>NW_026693172.1:0-334481 GCF_021218885.2 Marmota monax
ATTCTTTCCTAGTCATCTCCATGCATTTGACACTCAGAGCCACCAAACACTTCCCAGGAGATGGACACCTAGCACATGGGACAGTGTGGACAAGGAAGATTCTGCATTAGTTCCTTCTCATAGATGATAGAGACATCCCTCCCCTTCTGCTCCTCCTTGTCAGGGACACAAGGGAGCAAGTGCCACCACCCTGGGTTTTAAAGTAGATTCGTAGGTCAGAACAGCACTCAGGCACTCTCACCATGTTCCCGGGGTTCCATGTGCACTACTGTTCTTTTGGGATTGGCGCCAAGGTGTCTTGAGGTTAAGGTCCTTTTCCCTGCACAGGGACACTGGTTTCAGTCCTCCCCACCCACAGTGGGACAGAGTGAGCCTGTGTTGCATTGGCCAACATGGCTGTGCTGCTTTTCTCCCCAGCCCAGGACCTCTGACACACCCACTCCTCTGTGTGGAACTTGGGCCACCATCAGCTGAGGACCCTGCCATGTGTCTCTTAGTTTAATTGAACCTCTGTGGCTGTCCTGATTCGAGTGGGCAGCATCCTCTGAACCTGTGAAATGTGCCTGTTTGCAGTTTCCCCAGGCTGAGGTCTTCCTGTGTTTTTTCTGAATGAGCAGAAGGAAAGGAAATGAAGGAGAATGGGTGGGAACTCACAGGGCAGGAACAGGAAAAGTGCAGAATCTCAGAAAGTTCCAGAGTACAGGACCCCTTGGAAGAAAGTGGTGGGCAGATCACTCCTCTGTCTTCTCCTTGCCCTAGAGACGTCCTCAGAGTGTTTCCTGGGGGATCTCATGATGATCCTGAGCCACCTCAGGTGCAGTGTAGATCTGGTTATCACAACTGACTTCTATACTTTATGCCTCATTTACTTATAAAGATATTTTCTAGGTAAGTGGATTTCCCTTTTCCATGACTCTATTTTAGTGCTCTCTTTACTATTGTAAAGGCTCCTTTTGGTGCATTGTAGTTCTGCAAAACAGACGGTTCCCTGGGCACAATCTGCAGGCATGGGATATACTGTGCTCCATCTTAGTCCCTGGTGCCCCCTCTTTCTTTTTCTTCCATCCCCACCCCCTCCCTCTTCTCTCCTGTCCTCCTTCTGTCTATTCATCTGCTCCTTTGTCATTGGTGGGCTCTTGACCTTTGTGGAGCTGGGCTCACTGCTGTGCTGTGGTGTCTGTGCCCAAGCACATGGTGTCATGTGGTGCTTTCCTTCCACATTTCCTCCCTGTCCCAGACCCCTTCCCCCAATCTCTGTCTCCTTTGCAACTGGTTGTCCTAATCTCTTCATGTCACCTTACCCCCCTTTCCCTTTCATTTGCTCTAGCTTTTGCACCAGAGGGTGACATGGGACCCTCACCTTCGAGAGTCGGGCTCTTTCACTTGTCATGATGTTCTCCACTTCCATCCATTTACCTGAAATGCCACCATTTTCTTCTTCTTTAAGGCCTTGAGTTCAGCCTGGATTGTGTGGGTGTGGACAGATCAGGAGGAAACCTCTGGCAGAAGAAGGCAGATCCTGACCGCACTGTAGAGAGAGCAGAGAGCTGAGGGTCCCCTCAGTAATGAGCCATGTGGTACAATTGCTCTTGTGTATTGTTTTCTGATCCTTCTGATGAGATATGGCAGTTTGATATCTCTCCTAGTTTACTGTGGCTAGCATAAAATTCCCACCTATTGAGCAGTGTGTTCTTTCCCTCACATGTCCCTTAGGAGTCCAGGCTGGGTCCTCAGCCCAGCCTGAGAAGATTGAAATTGGGCAGTCAGTGGGCAGCTCTCCTTGCTGAAGCTCATGGTCTTCTTCCAGGTCCAGTGGCTGAGGCAGAGTCATCTTTCCACAGTTGTAGGCTGAGGTCCCAATTTCCCTGTGGTCATCATAACAGAGTTACTTGAAGCTGATCTAAATGCTTGCACTGTGGCTAGCGCTACCTCCAAGACCAGCCTTAGACCATGTCCCCACATCCAATCTTCAATGGCATGAGATTTCCTTCCTCTGACTCTACGTAGATGTGAAGGGCTTTCCTCTCTTACACCATCTGTGTCATTACATCTATAAAATCGTTCAAAAGAATTTTTCCAGAAATCCTTTTTGAATTCCTGGGGTGGATTTTGATACAGGGACTAGGTTCTTTGGGAGAACCACTTAGAATCCTGACTATCTACTGCCTTTGGTTATCACCATAATGACTGGATCCCTGTTGGATGTTTGGAGCTTGATATCTTTGGAGGATTCCATTCTTCTATGGTCAGTTGATTCTAGATATGGAGAGGATAAAGGGCTAACCCGCAGTTAGCATGGAGGTGACAATGGCTTCCCCAGTCTTCCTGTGTGTCAGCTGCACCAGGCACTAAGTCCTCAGGAATACAGGGCCTACTTCTCTTCTGGACCCACAGGCACTCCCTGCCCTTATCAGCGGCCTCAGGCTCCCTGGTAGAGCTCCATGGCCTCCCAGCCTCAAGCCCTGTCTGTCTCCACACACTGACTCTGTGACTTCCTTCCACAGGACCAGCCTGTCCCTCTCCCAGCCCTGAGCAAGGCTTCTGTGCAGCCTGGGAATGTGGGGACAAACCACGCAGTGGCTTCCCAGGCTTCAATCTTGGTGAATTATCCTATGAATTTCCACCTGAGACCTGCAGACTCACATCCCTTTGGTGATATTTCAGTCCCCTGTGGATTCATCCTAATCCCATATGCTTATGTCTTCATGTAACCTAGACACCTAACCTTCCTATAGGCAGCCCAGTGGCTCTTCTGTTCCCCAGGTTTCTTCCCAGCTGGAGGAGGTGTGGCATGTTTAATGCAACACCCACCAGAGACACTTAGAATCTTGACACTGCAACTTAAGAATTGTGTGTGACATTGGGTTAGTTACTTCATTTTGCTCAAGCCTCAGTTCCTCATCTGCAACATGGGAGTAATAACATCTCTCTTATAAAGTTGTCTGAGGAGTAACCTAGGTACATTCTATGATGTTAGTTATGACTCATTGTTTTGGCTAGATCTAGTTTCATGGGAAGCAAATGTGCAGACAGGTGGTTCATGGTCAATAGGTTCTTCATATTTTTATCTTTCACAAAATAATCAGAAATATCTTGAAATAAAACCAAGACCTGAGCTTGGTGGTGCTGGCATGTGATCCCATGGACTCAGGTGCTGAGACAGCAGGACTGGAAGTTAGCGGCCAGCATGGGAAACTTAGAACTTATCACAATAAAAATAAATAAATACATTTGTAAGTAAATAAAAGAGAGGGAGGAAATCTGAGTAGTAGAGTACCCCAGTGTTCATTCTTCAGTATTAAACCAAAAATCACAACCACAACAATGACCACAAAACTAAACAACCACACAACAGCCCCAGAAATAAGAAGCCACCACCTCCCCAGGTAAACACTTTGAAGGTCTCTCAGGAACTTAAAAGCTCACTGTCCTCATCCTGGGTTCTCATGCAGTTTCCCATCCTTGGCCTGTGGCTTTGGAACCTCATGGCAGTATCTGAACACTACTCTGCCTGGGTCTCAGCCCACAGAGCCAGAGAAGATGGTCTGATGAGGGTGGGCATAGCTTGATGATGATGATGATTACTTGAGGATCACTTTTCAACCCCAGAGTCTGGGACAGGACATGCAGAGCTCACCAACGTCCCCCTTCTGGGGCTGGGGTCAGTGTGAGGCCTGCCTAGTGCCAGGGAGACTCTGGGTTGAGCCTTCTCACTAGGCCTCCTTTCCCCCCTGCCAGTGCGTGGGGTGCTTTCCCCTCTCAGGACCGGGCCTCCTGCAGAGCCTGGGCTACCTCCCCTCCCTCTGTTCTCTGATGTTCAAGCCCAGCTCAGGGCCCTGGAGCTCATTCCTGAGGAGTCTGGGTGGACGGCTTCCACACTCAGACTCTCCCATGGGCTCTGGAGCCCTGGGTCGTCCTTGTGGAGGGTGCTGTTCCAGGCCAGTGTCCTCCTCAGTGAAGGTGGGGTCTCTGGTGTGTGAAAGTCACCAGTGTCCTCACCATCTATGGGACTTGCTCCACACTAGGCTGAGGACAGAGAGGCGTTGGCCTTGGGGCCAAGTGTAAGGAGCTCCATAATGTGGGTATTTTCATTAATTTTATTTTAATGCAATATTTTTAAAATGTTAAAATTCATGCAAAAATACTTCAATATGAAAAAAGTAAGAAATTAAAAAAAATAATATTGAATCTATCTTGTGAATGAAGACTTATATCTAAGGTACTGGTTTGTAATGTGGCAATCTGTATCTGGAAATTACTTTGGTCTGTGAATTGTGTTGTTTGTGTCACCAGGTGGAGTTGACCAGGGTTGCAGTGTATAGTGAAGGAACATGGGATGGGATCCCACCAGAGTAGTTAAAAACCATCTCATCAGAAGACAGAAAGCTGTTCAGTGCACAGAGAAACCTGTGGCATTTTGTGACCTTGGCTGTCAGGAGAGTGTTCCCATGAGGACAGAGCCCTAGGAATCCAGTTGCATGGACCAAGAACACATCCTGCACACACATGTTCTGTGTGAGCCTGTTTCCTACATACAGGATGAAGACAAATGTCAGGCAGGGGTCTGGCTCCTCATAGCTCATTACCCTGAGATACAAAAGCAGTTCCTCAGCTTGGCTCTGATCATAGGAGGGCCCCCTAAAGAGGAAGCCTGCTGAGTGCTTCCTGGAAGCACTCAGCAGAGGGAAGCACTGAGTCCCCTGTTTCCAGGTCACCTTCAGATCCTCCAGGGGAGCAGGGAGCTCAGAAGAGGTGTCTGCACCATGCTTGTATCATGCTCAGGAGCTGGAGAGAGCAGGGGACACTGGGTAATTACTCCAGATAGAGAAGTGGACCCTGGAAGCTGTTTCAGACTCTACTCTTGCTGCTAAAATGCCCAAAGATATTTTCTTTTTTGATCTTCTCAAATTCAGGTGAGTCAAGTTTGAGCATGCCAGATGGTGTCAGCATGGGCATCATGGAACCATGTAACCTGAGAATCATTGCTCTGGAGTGTCCTCTTACCTGAATGTCTCAGGTAAGAAATGCCATGTTTAAGTTCACACACATGCAGGATAAAAAGCACTGGTTGTTTTATTCACTAGGAGAAATTTCAAACTAATCTTCCAACTGCTCCAATAGACAACAGCAGTGGGGCAGAAGTTGATTATTCTGTTCACATTGAGCTCAGATGAAGACAGGAGAAGCTCAGTCCTAAAGCATTAAAAGAAACAAATTCAGAGTATTTGTAACCATTCATATTGGCCCTCTTTATCCTGCTGTGTCTGGACTCTGGCCTGGACAAAGAGGATGGACAAAACCTTAGCACCTGCAGATAAACTCACCAGAGCCTCAGCCCTGAGAAGCTGATCTATATTTCAAGCATAAATTTAATTTCAACTTTTACCTATTAATACCACCTCATTTAAGGAAATGAACAAGACCCTGTGGTCTCTCTCTGCTGTCATTAAAGTTTTCTTTTGTGCATTCAGTGCACTCAGGGAGGGTAGATGTCACCACTGCCCATGTCACAGCATGGGCAACACAGAATCTTGCTCAGGCTGTTTCCTCCAGGGCCAGGCAAGGACAGCTGCACATAGTGTCACAGGGACCCAGGCTGAGGAGGCTCCATCTCCTTGTGTTTGCACCCTGTGGATCCCATGGTCTCCAGGTGGTGTGGGATAGGAGCCCTGGAAAAGAAGTGACTTATTGAAGGTTATTTTTACCTTTTACTGTAAAGTATTTTCTTAAAAAGAAGCAACATCACTGTTTCCCTGGTCAGACAGTAGAAGAGATAGTGAAGAACAACACCATATTTGGCCAAAAAAACTATAAGATGCTAATAACATCATGTAAGGTAGGTACTCCAGTGTGCATGCTCACCCAAGGAAGCACTGCTGCTCTTTACAGGCAACAGAAAATAGAGTCTTGCCAATCCTTTTATAATTTCTTACTATTTCTCTGCATGTACTGTGTATTTCTGTGTGAGAAATTGCACCAACTAATTTCAACCATGACCATTGTATTCTCACTCCTCTTTTGTGGGATAGGAATCAGGAGGGGCTTCCCAGGTAGTTCTGGCTCAAGATTTGTCCCCAGGTATTGTGGAGTGTTAACCACAGGGGCAGCCATGGAAGGACTTCTATGGTGGGTCTCCAGGGGCCTCCCCTATGTCAGCCAGCTGATGGTGCCATAGCAAGGAGCTGGAGTTCTCACTGTGGCCCTGCCCTGGGCTGCCTGGGGGTCCTCACCAGGGGTCCTCTGGCTTCCCTGGAGAAGTTCTCCTCCCAGAGTGGTCAGTAGGCAGAGATCTTTGTGTCCTAGCCTCTGGAGTCACTCACTGCCACTTCCTGGTCATGGATTGGTAAGAGACCACCCCTGTCCTGTGTGGAGGGGAGAGTGTGAACAGCTGGAGGGAATCAGGAGGCAGGGCACTGGGACATCCTGGTGGCTGAGTCTGTTCCTGACTGTCCCCCTGGAGGCCTCCTGCCTGGAGGATCCTCTCAGCTTTCCTAGCAGCAGGATTCTGCAGGAAACAGTTGTCAACTGTGCTGTCCTCAGGCATTTGACTGTGATAAGTTACACACCCCAGGGTGCCTCCTTATAATTTTGAGGACAGGTTCCATTAGCTATCACTGACATTTAAGTAAGAAAAGAAAGTTTATAAAATTCATTCCTGTTTTCCATCTTTGTAAAAATGAGACCTTCATCTACTGCCACCCACCTTTGCCTGGATGTGTCATGTGGGCATTTCCTGTTTGAAAGGTTTCTACATTTTCTTCAATCTAAAAATCTCTGTTTTCTAGCTGTAGAAACTTGGGTTGAAAGTTATTTTTTTAGTATTTGAAGATGTTGTTTGTGTTCCTTTTCTTCCACTGCCTCCCATCTTTCCCCTTTCCTTCCCTCCCTCCCTCCCCTCCTGGCCCTCCTTCTCCCTCTTCTCTCTTCTTCATATGATGTGTTATTTTGCAGCAGGTCTTATTATTTTACCAGCATTATTAGTCTATATTAATTAGCTTAACAGAATTTTGAGTAATGAATGCACCCTGAATTATATTTGAGGTAAAATAGAAGCTCTTCATTAATTTGTCTGCCTGTTTACAGATTATCTTAGGTCCTGGGTAAGATTTGGTGACAGAATAAAGACAGGTTAGGAAACAAGGTAGACTCAGGGCAAAGAAGCAGTTGGTAAAGGAAACCTTTAGCTTCTGAAGTCAAAGCTCAGGTGGAGCTATGGGAGGGGTACAAGCAATAATGAGAGGATCTCAGGGAACATGTGGCCTGATGGGTGACACAGCCTGTGGACAGGGAGGGAGCTGACATTTCAGGTGTGGAAGGGCCAACTCCTGACCTTGACAGCCAAGGTCAGAGGAAGTGTTGGAGCCTTCAGAGTGAGCAGGACCAGAGCTCAGCTGGGATGAAGGGACAGCAGACACATGGTCAACGTCCTTCCCTTCCTTACCAACCATGATGCATGCACTTGGTGTGTCCCTTTCTGTTGCTCCCTCTTACCCACCTTTGCATTTCTGGCTGGTAACACTGATAATTTATCATGCCCAGGTCTTAAAGGAGTCAGGTGTAGAGGAAGCCTCTCTGGAATAAATATTGTGCTCAGGTATAAAAAGGAAGAGTTCAGTAACTCCTCCTGCAGGGTGTGGGGATGTGACAGAGCTCATGAACCTCGTCTTGGTTGGAGAGTGAGCAGGAGAAGTGTGTCCTGAATCTTGATGAGACCAAGAGGTCTCTCTGATCACAGGAACGAGGGATGGTTCTCTCCTGGGCCTCTCAGGAAACACATTTTCTCCAGGCAAATATGTGCTGCCCTAGACTATGCTGGGACACCTTGGGACACTTGGACAGGCCTGAGAGGAGCCTCCCTGCAGCTGTGCCCAGCCTGCCCAGCCCTGCTGATTCACATGTGCCCACAGCACAGCCCACTGCCCTGAGGACTTCTTAAAGGCTGTTCACACCCTGTGCAGGAGTCAGGCCCATCAGGACACAGCATAGCCATGAGGGCCCCTGCTCAACTCCTGGGGCTCCTGCTGCTCTGCATCCCAGGTAAGGAGGGACAGCACTGGGGATGTGCTCAGACCAATTTCATCAGTGCTGCCTGGTGTTCAGGGAAATCCTCTTGTGACATTGTTAATTGTGTGCATATTTTTTCTCATGTGTTCAATTGTAGGTGCCAAATGTGACATCACGATGACCCAGTCTCCAACTTCCTTGTCTAAATCTCAAGGAGAAACACTCACCATCAGTTGCCGACCAGTCAGGGCATTAGCAATTACTTAAGCTGGTACCAGCAGAAACAAGGGCAAGCTCCTAAGCTCCTGATCTATTATACCAACCGTTTGCAATCTGGGGTCCCCTCGAGGTTCAGTGGCAGTGGATCTGGGACAGATTATTCTCTCACCATCAGCAGCCTGGAGCCTGAAGATTTTGCCACTTATTTCTGTCAACAAGATTACAGTTCCCCTCCCACAGTGACACAGGCCATGACAAAAACCTCCCAGGGAGCAGAAGTGTGAGGCTGGGCTGCCCCAGCTGCTCCTCCTGCTGCCTCCACCTGCTGAGGGCACTGTTCAGAGGCAGCCAGACTCTGAGGCCACTGGGGGGTTTTTCTAGGCCTGGACAAGCTCCTCTGCACCCTGTTTCTTTCTCCTTTTCAGCCCCAGCACTCAACCATAGATCAGGCCCACTGAGTGGGTGTCTCTGAAGGTGTGTGCCCTGCTCTGTGCAGTAGTGCTCCACCAACCAGTGAGTGACAGGAAGCTAAAAGAAGGCCAATCAGGAGAAGAACCATGATGAGTTCTTACCCTGTGAGTGCAGGACCCTGGTGCTGGGTGAGCTCAGCCAAGATGCCCAGTGGAACAGAATTGGTGTTCAGAGATAGATAAATGCATAGATGGTCAGTTTTTATGACAGAGATGACATTACAAAAACTATGAACAAAACTTCTTCATACGAAAATTTCTCTCTCAGCCTCATGTGCAAACAGTCACCTGGTGTATAAAACAGGCTCAACATCAATAATCATCAGAGAGTGAAATTTCCAACAAACCAGCAGAAACTTTAGAAGAGAGGTCACAAAACTGAACCATGAAAAACATGGAGTGCAGTCTGAGGAATGATCTAGAACATTCTCATGTGTTTGGAAATGTGAAATGGTCCCTGTGTTGGAGACCTGCCCTGACCGTGCATGTACCTGTGATCCAGGCTTTCCACTCAGAGCACATGCAGATGTGCACAGATTCCCATGTGCAGGGACCTCACAGCATTATCTGTGATAACTGCAACCTGAATCATCTAAATGCCAATCAAGGGAAGAATGGATGAATAGAAAAAGGGAAGTGCATGCAATGAAATACTGTACACCAGTGAAAATGGCCACTGACTTCAAGAGCCCTGCAAGTGACACAGGCCACAGATACACCACAGCTCATTACCCATGATACTATTTTTATGAGGATCAAAAACTGGCAAAATTTGATAATTGCTTAAAGATCGCTTACAAATTGCATGGGGAAATGGGGGGTCAATGACTGGTTATTCTGCCTTGAGAGTCTTTTTCTTAGTATTTTACAGACATTATTCTCTTTCCTCCTGTCTGCATATTTCTTCTGATAGCCACATGGAAGTTCCCTTGTATGTTGTGAGTTGGATTTCTCTTGTGGCTTTCAAAACTATCTCTGTAAATTTTCATAATTTGTTTATATTATATTTTAGTGTGACCATCTTTAGGTTACTCCTATTTAGGACCTTCAAGCATAGTTAACCTGAATGTCCATAATCCTCCTATCATCTGGGAAATTTCCAAGAATTATTACTTTTAACAATCCTTTTTCTTATTAAATGTCTCCTGTTTTTATGGAATGCCTATAAAGAATTTGTTGGTTTTTTTGACTCTGTCCCATACATCCACTGTGTTTTATTCATTTCAAATACGGAAAGAAAAAGGTCACTTCAATAGAGTGTTAGAGATTGTGAGAAAAATACAAGCAGAAATCCTGAAAATGAAGGAATCAATAAACAAAATGTTAGATTCAAAAGAAGGCACCACCAACATAGAGACCACTTGGAAGACTGAACCTCAGACAATGAAGACAAAATATACAGTCTTGAATGTAGAGTGTAGTATTTCCCTGATTTCTTGATTTTCTTTGCATTAATCATTTCTTTATTATTGTTTTTCCTCATGGTAACTTGTTAATTATACGTGAATTTATAATCTTGCAGGGAATGTTCCCTCACATTTCTTTGAAAAATATTACAAATCTATATTTCAGGTTGAGTGTGGGGAAGAGAACCCAGCTGACCTGGGCAGTGGCATGGAGCCTCCTTGACAGACAGGACAAGAGCTGAGCCCTGGACCCCAGGCTGGGCTTCTCCCTGGACATGTTCTGTGCTCAGGGAGAGGAAAGGGGCTGGGTCCGAAAGCAGAGGACACCTCTCCCATTCCCAGGGGACTCTCCCAGAATCCTGCCTACTGTGTTTTGTGTGGCCAGTGGAGGGCACCTGGGCTCCCTCTGCATCTCCAGCTGCCCTTTCTAGCCAAGTTCTGCCTTTGGGTCAACATCATATTCACCTTGACCATAATGGCTCTCCTGAGTGATCATCTCCCTCCAGTCATGCTCAGGCATCTGAGGTGGGCAGATGCCCTCAGGTTCCCACCCTTGGACAGAATAGGAAGCCTAGAGCACACCCTCCTCCACATTCTCCTTCCTCATCTCTTCTGTCCTCACCAGGGGTCCAGAGCATCAACAGCCCTGGTGACCCAACTAGAAAACTGTGACATGACTTGAGGGTCATCTAGCCAGGATCTTTAGGAATCCCTGAGGCAGTAGAGACCCAGAGTCTACAGGGCCCCAGGGACAACCTTCCACCCTCTGGGAGACTTATGAGTGACTTTTCCAACTCTGATCCTTCCCCACATGGAGGCAGGCAGTCAAGGGCTTCCAGGCAGGGTGACTGGAGTCTGTATCATCCCTGTACCTCTGCTGAATCCTGTAACTGTGGGGACCACATTGAGTGACCAGGCCTCTCAGTCCTGATGCACCACTGGGTCATGAAAGATCACTGTGTCTAATGGGGTAGTGCCATGACATCTGACTTGGTCTTTTATGCCCCTAGGGTTGAGTTACACTCACCTGTTTCCTTTGCAATGCTTCCCTTTGCTGTTAGGGATAGAAGGTTCCATGGAAACTCCCTTTGTGTGTCCCCTTCTCTTGCTCTACCTTTGTTGTGGTCTTCCTAGATGTCAGTCAATCTGCTGAAAGCAGACACCATAAAGCTGACTCCACCCCTGAATCCTGATCCCTTCCCTCATTTAAATGGTTTCTTCCCAATAAAAGGGTTCATCACTTGCTCCTCTCTCTCATTACATGGGCCCCTAAGGTCAGAGCGGCCACCAGAGGACCCTAATAAAAGGTATTACTCTGTCCTTCTGTGGGTATTTTGTGGAGCCCACTTCACCTGAAGTGACCTTGAGTGTTTAGTTGTGGAACATGACATGTAATAATGAGAGAAATACAATATCTTATGCAAAATTAATAAGTCAATTTTATGCTGTTCATTTTATGAGTTATTGCATGAAAAGTCATTTTTCTGTTTCATTTGTTTTATTAGGTTTTAATCTGAATTTCACACAGAGCAGCTTTTGGAGGGACTTGTAGCATTTCATGTCATCTCTTCACTTACTTGTACACATCCTGCCCAGGGCCCAGGTCGTGCTCCCTCTGCAGTGTCCATGCTCATCCTGTCTGCTCATTCAGAAGATGCTGGACACCTCTGTGCTTGTCCTCCACATGCCAGGCCAGGCTGCTGCAACAGACAGGGCCACTCATGGGTGTGGCCTGAGCTGTGGCCCAGGCAGTCATGGTCCACAGCCCTCAGCTGCACCTGTTGCCTGAGTTCCCAGCACCTTCGTCTCACAAGCAGAGAATCTGCTGAGCTGCTGCCCACACCAGCAGCTCATGTGGCAGCTGGGCCACCCAGTCAGTGAGGTTTTTGTTCAGGGCTACACCACTGTGGGAGGGTTCTCTATACCTTGCCAGCAGTAATACACCCCAGCATCTTCAGGCTCCACCAAGCTGATTCTTAGTGTGAAATGTGTCCCTGACCCACTGCCACTGAACCTGTCTGAGACCCCAGTGTACCGGTTGGAAACCTTATATATTAGGCCCTGTGGAGCCTGGCCTGGCTTGTGCACAACCCAGTTCAAATATGTGTTTCCATTACTGTGTAGGAGGCTCTGACTGGACCTGCAGGAGATGGAGGCTGACTGTCCAGGGGTGACAGGCTCTGAGAGAGGAGTCTGGGTCATCACAATATCCCCAGTGGTTCCTGGAAAAATCACAGAGCAATGCAGGGTTATGTAGGAACTTTAAGAAAAGTTTTCCCATTTTTTTAATACTTTTCAGACTAAATTAATTTTTGTTTTTGATTTATACACTAAAACTACTCATATACATAAAGAACTCAAATTGAGTAAGCTCTAAGAGCTTCTCTAGAATTCCATTCAACATCCCCTGTGTATTATGTGACAACATTCATCAGAACCAGTCCCTTGCTCCTTATGGAACAATCTTTCACATCAATTGACTTCAGCTGCCACATCCTGGAGGACAGACCTGCACATCCCTCATGTGCACAGAGCACACATGGGCAAAATGGGGGCCCAGGGTTCACCTCCCTCCCCCTTCTCCCTCCTCATCCCCTCTGTCCTCACCAGGGATCCAGAGCAGCAGCAGCTCCAGGAGCTGAGCAGGGAGCCTCATGTTGAGAAGCTGAGCTGAGGAGTCCTGGTGAGTCAAGGGCAGGTTAGAGCTGAGCTTTTATGTCAGCCTTGCAGGAAGGCCCTCCCCAGGGAGCAGCATGCAAATGCCCTGGTGACTGCTGGGTGGGGAGAGTGTGGGAGGGAGGGTCTCCTTGTGAGCCCAGGGACATCTGATGTCTTCTACAATTGGAGGAAATAGAGCAGAGAAATAGCCCTGGGTGCCTGTGGTGTGCGCACAAGAATGCATCATGGAAGCCTTACTCTGTGAGGGGTCATGGTGCCCAGGGCCTGCCCTCCTAAGGCAGCACAGATGCACAGATAGTGAGGTGGCCTGCAGATCAGCCTCTGTGAGGGATATGACTATCCTGCTGTCTTCCTCTCAGCTGAGAAGAGAAGATGACAAGTGCCACCTCACAAGTGTTGATGTTTGAAATTTCTTCCAGCCACAGCATGTAGTTGAAGAGGTTCAAGGACTTCTGGTGTCTGACATTACCTGGAGAATTACAAGAGTATCAGGGACAGTTTAGATGTCAACTTTTCCTGGCCCAGTGACTGAAATAAGAGCAGAATTGTGACAAGAACCTGGTGCGAAGAGAAATCATGTTTCAGCTGAAGATCAAGTAGCCCTGCTCAAGGAAAGAGGACAAGAAGCACATCCCCTGAGGTAGTCACTGTGAACCTCCTGGGGTGATGTCTGTAACTGGTGGCCATCTTTTCCTAGTCATCTCCATGCATTTGACACTCAGAGCCAACAAACATTTCACAGGAGATGGACCCCTGAGCCCACGCGACAGTGTGGACGGGGGGGGGGGTTCTTCATTAGTTCCTTCTCATAGATGATAGAGACATCCCTCCCCATGTTCTCTTCCTTGTCAGGGACACTAGTGAACAGGTGCCCCCACCCTGGGTTTTAAAGTAGATTCCCTAGGTCACAAATTCACTCAGGCACTCTTCCCATGTTCAGGGGTCCCATGTGCACTACTGTTCTCCTGGGGCTTCCCCAAGGTGTCTTGGGGAGAAGGTCCTTTTCCCTGCACAGGGACATTGATTTCAGCCCTCCTAGTCCACAGGTGGGACAGAGGGAGCATGTGTTGTGTTGGCCAACATGGCTGTGCTGCTTTTTTCCCCAGCCCAGGACCTCTGGCACAGCCTCTCCACTGTGTGGAACTTGGGCCACCAGCAGCGGAGGACCCTGCCATATATTTATTAGTTTAACTGAACCTCTGTGGCTGTCCTGCCCTTTCTTTGCTCTAGCTTTTGCACAGGAGGTTGATATTGGACCCTCACCTTCCAGAGTCAGGCTGTTTCCCTTGTCATGATGTTCTCCACTTCCATCCATTTGCCTGAAATGCCACCATTTCCTTCTTCTTTAAGGCCTCTAGTTCAGCCTGGATTGTGTGGTTGTGGACAGATCAGGAGGAGCTCTGTACAGAAGAAGGCAGAACCTTTCCACACTGCAGAGAGAGCAGAGAGCTGAGGGTCCCCTCTGCCATGAGCCATGTGAGACAATTGCTTCTTGAGTTTAGTTTTCTGATCCATCTGATGAGATATGGCAGTGTGATGTCTCTCCTAGTTTTCTGTGGCTGAGCAACAAATTCCCCACTATTGAGCAGTGTGTTCCTTCCCAGGCCTGTTCCTCAGGAGTCCATGCTGGGTCCTCAGCTTAGCCTGACAAGACTGAAATGGAGCAGGCAGTGGGCAGCTCTCCTTGCTGAAGTTCAGGGTCTTCTTCCAGGTCCAGTGGCTGAGGCAGAGTCATTTTTCCACAGTTGTAGGGTGAGGTCCCAATTTCTCTGTGGCCATCAGCACAGAGCTACTGGAAGCTGCCCTATAGGTTTGAAATGTGGCTACTTCTGCCTCCAAGAGCTGCATTAGAGCATCTCCTCACAACCTGGCTTCATGGCCTGAGATCCTCCATCCTCTGCCTCCATGTGCAGATGGAGGAACTTCAATGATGAAGACAGATATAGTGTGTACTCCCTCTCTCTCTTAGATTCAACTTATTTGATTGTATCTCAACATCTTTCATAAGAATTTTTATTGAAATTCCTGTTTGAGTACCTGGGGAGTGGGATGGCACAAGGCCTGGGGATTGGGATCAACAACTTGGAATCCTGTCCACATACTACCATTTTTTCACCTACCATAATGACTGGATCCCTTTTGGATATTCAGAAGCTGGTACTGTTTGGAGGAATCAGTTTTAATAAGATCAGGTGATTCCAGGTAAGCAGAGGATAAAGAGGTAACCTGCAGTTGGCACAGGAATGACAATGGCTTTCCCTGTGTTCCTGTGTGCCAGCTGCACCAGGCACTAAGTACTCAGGAACACATGACCTGCTTCTCTCCTCAACCCACAGATTCTACCTGCCCTTAGAAGAGGCCTCAGGCTCCCTGGCCGAGCTCCATGGCCTCCCAGCCTCAGGCCCTGTTTGCCTCCACACACTGACTCTGTGTCTTCCTTCCACAGGACCAGCCTGTCCCTCTCCCAGCCCTGAGCAAGGCTGGCATGCAGCCTGGGGACATAGGGACAGGTCATTGCATGGCCTCCCAGGCTACACTCCCAGGCATCAGTATTGGTCAATTCACCCAGCGATTTCCACCTTACGCTGCAGACTGATAGACCTTTCCTGATATTTCAGAGCCCAGGGATCCATCCTGGTGCCCCATGCTGATGTCATGGAAACCAGACACCTGGTCCTGTTGTAGGCAGGCTGGTGGCTTCATCTGGTACCTAGGCCTCTTCCCAGCTGGAGGAGGTTTGGGATGCTCCATGCAGTACCCACCCAGGGAGGATTAGAATCTTGGCTGTGTCTTAACAATTGTGTGTGACATCAGGTTAGTTGCTTCACTGTCCCCACATCTCAGTTTCCCATTAGCAACATGGGAAAAATAACATATCCTTAGAGAGTTGCCTGAGGATTCACTTAAATAGCATATGTGACTATTGTGTACTTTAATATCTGGGCACATACCACATTCTTAGTTATCACTAATTTTTATTGCTTAGATCAAGTTTCCTGGGAAACAAATGTACAGAGGGGTTGATGGTCAATGGCTTTCGATATTTTTCTGTTTCACACAGTACCCAGTATCATCTTAAAACAACAAAGCAGTTGAACTTGGGGTGCATCCTTGGGATCCCAGTGACTTAGAGTGCTGGGGTAGGAGGATTGCAAATTAGAGGCCAGCCTGGGCCACTTAGCAGGACTTTTTCAAAATAAACATAAATAACCAAACCCAGATACCTGTCACATTCTCCCCTGGGTAACTCTTTGGTGGTTTCTCACTGAGCTTAGAAGCTTATTTTTCTTGTCCTAGGAAGATACTCATGGTTCTGGTGGTAAGCTGGTATTTAAGGACCATCTCAGCAGGGGACTGCATAGCTTCTGCAGTGCATAGAGCCACCTGTGTGTGGCGCTGTCTGCCGTGGGCTGTCAGGGGTGTCTCTCATGAGGGCAGAGCACTAGGGGTCCCTTTGGATGAACCAAGTCCAGGTCCTGGCACACACAGGTTCTGTTCAAGTCTGTTTCCCACAAGCAGAATGCAGACAAAGGACAGGCGAGGGGTCTGACTCTTCATAACCCTATATTCTGAGATGCTGAAGCAGCTCTGAGCTATTGGCCCTGCATCACAGGAATCCTCACAAGAGGAAGGCAAATGGCCCTGAAAAAGGAGAGACCTTCATGGAATTGTGCAAAGTGTGGGCTGGACCAGCAGAGGGCAGCAGTGAGCACTCTCCTTTCAAGATTCCCTTCAGATCTTGCAGCTGTTCAGGGATCCTGCAGGAGATGGTGTCTGTACCACTTCTGGAAAATTAGGGAGAGCTGGAGAGTGCAGGGGAAATTCATCATTGCTCCTTGTGGGGTCAGGAGGCTACTGTAGACCCTGGTCTTGCTGCTCATTAGCGGGAGATTTTTTTTTTTTTTTTATGTCTCTTCTCTTGTTAGGGTGGGCAAAGCTGTCGCTCACTAGGTGGTGTGAGCCTGGGCACTGTGAGGCCACCTGACCTTAGGGAGCATCTCTCTGGAGTGACCTCTTACTTGGAAGTCTCATGGAAGAAGAGATATATTTAATTTCACACACACAGACAGGATAATAGGCACAAATTTTATTACTTGTGATGAGAAAAAGATAAAGTTTGCAAGCTGAGGTTCAAACTGTTCCAAGAGACAAGAATGGGGACAGGAAGGTATTTGTTCACTTTACACTGGTCCTAGATGTCAAAAGATGTCCATCTTGTAGGAGATCGTGTAATAAGTTCAGCATATTTGGAAAGGTGTATGTCGGATGTCTTTGATCCAGCTGTTTCTTGGATCTGGACTCTGTACAGGAGAAGGAGGACAGGACCCCTGGTTTTACTTGACACCTGGTTTTAGCCTGAGCTTAAACCAGGTCCTTAGTGAGGGACCTGGTTAGACATATCTGCTCTGCCCTCTTCCCTTGTTCCCAGGCATAACAGTTGGGTTCTGAACTTCTCTCTGGGTGTGAGTGTATGCCCATTTGATAGACAGGTGGGCGAGATGGTTTCCTGGAGATTTGGAGCATTATTGTGGAGAGCAGAGGGCACAGGACCCTGTTCACACAGAGGTGGCTCACCTTCAGGTAGGTTCCTCTCACTGAATTCTGTCCTAGGATGTTCCACTTCTTACTCACCAGAGGGCGATGTGAACCTGGAAATACACTCACCATAGCCTCAGCCCTGGAGAAGCTGATCTATATTTCAAGCATAAATTTAATTTTACATTTTAATTTGTTAAGACAGAATCATTATAGGAACTGAGCGAGACATCATGGTCTCTCGCTGCTGTCACTCAGGTTGTCTTTTGTGCATTCACAGCACTCAGGATGGAGGTCACCACTGTACTTGTCACAGCTGGCACCACAGCATATTGTTAAGGCTGTGTGCTCCTGGGCCAGGCAGGGGTGCTCCACACAGTTATGTGGGGATCCAGGCTAGGGAGGCTCCATCCCCGTGTGTGCACCATGTGGAGCCCATGGCCTCCTCCCTCTGCTACTGTGGGAGAGGAGGCCTGGAATGTGATTGACTTATTGAACATTATTTTTATCTGTTAAAGAAAACTGTGCCCCTCTCCCCCCATCATTCTTTAATAAGGCAAACCATGAAAGAGAAAACAAAAGATACTCTTTATTTTATGAGATATGTCAGCTCATTAGCACTCTTACACTTCATGGACAATTCAGGAACTACTCAACACTTCCAGCCATAGACCTTCTTTCTGTGATGCTAACATTATGTCAGGTGTATGCATGTTTTCATTACCCAGTGAAACAACATTACTTTGTGTGGCCAATAGACAATACAACTTTGCCATCAGTTTTTTTTTTTTTAACTTCTTACTGTTTCTCTGCATGTATTTTATAACTTTGTGTAAAATATTGCCCCACCCCAGCAGCTAAGCTATTAGCATTTTATCCTCCCCACCATCCTGCCTTTCTGTGAGTGAGGAATCAGGCAGTGGCTTCCTGTGTGGCTCTGGCTCAGGGTTGGTCTTGAGCATGTTGGGGGACGTTGGTCAGTGGTGGAGCAGGTGTCTCTTGGGCAGAAGCTCTGGTTTCCATTCCCACAGCCAGAGAAATGACTTTTTCCACTGTATGAAACAGTATAATTTTTAATTACAGTTATTTCCCTTTTTTCTGCTAATACACTGCTTTTCAAGCTCTCCAGGTTTATGTACAGCTCCATCTGCACAAGGTACTCACCTGTCATTTGTTTGGAAGATCTATCCAGTGGTGATAGAGGTGTTTTAAGTTGCCCATGATTATTGTGTTGTTGTCAATTTGACTCTTGAACTTGAGAAGAGTTTGTTTTATGAACATAGCTGCACTATTGTTTAGGGCATATATATTTATGATTGTTATTTCTTGTTGGGATTTGTTAAAATTATCCTTCCCTACAAAGATCCCTCCTTTGTAGGGAAGGATAATGTTAAGAGATCCTAATATCAACAATGCATTACCTATGAACAAATTATTGTTATCAAGGCATTTATGGTTAGTCTCAATGTCCAGAAATGTTGGATTCAATTATTATTTAAAATATAATAAGTAGTTTCATAAAAGTTGTACAGTTTCTAGTGGTGGACAGTGAACTGGGATTGGGTATAGGAAAATATGCTAAGTAGGAAAGATGTGAGGTTATGGGGTTAATATAACTTTGGAAATTTGAAGATCTCTAATGAAGAGGTCAGAAGCAGAGGAATAGACAGGAGGTAATTTAGGGTTGACAAGTACATGGGAGGAGAGTAGAGTACAAAAAACAGACACACATATGTATTTAGAAAATTACAGGATGTTAAAAGAGTAAAATTTGTAGGGTGCAAGAAGAGGAAAGAAGAAAAAATGGAAAGAGAAAGAAAGAAAAAAGAGAGAAAAAAGAGAATAAATAAAAAACAGGGGGACCTTATGCAATTCTTGTATATTATATTATTCATGTGACTCAGTTCTCATAGTTCTAATTCATTAAAGTTCTTGGTTTCACATATGTTGGGATTGTGAGGGCCAGAGGATATAAGTGTAGAGAAGAAAGAATAAGGATAAGAAGGCAAAAAACAAAAACAAAACAAAAGCAAACAAACAAACAACAACAACAACAACAAAACCAAACCAAAGAAAACAAAACAAGACCTCTTAGAATTCCGTTTCCTTTCTGCTTCTCTTCTATCCTGGTAAGTGGAGTTGTCTCCACCAGGGTAGAGGACTTAAGCCTCTGGGTATCCTCTCCCTCTCCTACCTGGAGCTTCCCAATCCTCGTTTCTCTGATTTGCTTCAGGGTTTTCGCACTTTTGTCACTGGACCCTCCTCCCCTCCTTTGCTTATCAGGTTCCAACTGTGGGACCTGTCACCCTCAGACTCGCGCCAGGTGGGCGGTGCTCTGGTCCCACTGCTCTGGCTCCCATTCAGCTGAGAGCAGTTTTTGCTCTGGCTATTCACTGTGGGGAGTAATCCCAGCTGGGGGCAGGGGAGGAAGTTGAAAACCAGGTACCAGTCCAAAGGGAGGTCCAAGCTGACAGCCATGCCCACCAAAAAATGATGAGAGAGGTTTTCCAAGATGGAGTTGGTCAGGTGAGGTGGGGATATCAGGTGAGGTGGGGGAGCTAGGATGGCTTTGTGCTGTGGCTAGATTGCAGCCATGGAGCCTGCATGGGAGTGGAGCACAGCTGATTAGGTGACTGCTACACCACTTGAGCGCCCGGTGTGCCAGAACTGTGGGCTTTGGGTCTGAAGTCCAGAGTCAGTCTTCCTGGAACACAGAGGCTCTGATTTCTGCACAGCAGGTCGCAACTCGGATGGTTTCTGTGAAAATCCACTGTATAGGTGTCCTGTTGCACGCTCTGAGATGTTGTGTTCCCTCTAGGTGAGAGCTTGTGGAGAATCACCTGACTTTTTTCTTAGTTTCATTCCACAGAGCAACCAGAATCAGTACCACCTCTGTTCCACCATCTCGGATCTCCATGTCTTGTTGATATATGTTTTCCTCAAGGAGTATGAAATATTCTTCTTTATCCCTTTTGACTAACTCAGGCTTCAAGTCTACTTTATTTGATTTGAGAATAGAAACCCCTTCTTGCTTACGCAGTCCATGTGAGTGGTATGAGTTTCCCAAACTTTCACCTTCAGTCTGTGGATGTCTTTTCATATGAAAAAAGCAGCATATTTTCAAGTTTTTTTCTTTTTCATCCAATCTGCCAGTCTATGTCTTTGATCGATGAGCTTAGGTTATTAACATTCAGGGTTATTATTGAAATGTGATTTGTATTTTCAGTTATTTTTGTTTTTAAACTAAACTTGTTTTCTTTTTTGATTGTTTTTTCCTTTTCTGTGATACCTTATCTCTCTTTGATGATTTTCATTGTTTTTTTTTTTTTTTTTCCTTTTCTGTGATACCTTATCTCTCTTTGATGATTTTCATTGTTGGTTTTTTTTGTTTGTTTGTTTGTTTTCTCCTCATGGACTATTTTGCTGAGGATGTTTTGTAGAGCAGACTTTCTGTTGTAAATTCTTTTAACTTTTGTTTGTCATGAAAGGTTTTTATTTTGTTATCAAATCTAAAGCTTATTTTTGCTGGACATGATTCTTGGTTGGCATTCACTTGCTTTCAGAGCTTGGTATATATTATTCCAGGCTCTTCAAGCTCTGAGTGTCTGGGCTGAGAAATCTGCAGAGATCCTAATTGGCTTCCCCCTACATGTAATCTGATTCCCTATCTTTGAGCTTTTAAAATCATCTCCTTAATCTGTATGCTAGGCATTTTTATTATAATGTGACTTGGTGTGGATCTGTTGGGATTTTGTATATTTGGTGTCCTTGGCCTTTTGCCTTTGATTTTGAAGGAAGTCATTCTTCATGTTTGGAAATTTTTCAAATATTATTTTATTGAAAACATTGTTCACTTCTTTGGGTTGTAACTCTATGCCTTCCTCTGTCCCAATAGTCCTTAAATTTGGTCTTTTCATGTTATTCCATAATATATTTTTATTAAAAATATTTTTAGTTGTAAATGGACATAATATATTTATTTTTATTTATTTATTTTTTTATGGTGCTGAGGATCAAACCCAGGGCCTCATGTGTGTGAGGATAGAGTTACAACCCTAGTCCTATCCCATAATTCTTAAGTGTTTTCTTCATGGTTTCTTATCATCTTCACTGTGATCTACTTTATTTTCAAGATCATATATTTTGTCTTCATTGTCTCAGGTTCTGTCCTTCAAGAGATCTAATGTGTTGGTGATGTGTTCTCTTGAGTTTTTAATTCTGTTTATTGCTTCCTTCATTCCTAGAATTTCTGTTTGTTTGTTTCAGAACCTCTATCACCTTATTGAAGTTAGTTTGCTTTCTGTATTTGCATATATAGCTCTTTATTCAAATGATCTCTTCCTTCTGTATTTTCTGTCATATATTACCCTGAAATTCACAGATCAGGTTAATTATATACATCCTGAACTCCTAGCATTTCTTCTGCTGAGCTGGCCTTGGATTCTAATAATGGAGTATCTTGGTTTCTTTGGGGGCACCTTCTTTCCATTTTTGTTTCATGTTGTTCGTGTGTCTTCCCTTCTAGCACTCCTAATGGGAGGTGTTTCAATTTTTACCCTATGGGCTTATAGTGTCCCTTCAGGGTTCCACTAACTCTCTTTTAAGGGGGAAATCAATATTCACAGATACCAATACAAACAATATAGACCCTTAAACCCAATAGCTCCTATTAAGATGTTTATGGTTTTGTCATAATATACAGAAATGGGGAGTTCAGTTATTATTGACAATATAAACAGTAGGTTTGCAGAAAGGTCTACAGTTTCTGATGGTGGGCAGAGAGAGAACCAGGGGTGGAGTGTAGGCTGAGATGTTAAAGAAGAAGGTGGTGAAGATATAGAGTTATTAGACCTTAGGAGCAGGAAAGAGCAATCAAAATAAGTTGCTAGTAGCAGGAGAAAAAAGAGAAGGTGATTTTGGGGAGACAAGTAAGTGAGAAGATAATAGGGAGAGTACAAAAACAGACAACATTAAAAATTAAGAAAAATAAAGAAATATAAAAATAGGAGATAAAGGACTATTCAACACAACTGTAATATACTATTTAGACACTGTAGTCTTCAGTGCCTATTCCATGGAAAGTACTTGGTTTCACCAGTGTTGGGGATGTGAGGGTGGGAGAAGAGAGAAAGAGAAAAGGAAAAAAAAGAAAGAAGGAAAGAAGAAGGAAAGAAAAAAGAAAGAGAGTGAAAAGAAAAAAATTCCTGAAGGAAAATTCAAGTATTTTTTTTCTGTTGGAGACCAGTATCTTTCTTGCTTCTTTTCTCATCCAATAGATGGGTTGTCATTTTTTTATGTTTACCCTCAGGATGGTGAAGGTTATTAGGGTGGGAGGGTTGGTTTTGCGGGGTGGAACTTCTGGAAGTGAGATATAGCATTTATCCTGTTGGGAGACCACACCCCAAGGATCTCCACTGAGGTCTTCTCCTGTGATGTGGCACCTGGTCTTATCTCCTTATCTTGCCTGTAGACCTCACAGTTGCTGGTCTCTAAACTGTATCTCACTCACCCCTCCCTCTCTACTTCCCAATCAGCAGCCTCTCTCTGGAGGTTTTGTGGGATGAGCTCTGGGGCCTGCACACTGTCACAGAGAGCAGTTTTGCATCACCAGGTCAGGACCAGGCTCTGTGATCTACAGACAGGCCATGTAGCTGCAAGCACTGTGCCCAGTTTTTGGCTGCAGGGGAGAGGGAGAGTTGGGAGACTTGCTATTGCTTCTAATACCTTGGATCTTGTATATAGTACCTTGATATTTTTCTAGGTCCCAACAAATGTCCCAAGCTTGGAGTTGCCCCAATAAAGATGGTGACAAAGGTGACCCAATATTGAGGCAGGTGTTTTCAGAGATGAATGTTGTGTTGGGTTGGGCGGTGGTGTGGGGCTATGTGTTCAGAGATGCAGCTCTGTGGTGTGCAATGTTGTGCGAGGCAGATGTCTCCAGATCCTGACCTATGTCCCCAGGTGCAGGCAACTATGGCAACATTTGCAGTTTCCCAAAATAGAGGTAATCAGCACAGCCTCACACTGGTAGATGGAGGTCCACATGGGAGCAGCTGCTGGGGGTCCTGTGCAGGAGTGGCGAGAAGGAGTCCTGTGGGAGTGGTGTGCATGGGTCCTGCATGGGTGGGTGGCCAAGTGTCTTGCATGGTCACTGAAGTTTGGCATCCTGTGTGAGGGGAGCGGCCAGGGTTCCTGCACAGATGTTGAGGCTGGGGACTTGGGCAGACAGGGCAGCTGGGATTCTTGTGCAGGAGCAGCTGCTGGGGGATGGGGGGGTTTACTAATAACTTTCAGAGAAACAGGATTCCCACAGCTTGAATCCCAGGTCACTGAGCCACAAGGAATGAGCCTCCCACTAGCCTGCCATCCTTGATCCCCTATTCAGCTTCTTTTGCTAACACAGTTTTTCTAGCTCTCCAGGACATGTTCATCTCAAGCTGCACAAGGTACTAACCCACTGTTAACAAAGTCAAGGTTAATTCACACCCAACAACTAATTCATGCCATCCCATAGCCATATGTAAACACCTCATGTCTTTCTCAGGGCTTGCTCCTCTGTGGGCAGTCAGTGTTTTCTCCATAGAGCAGCGAAAACTAACTGCCTGGTTTGAATCAAAGTTTCCCTCCCATATGATTTATTTTTTACCTCCTGTTATTCCAAAAGTTTAAAAAATTACTTACTCAGAAAATTCCTTTAGATTTAGCCAACTGTGAATTCTTTTTTTCCACATAAACATTCTCATAGAAAATTAAACTTGTACAAAAACAGGACCTTGAGATTTCAGTTTTATTCAACATGAGCCATATTATATGGAATCAACTTCATCTGAAATACAGCTTATTTCCTTAGACAGAAGCAGGAGATTTTTTCTTTTGTAATTCAAACCTGTTTTTACTTTTTTAAATTGATTTTTTAAAAAATAAATGACAGCAGAATGTATCATAATTTATATTACACATATAGAGCACAATTATTCATACCACTGGTTCTATATAAAGTATGTTCACACCCATTTGTGGCTTCATACATGTACATTGGATAATGATGTCCATCACATTCCACCTTCCTTGCTAATCCCCTGCTCCCTCCCTTATTCTCCCACCCCTCTTCCCTATCTAGAGTTTATCTATTCCTACCATGCTACCCCTTCCTACCGCACTATGAGTCAGCCTCTTTATGCCAGAAAAAACATTCAGCATTTGTTTTTTGGGATTGGCTTACTTCACTTAGCATTATCTTCTCCAACTCCATCCATTTACCTGCAAATGCCACAATTTTCTTTTCTTTTATTGCTGAGTAACATTCCATTGTGTATATATTCCACATTTTTTATCCACTCATCTACTCAAGGGCATCTAGGTTGGTTCCACAGTTTAGCTATTGTGAATTGTGCTGCTATAAACATTGATGTGGCTGCGTCATTCTAGAATGCTCTTTTTAAGTCCTCTAGGTATAGACCCTGAAGAGGGATAGCTGGTTTAAATGATGGTTCCATTCTCAGATTTACAAAGAATCTACACACTGCTTTCCATATTGGCTGCACCAATTTGCAGTCCCACCAGCAGTGTATGAGTGTACCTTTCCCCCCACATCCTCATCAACACTTATTGTTGTTTGTATTCATAAGAGCTGCCATTCTGACTGGAGTGAGATGAAATCTTAGAGTGGTTTTGATTTGCATTTCTCTAATTCTTAGAGATGATGAAAATTTTTTCATATATTTCTTGATTGTATATCCACTTCTGAGAAGTATCTGGTCAGGTCCTTGGCCCATTTATTGTTGGATTATTATTTGTTTTTTTTTTAATGTTTAGCTTTTTGAGTTCTTTATATACCTTAGATATTAGTGCTCTATTTGATGTGTGAAGGATAATAATTGGCTCCGAAGATGTAGGTTGTCTGTTCACCTCAGATTATTTCTTTTGCTGAGAAGATTTTTTTTTAGTTTGAATAGATGCCAGTTATTGATTCTTAATTTTAATTGTTGCACTATAAAAGTCTTATTAAGGAAGTTGGGGGCCTAATCCCACATGATGAAGATTAGGGCCTGTTTTTTTCTATTAGATGCAGAGTCTCTG
This sequence comes from Marmota monax, assembly GCF_021218885.2. Taxonomy (NCBI): domain Eukaryota; kingdom Metazoa; phylum Chordata; class Mammalia; order Rodentia; family Sciuridae; genus Marmota; species Marmota monax. Next base: position 25,394 of record NW_026693172.1, read on the forward strand.
GTTTAATTTCTAGGTTCTCAATCCACATTGAGTTGAGTTTTATGCATGTTGAGAGATAGGGGCTTAATTTCATTGTTTTACATATGGATTTCCAGTTTTCCCGGCACTGTTTATTGAAGAGGCTAAATTTTCTCCAATGTATTTTTTAGCACCTTTGTCTAATATAAGATAATTTTACTTTTGTGGGTTATTCTGTGTCCTCTATTCTGTATCATTGGTCTACCATTCTGTTTTGATGCCAGTACAATGCTTTCTTGGTTACTATTGCTCTTTAGTATAGTTTGTCTGGTATAGTGATGTCACTTACTTCACTCTTCATGGTAAGGATTGCTTTAGCTATTCTGGGCTTAGTTTATCTTAATATCGTACTGATATCCCCTATTATTGGAACAAAAAAATGTAATAGAGCAGTATTGTGAATAGAGTATATTGAAAGGAAGTATTTTCATACATCTATATTACTTAATAGAAATTTCATTAATCAGTTACTGTTATAAGCTAGACATGATTGCTGACAGATTTTAGTTTTCAAGAATTTTCAACTTTGGTTTGATTGAAGTTGGACAAAAGAGACTGAATAACTGAGGAAATTTCAGGAAGAAGGTTTTTGACTGCAGGGTCCAGAGGGGCTCTTACCTAAAATTTCATGCTGTGAACAAAGATTTTGGAAATTCTTTGAACTTTATATCCAGTGGGATTAGAGGCATGGAGGTTTTACATGATAAGAGTTTTTGTTTCATCTCTAGACCATACAGTGGTTTCACAAGTTGTTCTTGCAAACCTGGCATTTACAAAAAGATTTACACATCACAGTGCTCTCTGCAGAAGATTTTGGTGATAAAAAGCTTTCTGACAGGCAAAGAAAAACTCAAATGCCACAATTATGGTAGAGGTTTTTGCTTAATCTTATGGGTGGGGGTCTCTGGCAGAATCATGTGATGTTCATTCATTGATTGATCTGCACCTTCATGTTGTAAGACACCAAAGCTGATAACTCCACATTATAATATAACTGAGAGCTAACAGGAGCTTCCACATTCAATTAGCTGTAGTAAGTGCTAACTCAGCCATTGCATCATCTTCAGCAAAGAACAAAGAGTTTATTCAGATTCATCCTTATGGTGACCTAGGAGAGATGTAAATGAAGTAAAAATGAGAAGACCCAGAGAACCAACAGCCCTTTGTAGATGAGGAGCTGCTCACCTCTCACTATATTCTGCAGAGAAATTAGAAAACTTTGATGCTGCAGTCTGGCTGGGCACAAAATAACCGAGCCACCACACCGCCTTGTAGATTCAAACAGCAGCTCTTTATTCCCTAACTGTCACCGGCACTCTACAGGCACATTCTGGGAAAATCCACCTCCACCAGGCTCTGCGTCCCAAATACTCTCAGAACCCTGCGAGAACTCCACGGGAACTCAAGGAGCGGGTGCCTGAGGCAGCAGGATATGCCCTATTCCCAGCAGGATCCACCTTAAACCTGGAACTGCCCTATTCCCAGCAGGATCTACCCTAAACCCAGATCCACCCTAAACCTGGATCCACCCTGGTCCTTGAGCAGGGTCACCTTTCTCAAACATTCATGCAATGTCACTGCAAATGACCTGGGTCCAAGGCAAGCCCATTTCCACAATGGAGAGTCCTCCCTCGAAGCAACATTGGGTAGGCTGACAAGGAAATTGCCATGCGTCATTCCTACTTGGCTATGGCTCTCAGCACTTTGATGTTCCCTGAGATGGTGTTCTTCCAAGCAGAAGTAGAGAACCCATGTGATCCAGACTGTTGCTGAAGCCTCCTTAACAGATAAGACAGGAGCTTAGCCCTGGACACCAGGCTGGGATTCTCTGCATATGTGCTGTGGTCAGGCAGGGAAAGGTGCTGGTTCGAAGGCAGAGGGAACCTCCCCCATTCCCATGGGACTCTCCCAGGGTGCTGCCTGCTTGTGTTTTTTGTGGCCTGCACTTTGCACCTGAGCTCCCACTGCATCTCCTGCTGACCCTCCCAGCCCAGCTCTGCCTTTGGGTCAACATCACATTCATCCTGATCAACTCCCTCCACACAACCCAGGGATCTAAGGACAGCAGAATTCCCTTTTGGAAGTTCAACTGTGCTCTGATTGCAGGACTGGGAACCTGTGAGGTGACATCAGGGACATCTAGCCAGCATCTTTAAGAGTCATGGAGACAGTAGAACACAGAGTTTGCATAATGGCCACATCCCCTGCACCTGAAGTTCCCAGGACACAACCTTCCATCCTCTAAGTGACGAATGAGTGATTTTTCTAACTCTAATCCTTCCCCAGAGAGAGGCATAAAATCAAAGGGTGATAGGCAGAGCAATTGTGGTCTATATCATCACTGTATCTCTGCTGGATCCTGGAATAAAAAGAGAAATGCAAGATGGAATGCTAACTTAATAACTCACTTCATGATTTTACTTATTAATTGTTTCAGGCTAAGTCATTTTTGAGTATTTTGATTGTTCAAATACCAATTTTACAAAGAACAAAATTTAAAAAACAATGGGTCTGTAGAGGTTTCCTACACCATCCCCCTGCCTGTACCAGAGTCCTGATCAGGGCCTGGTCCTGCTCCTCTTGCAGTGTCCACACTCATCCTGTCTGCTCATTGAGAAGGTCCCTGGACACTTCTGTGCTTGTCCTCCACATGCTGGGCCAGGCTGCTGCAGCTGACAGGGCCACTTATGGGTGTGGTGAGCTGTGGCCCAGGCAGTCATGGTCCACAGCCCTCAGCTGTTCCCTGAGTTCCTAGCACCTTCCTCTCATAGGCAGAGAATCTGCTGAGCTGCTGCCCAGAGCAGCAGCTCATGTGGCAGCTGGGCCACCCAGGCAGGGAGGTTTTTGTTTGGGGCTGCACCACTGTGGGAGGAACATGTGTACTTTGTCTGCAGTAATACACCCCAGCATCCTCAGGCTCCACCCTGCTGATTCTCAGTGTGAACTCTTTCCCTGACCCACTGCCACTGAACCTGTCTGGGACTCTAGTGTAGCGATTAGAAACCTGATGTATTAGGCCCTGTGGAGCCTGGCCTGGTTTATGCACAACCCAGTGCAAATAGGTTTTTCCATCACTATATAGGAGGCTGTGACTGGACCTGCAGGAGATGGAGGCTGGCTGTCCAGGGATGACAGACAGGGAAGCATTTTGTGTCAGTACAACATCCCCACAGGATCCTGAGAAAAAGATAGAAAAGCAGGGTTATATGTAAGTATTATGGAACTTACTAGTATTTTTGTATATTTTCATATAAATTATACTTGTAATTTAGATTTATATATCCAAATTATTCAAATTTTAAAAGTGACTTAATATTTGTAAACTATGTCAACTTCTCTGTATTGAACTATATCATCTGCCTATTTTCTTTCTTGTTGTTGTTGTTGGGGGGGGGGTACCAGTAATTGAACTCAGGAGCACTGGACCACCGAGCCATATCCCCAGGTCTATTTTGCATTTTATTTAGAGATAGGATCTCACTGAGCTACTTAGTGCTTTCCCATTGCTGAAAATTTCTTTGAATTCTTGATCCTCCTGCCTTATTCTCCCAAGCTACTGGGAGTACAGGCATGCAGCACTATGCTCAGCCAATCATCTTATTTCTATGTGACAATTTTAATCCGATACCAGTCCCTTGCTTCTTCTGGAATCTTCTCTCTCACATTAAACAATATTACTTGCCACTTCATTGAAGAAAGATATGCTCATATCTCAAATGGACAGAGCACACATGGGCAGAATGGGGGCTACAGGGCTCCCCTCCCTCCCGCTTCTCCCTCCTCATCTCCTCTGTCCAAACCTGGGATCCAGAGCAGCAGCAGCCCCAGGAGCTGAGCAGGGAGCCTCATTTTGAGAAGCTGAGCTGAGGAGTCCTGGTGAGTCAAGGGCAGGTTAGAGCTGAGCTTTTATGTCAGCCTTGCAGGAAGGCCCTCCCCAGGGAGCAGCTTGCAAATGCCCTGGTGGGTGCTGGGTGGGGATAGTGAGGGAGGGATGGGCCTCCTTTGAGCCCAGGGACATCAGATGTCTTCTATAATTGGCACCAATAGAATAGAGAAAAAGCCCAACTCTATGGCCTGGGCAGAAGGCCCTGTCAGGGAAGCCTGGCTCTGTGGAGATCATGGTGTCTGAGGCCTGCCACTCTAGGAGAGTACTGACCCTAGGCTAGGGAGGTTGTCTCCAGGTCAGCCTCTAGGTGAGGAATGCCAACTGGCTGCCTCCCTCTGAGGTAAGGAGAGAAGATAACATGTGCCACCTGACAAGGATCCATCAATGGATTTTGTTCCAGCCACCGCAGGGAGTTGAGCCAGCTGCAGAGCTTCTGTGTCTGCTGTTACCTGGATAAACAGGGGAGTGTCAGGGACAGTGTTCAATGGCAGCTTTTCCTAGCCTAGTAAATGCAATAAGGGCAGACGGGTTAAAAGAAGGTGGTGGGGAAGGAAGAAGGAACCCTTGTGTCAGCTGGACATCCAGTAGCCCTGTTAAGGCAATAGGAGAAGTGACATATCCACCTGAGGCAGTGGGTGTGAAATTCTTGGGAGCAAGGTCTGCAAAGTCGTGGACATTCTGTCTTGATCATCTTCATATGTTTGACACTCAGAGTCTTCCCATCACTTCCTAAGGGAAGAAACCCTTGTGGCCACAGGACAGAATGGACAAGGGGGAGCATTCTACCTTAGTCCTTTCTCACTGATGAGAGAGCATTTATTTCCCCTGCAGCTATTTTCTTTCAGAGTCACTGGGCAGCAGGTATCACAAGTCCTGGGTTGAACAGGAGATTTCCTTAGTAGAAGAGGACTGAGTCCAGGTTCTCCTCATGTCAGGGTGATTGCATCTGCACTGATGATCTCCTGGGCCTTGATCCAGTGGGTCACTGATGAGAGGGTTCTTGGCCCACTGCACTGGGACATAAATTTCAGACTCCTTCTTCCCTAGCTGGGACAGAGTGAGCCTGTGTTGTTTTGGCCAACAAGGCTCTGCTGCTTTTCCAGACAGCCTGGGTCCTGACACTCCCTCCACACAGTGGGGAAGTTGGTGTGTGGCCATGACCAGCCAAGGCCCCTGTCATGGTTTCTGTAGTACCAACAGACCCCTGTGGCTGTCCTCCTGTACCAAGTGACAGCTTCTCTAAGAATACTGAGAGGAGCAGGTGGTTTTGCATGTTAGCATTTCTGGATTTTGGAGGTGTGATTCTCTGTGTTTCTCATCTTAATGAGCAGAAGTAAGTAAAATGAAAGAAAATGGGTTGGAGTTCCTTTGAGAGGAAGAAAGCAAAAGTTTTGAGTTTGACAGGGTCCAGAGGGCTGATCAACTTGGTAGAAAGTGTGCAGGTTGGGGAGATTTGTTCATCTTTCAAATTCTTTCCTTGGGAATATGGGAATGTCCTCCTGCCTTGGACAGTGGGGCACTCATATTGCAGAAGCAGATGGAGTGTGAATCTTCTCTCTCTCTCTCTCTCCTTTCTCTTATTTTCTTTTTTTGTGCATGTGAGGCAAGTACTCTACCAACTGAGCAAGGTCACCAGCCCCCAGGTAAAGTGTGAATCTGATTGATTATAAGCATTGATTTTAATGTTTTATAAATAAAAAGTGATGTCACTAAATTATTTCTGTTGGGTAAAAGTGATTGCTCACATTAAATAAATGAAATTATTAAAATTTACTTGTTTGTTAATAACATTTCTGTTTTAATGCTAAAATTTCATGAAATGTTAAAAAGTTTGCTTTGGATATGAAGTGTCCTTGGATGTCAATAATATCTGATTTATTAATTTTTTAGTTCCACGTTCTGGCCCATCATGTCATTTTATATATTGTTTTTTCAATGTGCTCTCACATCTCCAAATCTGACATCTTGGGAGAATTCTCCTCTCCATCATGTTTATTATTTTCACTCCTACTCAAGTTGTCCTTCTGATTTTGGGTGCAGAACCTCCGACTCTGTGGTCTTGGGCCTTACAGGACCATGTGTGAGGATTCAAGAGGGCTTGGGGTGGCCATGACTCCTCAGAGGCTCCACATCTCCTCAGCAGTGAGGCTGTAACTCAGGCAGGCTGGTGGCCCTTCCCCTCTCCAACATGCACCTTGGAATAGCAGCCTTGGCAGGGTGGGGGGCAGCCCCACTCCCAGGGGATCCTGCTTCTTCCTCCCCCTCCCTGCTTACTCAGAGCCTGCTGCAGTCCTGGCAGTCCTGGGAGAATTGTGTCCAGGGTCCTGGTCACACTGAACCTAGCTGAGAGCCCAATCCCTGGCTTGAATGGGGCCCTGCAGGGCTCCCAGGAGGGGGTTCTGGGCTGCTTTCTGGGTGTGGCTGCAGAGCCAGATCCTGAGCTCTGGTGTGGGCAGTGCTGTCGGAGCCTCAGGGCCAAGGTGGCTGCAGCTCAGGTGTGTCATGGTCATGGGGGATGGAAACTGGCCCCAAGGTTGTCACTTCTCTTTGACTGCCTTTCTTTTTTAGCCTTTCCTCCATTTTCCTCCCTCTTTTCATCTCCTCATTTTTCTTTTTTTGTGTGGTTGTTTTCCTATAATTTTTAATATTATACAATAATTCTTGATATTAGGTGTCACTTCTGCAAAACTAAACCTGTTTAAATTCATTTCCTACCATTTCTGAACTCTATCTCCCTACTTATCTACCCATAGATTATTTCAGTCTGTATTCGTATCCTACCATTTCTGTGAAAGTCTATGTATTAGAATATATATCATCTTATTTCTGAAATCTCTTTCTCTCTCTCTGTCTCCCTTCCTCCCTCCCTTTCTCTCCCTCTCATCATTTCCTTTTTTTCCCATAATTTAACAAAATTGTAAAACAACAAAGACCTGAGCCAAAGCTATGTGTGCACTGCAGGTCAAGGCCTTGGCTCTTGGTGAGGATCATTCCATACTCCACATGTTCTCCTGACCTCAGCTGTACTCATTCTCCCACAGGCCATAATCTAGTTCCTTAGCTCTGTCTCCTTAGACATCAGTGATGGCACATTCCTGACCTTGACTCATCCTATGTCGACTCTCTATTCAGGTCCATTCCTGGGCAGTTGTGATTGATGTTGTGATAGGAGGAGGTTGTGCTCAAGTCCCCTCCACCTTGAGTGTTAAGACAGAATTAGACCCATGTGCACCTGCAGGGCACCAGGGCACCACCTTGCAAGCCTAGAGTGACCTCTCCACCTCTGATTTGTCCCATATGGGGGGTGGGCTCTCCAGGGTGAGACACAGGGAGAGTGGAGTGTGCACCTCACTATATCCCTGCTTTCTGAAGTCTGGCTGGGCACAATTCAGGAGCCACTTGTCAAAAGAAATGAACTTTATTTTTAGAACACACTCACCACACCACACAGCTCCTCAGAAAAAACCCTCAGAGCCCAACTGCCACCACTGGCTTCCCACAAGCCTCTCAACCTCCCCCACTCCTCCTGCTCTTGAGGCCCATTGGCTGGGTCGTGTGGGTGGAGCCAAAAAAAGTTCCCCAATGAGCAGCTCCATGGTCTGAAAGGGCAGGGAAACAGCCCAATGAGCATCACCGCAGAGGAGCCAATCAGTTGGCAGCTATTAGTTTGCTGGGGCCACTGTGAGCCAATCATCAGCTGGCAGCTGGAAGTTTGCTGGCAGCTGGAAGTTTGCTGGCAGCTGGAAGTTTGCTGGGGCCCCTTCGGCTCTCAACATCTCCCCCTCTCTGTTTAAACAACAAGCATGTGGCTTAGGGACCGTGCCTGCCTTAGGTTGTCCAATAGTACATATGGTCCTTACCCATCATCGGTCTTTGTCTTAGGTTGGTCCCATTGCAATTGGATCTTACCTGTCATTGACTACCAGTCCAGCATACAGCCACACCTGTGGATAGGTCTTTGTACCAGCGGGGTGGTGAGGTTCTTTGCCTCACCTCTGTTGGCCCCCAAACTTTAGCTGAACAACCATGACAAGCAGAAGGGAGGAAGATACACCAAGCCAATTGACTGCTCCTTTTGGAAAAATTGTACCACTGATGACATCATCAGCAAAAATACCCCAACACTACCACAAGTCGCTGCACCAACAGATAGTTCACAATGCATACAAGTGATACATAGTCCAGGAAAGTTCTGCAAGCAGTTCAGTGATGGCTATTGCAGAAGCTGTAGATTGGTTTTATCTTTGTCTTCACCGGCACTGGGATGAAGATAGGAATTCTGGCAATAATGGGTAAAGAAAAAATTATGTAAAATTCCAAAAGGCCCTAAAAGAAAACAATTTTCTTAACAATTTATATTATCTTGAACAGAATTATTAAATATAATGAAAAGGAAAGGTGAAAGTAAACAAACAGATCAGTTAACCACCTTTTTTGTTCACATATTAAAACAATCCTCAACAGCTGTTTACCCAATTTAAATTAAACCATTTAAATCACGTGAATAAAAAAAGAAAATATTTGGATCCATTTTTTCATGAGCGCTCATCATATATGATATATGGACATACGTACATAAAAACATACAACATAAAACACAAGTGTGCACACATAATATAATACATACAACACATAACATAATAGTAAAGGCCTTATAACTTTTTACAGGTGAACTCTCCATTGCAATGTTAAAAAAAAAGCATCCTGGTTCTGTCGTATATGTAAGGATAGCCAAACTGGAGTTTTGGATATCAGCTGTTATGGATTTGAGCCAAATCATCTTCTTTTTGGTCTGTAGAAATTGCTTTAGTTAATCTCCCTGGAATCCAAATTGGCTGCTGTTCTCCCTGTGAAAACATACAAACAGACCTCCGACTCCAGACAATCATTGGGTCAGGACCTTAGTTAATCTCTCTGGAATCCAAATTGGCTGCTGTTCTCCCTGTGGAAACACACAAACAGACCCCCAACTCCAGACAATTACTGGGTCAGGACCTTTCCATTGTCCTGTTAGAATATCCTTCCAAAGTACTTTGGGCTTATGTACATTTTTTTGGACACATATGCATTTCCACAGCACTAAGTCCTGATGAATCCAAATTTAAAAAGTTTAGAGTAAAAGGGTTATTTTAAGTTTATCTTTGGGGAATATATACCCCTTCCCAATTCCCTCTTTTTGCTTTAATAAGTACATTTTAACAGTTTGATGAGCTCTTTCAACTATGCCTTGTCCCTGTGGATTGTATGGGATTCCTGTTATATGAGTAATGCCAAATGATGAGCAAAATTGTTTAAAAGAGGTAGAAGTATAACCAGGGCCATTATCTGTTTTTAACTGTTTTGGAACACCCAAAGTGGCAAAATTTTGTAAGCAATGAGCTATAATATCTTTAGTTTTTTTCTCTGGCATGAAGGGAGCCCATCAAAAATCCAGAAGAAGTATCAACAGTAACATGCAAATATTTTAATTTTCCAAATTCTGGCAAGTGTGTGACATCCATCTGCCAAATATGGTTAGGTATCAGTCCTCTAGGATTGACTCCAAGATTAACTTGTGGTGAAAAGGTCACACAATTTTGACATTTTATTATTTGTCTAGCTTGTTCCTTAGTTATTTTAAAATGCTTTTGTAAAGTATTAGCATTGACATGGAACTTTTTATGAAAATTTGTAGCTTCTTCTAGTGTAGAGAAAATATGTATGTCATGTGTAGTTTTATCTGCTAAATCATTGCCCAAACTAAGGGCTCCAGGCAATCCTGTATGTGCCCTGATATGTCCTATAAAGAACGGATCTTTTCTGTCCCAGATTAGACTTTGTATAGTGGAAAGCAAAGAGAAAACAGTAGAGGAAATGGAAATCTTAGCAGCATCTTCAAGGGATATTATACTATTAACTATATACTGACTATCAGAAAATAAATTAAATACAGAATCTTTAAACATCACAAAAGCTTGTAATACTGCATTAAGCTCTACCTTTTGAGCTGATTGTTTGGGTACTAAAAATGTAAAAGTTTGATCAGGGATAACTACTGCTGCTGTACCATTATTTGACCCATCAGTGAATATATTTGGAGCATTCATGATAGGTGTTTTTCTTGTCATTTTTGGAAAAATTACAGGATGAATGACCAAAAAGATAATAAAGGATTAGATGGTAAGTGGTTATCAAATGAAACATTAGATTTGCACATGATTATTGCCCAAGTATTTAACTCATTAGCTAACTCATCAATTTGATCCATAGTATATGGAGTAATAATTTTATTGGGAGAAATTCCAAACACTCCCTTTGCTGCTTTTATTCCTTTGAGTATTAATTGTCCTACAGCCTCAGGATACCTAGTAAGAATAGTGTTAGGAGAATAAGATAAATGTATGCATAATAGTGGACCTTCTTGCCAAAATACTCCTGTAGGAATATTTTTTGTTGGTAGTACAATAAATAATAAATGCAAACTTATATCAATTCTATCCAAATGCAGATTTTCCATATATCTTTCAATGATTTTTAATGCCTTTCTTGCTTCAGGTGTTAACATTTGGGGTGAATTTGGACCTGATGGACCTTTTAGGATATCAAATAAAGGTCCCAACTCTCCTGTTGGTATACCTAGATAAGACCTTATCCAATTTATGTCTCCTAATAACTTTTGAAAGTCGTTAAGTGATTTGAGTTGATCTACTCGTATTTGAATTTTTGGTGGATGGACCATCGTTGAGGATAATAGAACTCCTAAATAATTAATTGGAAAATTTAATTGTACTTTATCTATTGCTATCTCTAGATTATAACTTTTTAATAAATTTGTAAGTGTGGGATAACATTCTAGCAATGTGTTTTTATCTTTGTGTGCTAATAATACATCATCCATATAATGAAATATTTGTAGTTCAGGATTTTGATTTCTAAGTAGCTGGATTACTTTTTTAACTTAAATTTGACACATAGTTGGGCTGTTAGCCATGCCTTGAGGGAGAACTTTCCATTCATATCTCTGATCAGGACCTTCATGATTCAGTGCAGGGATAGTATATGCAAAATGTGGTCTATCCTCAGGATTAATTGGAATTGAAAAAAAATACAATCTTTAATATCTATAACTAAATCATACCAAGTTTTTGGCAAAGCAGACAATTGAGGAATCACCGATGGAGCAGGTCCCATAATAATCATCTCATTATTAATGGCTCTTAAATCGTGCAATAATCTCCATTTACCAGATTTCTTTTTGATGACAAAAATAGGAGTATTATGGAGAGATACAGAAGGTTGTATATGTCCTTCCGCTTATTGTTGTTTGACCAGGTCATGGGCTGCTTGTATCTTTTCTTTAGTCAGGGGCCACTGAGGAACCCATACTGGTCTTTCTGATTTCCAAGTAATTTTTATTGTCTCAGTGGCCCTTTCCGAAAATCCAACCCATGTCTGTCCGTTCCTTGATCTATTTGTATTGGTGCTGCTATACCTTGTTCTTGTTTTGCTGATCTTTTTCCTTTCCTAAAACCTTGTCTAGTCATAATAGTGGGTGCATTTTGGTTGATGTTATTTGTTCATGTCAAACCTAATTGATCCAGGACATCTCATCCCCATAAATTTACGGGAGGATGATCCAATACATATGGCTGTATAGTTCCTTCACATCCTTCAGGATCCTTCCAATCTAATACCATTGCACTTCTATGGGGATTAGTTGCCACTCCTAGGCCTCGAAGCATTTGAATGTCTTGTTGTAATGGCCAATGTTTTGGCCATTCTTGATGAGAGATGATGCTAAGTTCTGCACCTGTATCCAGTAGTCCATTAAATTCATGTCCTTGAATATTTAGTTTTAGCATGGGGCGAGAATCTAAATTTAAAGAAAACATAGCCCAATCTACACCTGTGGAGCCTAATCCCTTGGAACCTCTTTCTACAGTATGACTGGAAAATTTATCATGTAGGCTGGGTAATATTAGTAACTGTGATATTCTATCTCCTGGTGAAATTACTGATATACCCTTTGGAGAACTGGCTATAATTTTTATTTCACCTTCATAATCAGGATCAATTACCCCAGGACTTACCATAAGTCCTTTTAGAGTAGAAGAACTGTGTCCCAATAATAAGCCTATGGTTCCTTTGGGAAGAGGTCCTTTTACCCCTGTGGGAATGATTTGAACTCCCATCTCTGGAGTTAGTACTGCTCTGGCAGAGGCGCAGATGTCCAACCCTGCGCTCCCTCTGGTTTGTCTGATGAGGGATCTAATGGACAATGTGTCCTGGGCACTACCCCATCAGGGTTCCTCCAGTGCTCTGTATATTTGTGGTTTGGGGCCCCGGAGCATTGGGCCCCGCTGTCCATTTTTTGGCAACGGAGCCCGATGCCTGTCTCCATGATATCATGGATAAACACCTGGGCCTTTTTCATTTTTTGATAATGGTGTACCCTCTATGGGGGTTTGAGAATGGCATTCATTAGCCCAATGTCTCCCTCTATGGCATCGTGGGCAAATACCTGGTATTCTACTCCTTTGATACCTAGTTTTGTTAAACCCTCCTCCTATGGGGAGATTCCTTTTAAAATGTCCTGTTCGTTCACAATTGTAGCATGTTCTTGGCCTGGCATCTAAAGCCTGTTTTACTGCAGCTGCCACGACTTGCCCTTGTTCATTAATGTCTCTACATAATTTAATATATGTGTTTAAATCTTCATGTTTCCATGGTCTAATGACTTCTCTGCACCAACGATTCACTTGCTCATAAGCCAGTTGTTTTATTAATGGCATTGCTTATTCTGTATTCCCCAAAACTCTGGTAGCTGTTTGAATAAGCCTACTACAAATTCAGCGTAAGATTTATTAGCTCCTTGTATTACCTTAGATAATTGACCTTGTAAACCTCCATGTCCTTGTAAAGTCTTCCATGCCCTAACCACATCTACAGCAATTTGTGCGTATACACCAGGATCATATGCAATTTGTTGCTGCTGATCCTCATAAGGTCCCTTTCCTAACAACATATCTAGATTTCTCTGAGGATAACCAGCTGCTGCATTTCACCTAGCCATCTCCTTGCAAAATTCCTCATTGGCAACCTTCCATAACAGGTATTGTCCTCCATTTAGCATAGCTTTACACATATTAGCCCAATCTGCTGGCATCATGTTCAAGTTGTTAATGGATTCGACCATGCTTACAGTAAAGGGTGCTTGAGGACCATGGGTTGTTACAGCCTCTTTTAGCTGCTTCACTTTTTTGAAATTTAAAGCATTGTGAATTCGCTGCCCTCCTGCCTCAAATACAGGGCATGTTAATATTTGAGATCCTGTCTCAGGATCCCATCTATCAACTGTGGGGGTTGGGGGCCTCCCAGCATATGGAGGTGGCCTTGTTGGTTGGACACTTATGCCCTCTGGTGATAGAAAGGTGTTAGTAGCAGTCTCCTGTTGTAACTTTCCCCCTGATGGCTTTTTCTGCTCTAAACTTTCTTTCTCTGTCTGACTAGCTTGAGAGGCCTTCTCTTTTACTTGAATTTTTTCCTCTGTCTGACTAGTTCAAGAGACCTTCTCTTTTACTTGATTTTTTTCCTCTGTCTGACTAGCTCCAGAGGCCTTCTCTTTTACTTGAATTTTTTCCTCTGTTTGACTACCTCGAGAGACCTTCTTTTTTACTTGAATATTTCTACTATAACTATAATACAACCCAACAAGATAATGCCAAACAAAACTGAAACAGAATGAAACAAAAGTGGAACAACAGAAAATCATTATAGCCTTTCTATCCTCCTGAAATGTCCATCTGTCCTTCCTCCCTATCTGTTCCTCAGATGTGAGTGGTTTTTCTTCCATCTTACACATCTCCAGGGACAGGCAACTTAAAACAAAAGTGAAGCAAAACAAAAGAAGAATCTTAAAATGGGTATGGATCTTCTCGCCCTGCCCTCTGGGGCGAGCAGTTTACCTTATCACTTACCCTCAGTCATTCCCCGTACAGGCCACCAAATGCCGAAGTCTGGCTGGGCACAACTCAGGAGGCACTTTTCAAAAGAAATGAACTTTATTTTTAGAACACACACACCACACCACACCTCAGGAAAAATCCTCAGAGCCCAACTGCCACCACCAGCTTCCCACAAGCCTCTCAACCTCCCCCACTCCTCCTGCTCTTGAGGCCCATTGGCTGGGTTGCGTGGGCGGAGCCAAAAAAAGTCCCCCAATGAGCAGCTCCGTGGTCTGAAAGGGCGGGGAAACAGCCCAATGAGCATCACCGCAGAGCAGCCAATCAGTTGGCAGCTATTAGTTTGTTGGGACCGCTGTGAGCCAATCATCAGCTGGCAGCTGGAAGTTTGTTGGCAACTGGAAGTTTGCTGGGGCCCCTTCGGCTATGGCTCTCAACACCTGCTGGGTCCTGAAATAATAAGGAAGAAGCACAAGACTGAGGTCAAGCACTAGCACCATTTCTAGCCATTTCAGCCATTTCATTTTCCTCTATTAATGGTTGCAGGCATTTTTGATCAGGTTTGAATCCCAATTTCACAAAGGGTAGCATTAGCAAGAACAAGTGGACCTCTAGAAGTTTCCTGCACCATCCCTTTCCTGTGCCAGAGTCCTGCCCAGAGCTCAGGGCCTGCTCCTCTTGCAGTGTCCATGATCATCTTGTTCTGTCAGATGGAGCCTGCACCTCTGTTCTTGTCCTCCACATGCCAGGCCAGGCTGCTGCAGCTGACAGGGCCATGCATGGGTTTTCCCTGAGCTGTGGCTGACACAGTTGTGGTCCACAGCCCTCAGCTGCACCCATTTCCCTTTTCCTTCCTCCCTTCCTCCCTCCATCCCTGACTCCCTCCCTTCCTTCCTTCCTTGCTTTATTTCCATCTGCACAGTGGATTAAACTCAGGGTTCTTTACCCCTGAGCTCTGTTGCGGCACTTTTTATTTATTTGGAGACATGGTCTTACTCTGTTGCTGAGGGTGGCCTCAATCCTGATCCGCTCCTGCCTCAGTCTCTGTTGTAACTTGGATTGCACACATGAACCACCATGGCTGGCATTGTACTGATTTTCTATTGATTCACAACAAAATATCACACCACCTGGTGATCTCACAATTTCTGTGGGAGAGGAGTTGGGCCGACCTAGACTGCGTCCTATCCTCAGCTTGTCATTGGCTGCAATCAAGGTGTATTCTCAGCTGCATCCTCATCTGCAGACTTGGAGAATCTGCTTCCAAGGACACCAAGGTTGTTGGCAGAATTAGGTTCTTAGGGATTGTGTGGTTGAGGATGCTGGGTTATTGGTGGCTGTTGGTCAGAGGCTATTATAGGACCCTGCAGGCCACCAGAAGGTTCTACCATAAGGGCTGCTCAGTAATGAGACCAGTAAAAAGAATCCTTCCACCAGAGTGAGAGGCTGACTCCCTTTTAAGGGCTCTGATGTGAATCAATCAGGCCCACCCAGAATAATCTCCTTTTGACTGACTTAAAAATGAACTGCCTTGGCATGTTAATTGTATCTGCATAATAATCCATTCACATTTCCAATATTTCCTGAACCAAAATCAAATCTCATGTTCTGTCCACTGTGACAATTTCTCAGGGTACTGGGTGTGAACACCAGCTAGTAGGTATCTTGAGGAGGCTAGATTTATTATCATTTTGATATTTAAAAAAATATATTTCTACAAAATGGTCCCTGTGAGAAGATCACTAAGAATGGAAGCTCCTGCAGGTGAAGAGCATCAGAAATGTACCTTCAGGTGATTTCTAACCCAGTTTACCAGGTCCTCGTGTTTCTCAGATTTTTCTCAAGTGAGAGAAAAATTCAGATTCTCTATTGTTTTTTTGGGAAAAATATAAACACATGAAGGAACAAATAATGTACACATAGGACTCTCAGTGTGTTTAATTGTATAGAAAGAAGAAAAGTTTAAAATCTGTAACCCAGTTTCTCTTTCAACAAACTAATAAAAGAAGAGCTGACCAAACCCAAATCAAGCTGAATTAAGGAAGTCAAATTATAAATACCAAATCCTGAAAGAGGTTCTCAAGATGGTGGATCAGAGGAAGATGGCACTGTCCACCGGCACTTCAGCTTAGGACTGTCAATGGGAAGCTGTAACTTCCCACAGGGACTGTGTCTCAAAGCTGCTCTGGGAGCTGTACATCCACTGTGAGCACTCTGCAGCCTACAGGGACCCTGTACTGGGAGACACAAGCTGAGAGCTGCTGCAACCCGCTTTGGCTGAAATTTTCCTGAACTTCATGATCTTACACTTTTGGAGAGCTCACAAAGCTGTTTTGGAGAATGTCTGTCAAATAGGATGTTTGTCTCCCACTCATGGTAGAAGTTAGCTGCAGCATCTCTGGCAGGAATATCTAGAAATGGTGCTCTTCTGTTAGGGCTCCCTAGTGGGTGGTGCCTGATTTCAATCTGTCTAACTACTGCAGATGTTCATACTGATTCCTGGGTTACAAGAATGTTCCAGACTTCTCTCCTGTAGTTCCTCATTGGCCATTTGAAATGAGCATGAGGCTGGGGTGTGACTAAGTGGCAGAGCCCTTATCTAGCATGCCTAAGGTCCTCACTGTGATCCATCTCCAACAATAGAGCTCAAAAAGAGTTAACATGAAATTGTTGATAAGTTCCTCAATCCTTTATAGATGTCCCATTCCTCATCAAAGTATCAGTATCAGGCTGAACTCATGGATCATCTTTTATGTAATGTGTTAGTTTGTCATAATTACAAATTTTGATTCTCAAGATTATCCAGATCTGGCCAGTGAGAGGCTCCTTCCTGGTAGTTTCTCTTTACTTTTGCCAAGGTCTCATTATTTTGGAGGACTTCTTTTGTTCCAACTCAAGGTGGTGCAGGGGTTCCTTATGCTAAGATTCCTTTAGTGGAAAATAAATCTGGACACTGTGAGTGCATGTTGGAGCATGGGCTATTGTGCCTGGGTAAAGAGATGTGTAAATAACCCTCTCAATCAACCCATCTATGGACCTCAACATATATGATCTCCTAATCTATCTCCATGCACACTCCTATCTATTCCTACATACAATTCTGAGTTTATTGTGATATTTCTGATTCTAGTCAAAACCTTGTTTGTTCTAGTGATGTCCCTTTTTGTTTGGGATCCCTTCCACCTACAGTGAGAATCCAGCCTTGCACCAAACTCTGGGGACAGTGTTCTCTTAGAACCTGGGTGAGATTTGATGACAGAATAATGACAGGTTAGGAAACATGGTAGACTCAGGATAGAGGAGTAGCTGGTCCAGGAGACTTTTAGCTTCTGAAACCAAAGCTAAGGTGGAGCTGGGGGAGGGGCATAAGCAATAATGAGAGGATCTCAGGGAACACGTGGCCTGATGGGTGATGCAGCCTGCAGACAGGGAGTGAACTGATCTTTCAGGTGTGGAAGGCCCAACTCCTGACCTTGGCAGCCAAGGTCAGAGGAAGTGTTGGAGCCTTCAGAGTGGAGCCGGACCAGAGCTCAGCTGGGATGAAGGGACAGCACAGGCACATGGTCAATGTCCTCCCCTTCATTACCAACCATGGTACCTGTCCTTGATGTGTTTTGTCCCTTTCTGTTGCTTCCTCTTACCACCCTTTGCATTTCTGGTTGGTAACACTGATGATTTTTCATGCCCATGTCTTCAAGGGGTCAGGTGTAGAGGAAGCCTCTCTGGAACAAATATTGTGCTCAGGTATAAAAAGGAAGAGTTCAGTAACTCCTCCTGCAGGTTGTGGGGCTGTGACAGAGCTCAGGAACCTCATCTTGGTTGGAGAGTGAGCAGGAGAAGTGTGTTCTGAACCTTGATGAGACCAAGAGGTCACACTGCACATAGGAACAAGGGATGGTTCTCTCCTGTGCCTTTCAGAAACACATTTTCTCTAGGCAAATCTATGCTGCCCTGGCCTATGCTTGGGCACCTGGGGACACTTGGCCAGGCCTGAGAAGAGCTCCCTGCAGCTGTGTCCAGCCTGCCCAGCCCTGCTGATTTGTATGCCCACAGCACAGCCCATTGCCCTGAGGTATTCTTAAGAGGCTGCTCACACCCTATGCAGAAGTCAGTCCCTGACAGGACACAGCATGGCCATGAGGGCCCCTGCTCAGCTCCTGGGGCTCCTGCTGCTCTGCCTCCCAGGTAATTAGGGACAGCACTGGGGATTGGCTCAGACCACTTTCATCATTGCTGCCTGGTGTTCAGGGAAATCCTCTTATGACATTATTAACTGTGTGCATATTTCTTCATATGTGTTTAATTGTAGGTGCTAAATGTGACATCACAATGACCGAGTCTCCAACCTCCCTGTCTAAATCTCAAGGAGAAACAGTCACCATCAGTTTCCAGGCTAGTCAGGGCATTAGCAATTACTTAATCTGGTACCAGCAGAAACCAGTACAAGCTCTTAAGCCCCTGATCTATTGTACCAACCATTTGCAATCTGGGGTCCCCTCGAGGTTCAGTGGCAGTGGATCTGGGACAGATTATTCTCTCACCATCAGCAGCCCAGAGCCTGAAGATGCTGCCACTTATTACTGTCAACAGCATAATAGTTCCCCTCCCACAGTGACACAGGCCATGACAAAAACCTCCCAGGGAGCAGAAGTGTGAGGCTGGGCTACCCCAGCTGCTCCTCCTGCTGCCTCCACCTCCTGAGGGCACTGCTCAGAAGGAGCCAGGATGTCAGGGCAACTGAAGGGTCTGGACAAGTTCCTCTGCACCCTGTTTCTTTCTCCTTATCAGCCCCAGCACTCAACCAGGAGTGGGTGTCTCTGAAGGTGTGTGCACTACTCAGTGCAGTAGTGCTCCACCAACCAGTGAGTGACAGGAAGCTAAAAGAAGGCCAATCAGGAGAAGCACCATGATGAGTTCTTATCCTGTTGGTGCAGGACCCTGGTGCTGGGTGAGCTCAGCCAAGCTGCCCAGTGGAACAGATTTGGTGTTCAGAGACAGAAAAATGAAGACAGTCAGTTTTTATAACAGAGATGACACTACAAAAACTGTGGTCAAGACCTCTTCATAGAAAAATTTCTCTGTCAGCCTAATATGCAAGCAGTCACCTGGTACATAAAGTGGCCTCAACATCGATAATCATCAGAGAGTGAAAGTTGTAACAAACCACCAGAAACCTTCAACAGAAAGACCATAAAACTGAACCATAAATAGCATCAAGCAGCCTGGGGATTGATCTAGAACACGCTCATGTGTTTGGAAATGTGAAGTGGTACCTGAGTTGGAGATCTGCCCTGACCATGCATTTACTTGTGATCCAGGCTTTCCACTCAGAGCACATGCAGATGTGCACAGATCCCCATGCACAGGGACCGCACAGCATTATCTGTGATAACTGCAACCTGCATCAGCTAAATGCCAATCAAGAGTAGAATGGAAAAATGGAATAAGGGATGTGAATGCAATGAAATACTATACACCAGTGAAAACATGCAAGAGTATGCAAGAGCTAAATATACTGGAGCTCATTACCCATGATTCTATTTTTATGAGACCCAAAAATGGCAAAATTTTGATAATTGTTTAAAGTTATCTCAAAAATTTCATGGGAAAAATTGGGGTCAATGACTGGTTATACTTGCTTGAGGTTTTTTTTCCCCTAGCATTTGCATATATTATTCTCTTTCCTCCTGCCTGCATATTTCTTCTGGGAAATAGCTGATAGACACATGGAAGTTCACATGGATGTCTTGTGTTGTTTTTCTTTTGTGGTTTTCAAAACTCTCTCTGTAAATTTTAATAATTTGTTTCTAACATATTATAGTGTCTCCTTCTTTAGGTTGGTCCTATTTGGGACCTTCAAGCAAAGTTAACCTAAATGTCCATATTCCTCCTAACACCTGGTAAATTTTTAACCAATATTACTTTTTAAAATCATTTTATTTTTTAGTTGTAGTTGATCACAATACTTTCATTTTATTTATTTATTTTTATGTGGTACTGAGGATCAAACCTAAGGCCTCACATGTGCTAGGTGAGTGCTCCACCAGTCAGCACCCAGAAGTACTTTTAACAATCTTTTTTCCCTTTAGATTTCTCCTATTTTTATGGAATGTCCATAAAACATTTGCTGGGTTTTTGACCATTTCCCATGTATCTGGTGTGTTTTATTCATACCATTTCTTTCTTTTTCTGTATTCTCTTATGAGGGGATAGTTCACACACTCTAATTCACAGGGCCTTTCTTCTCCAGGGTGGAGTCTGCTTTTGACCTCTCTGTAGTATTTTCTCATCTCATTCAGTATCTTCTTTAGCTCTAGAATTTCTGTCTGAAGGAAAAATTAATACAACCATAAAATTTTCTTTGTAGCAAAATATATTTATATATGTCAGAATAGAAGTGAGTTTGAGCAGCCTGGAATGCTCTGAAGGCATGCCAGGGCAGGAGTGTGGATGGTGTTTGTGGTCACTACTTTGGCCTGTTTCTCTTTCTTTCTTTCTTTCTTTTTCTTTTTTCTTTTCTTTTTTCAATGCTGGGCATGAAATCCAGGGCCTCATGCATCCCAGGCAACACTCTACCTCTGAGCTACACCCAGCTCTTGGCTCATAACTGAAACTCTGTGAATTGGCTGGACTTAGATTTCATGGATCCATCCTTCCTATATCTTGAGCAATTAGACAAATCAAGAGAGGAGAGACAATCTGGGCCTGTCCTGCAAGTATCCTAGAGAAGGACCATGACAGTGGGATGGGGAGAGGAAGGAGGAAGAGAATCTGACATGTAGCCTTAACTATGGAGAAACACAGTCAGAGACCTGGGATCCAATGAGAAATACCCTCAGCACAGCCCTCAGGTTCCCAACAACTAGAGAGGATTTTATCCATTCACGTCCCACTGAGCTGAGATAAAGAAACCAGAAGCCCCATCTTAAAGCATCTGAAGAAATATATTCAGAGTATTTAAAACACTTCTTTCATGCTGGGCCTCTTGTCTCCTGCTTTGTGCTGGACTCAGGACTGGAGAAGGAGGATGGACACAACATTAGCCTTTGACACCTGGTTTAGACCTCAGCTCTGCCTGACCTCAGTGAGTGACCTAGGTGGACATTTCTGCTCTGACCTCTTCCCTGGATTTGAGGAGTGACAGCTGGTTTCTGGGCTTCTCTCTGAGTGTGAGTGTCTGTGTCATGAGGTGGACAGGTGGGTGAACTGTCTTCCTGGAGCTGCAGGACATCAATGTGGAGAGCAGAGGGCACAGGACCCTGTGGACATAGGCGAGGCTCATCTCAGGTTCTTCTCACTGAATTCTCTGCTAGGATGTTCCATTCTTCGCCCACCAGAGGGCGACGTGCACCTGCAAATAAACTCACCAGAGCCTCAGCCCTGGAGAGGCTGATCTACGTTTCAAGCATAAATTAAATTTCACATTTGGTCAGATGACAACATTATAGAAAATTAAGACACCATGGTCTCTAACTGCTGACATTCAGATTTGCTTTTATCCACTCATAGCACTCTGGTTTGGTGGATATCACCACTTCCTACATGTCGCAGCTTATACCAAAGAATCTTGCTCAGGCTGTGTCCTCAAAGGCCAGGCAGGGACTACTACACAGAGTCACATGGGGACTCACGCTGAGGAGGCTCTATCTCCTGTGTTTGCACCAGGTTGAGTACATGCCTCTATCTGATGGTGTGGGAAATGAAGACCGGAAAGTGAGTAACTTATTGAAGGTCATTTTTACCTGTTACAAAAACCTCTTTAAAAAAAAAAAAGAAAAAGAATATCACTGTTTACCAAGAGAAACAGTATAAGACATAGCAAAGAACAACTCTGTATTTTTCCAGAAACGAACTATACCTACCTCCTCTGCAAGGTGCTAATAGTAAGCACAGGACTTCAGAGTGTCTGGTCACCAAGTGCAGCACTGTTGCTCTCCACAGCCAACAGAAAGTGTGGTTCCAATATTTCATTGACAGTCTGGCTATTTCTCTGTGTGCCCCATGTTCTCCTGTGTGAAATAGTGCCCAACCCAGCAGCTTAATATGTTAGCATTTTACTCTCCCCATCTTTCTTTGAGAGAGGAATCAGGAGGGGCATCCCTGTTAGTTCTGCTCAAGGTTTGTCCCCAGGGGTTGTGGGCTGTTAACCACAGGGGCAGCCATGTAAGGACTTCTCTGGTGGGTTGCCAGGGGCCTCCCCTATGTTGGCCAGCTGAGGCTGCCATTGGAAAGGCCTGGGGTTCTCACTGTGGCCCTGCCCTAAGCTGCCTGGGGGTCCTCACAAGGGGTCCTCTGGCTTCCTCTGAAGCAGTTCTCCTCCCAGAGTGGTCAGCAGTCAGGAGTCTCAATGTCCTGGCCTATGGATTCACTCAATTGACTTCCTGGTCCTGGATTGGTAACAGACCAGCCCTGTCCTGTGAGGATGGGAGAGTGTTGAGCAGCTGAAGTGGACTCAGGAGGCAGGACACTGGGGCCTCCTGGTGGCTGAGCCTGTTCCTGACTGTCACCATGGAGGCCTCCTACCTAGAGGATCCTCTCAGCTTTCCTAGCAGCCGGATTCTGCAGGAAACAGTTATCAACTATGCTGTCCTCAGGCATTTGAATGTGGTATGTTACACACCCCATGATCACCGTTCTAATTATGAGTACACAGTGGATTACATATTAAAACAATGTTTAAATAAGAAAAAAAGTTTCACAAACTCAATGTTATTTTGCAATCCTCTGTGCAACTGAGCCCTTCCTCTGCTGCCACCTGCCTTTGCCTGGAAGAGTCATGTGGGTGATTCCTGTCCTTTGTAAGTGCAGATGACATGATCTCCAGGTTCTGTGTTAAAAGGTTTCTACATTTTCCTGGGAAATGCTGATTTTCTGACTATAGAATTTGGTTGGACCTGGTTTTTCAGTTCTCTCAGGAGGTCTTTCTGTTCCTCTCCCTCCACTGCCTTCCTCTCTTCCTCCCTCCCCTCCCTCCCTCCTCCCTCCTCCCTCTTTCTTTGTCTGCTTTGTTGTCTCCAGCTTGTTTTATTATTTGACCAGGATTATTAATCTGGGGTAATTAGCTTCACATTTTTTTTCCTGAATCCACTCCAAGTAATTGGAGTTAGAATAAAAGCTCTTCATTAATCCTCTGCCTATGCATAGTGTCAGAGGCTCTGCTCGGCCCAACAGTCCAGGCAGTTTGTTCCTCATGAGCTACTGTCTTCACAGAGGCCCCTGCATTCCTGTCAGTGCCCACATGTTAAAATGGAGGACTTTGCCAGGAGACCTGAGCTGTGTCAAGCAGGCAGGGTCAGCAGAATAGTGGCCCAGACCTGGTGTGCATGTTCCTGTAGCTCTGGGACTCAGGGGAGCAACTTAAGTACTTCAGTGGCCTCAGAGTAATAACTCTGTGGAGTTGGAATAGCAATTAGAGGATGGACTGGGAAACAGTGGCCACTTCCATATGGGTCTTACTGTTTGCTGACTCACAAGACCCTGGCAAAGGGATTGTAAATGGTATTTCTAAGTACAAATGACACATTGTGTGTGTATGAGTGTGTGTGTGTGTGTGTGTGTGTGTGTATTCATAGTTCATTGTTCCCTGATTGCAGGTGCCTGTGGGCACAGAGGAATGACCCAGTCTCCAGCCTCCCTGGCTGTGTCTGCAGGAGACAGGGTCACCATCAGCTACAAGTCCAGCCAGAGTCTCTTATCCAACCAGAGAAGGACAGGGCCTGGAACCAGCAGAAATCAGGACAGGCTCCTGGCATGATCCTGTCCTGAGTGTCCCCACAGGCAGCTGGGGTCCCAGTGAGGTTTAGTGGCAGTGGGCCAGGGACAGCTTTCCTCAGCAGGCTCCAGGATGAGGCAGAGGATTACTCTTAGCACCACCACATGCTCCCCCCACAGAGCTTCAGACTCAGATGTGAACCTCCTGCCAGGCCAAGGGTCAGTGAGTCTTTGCCAGCTGCTTCCTCCTCAGAGGACATTCAAGTCTCCTTCTTGCTGAGATGTCACATGTCTCTGATTTATTCCTTGGATCATTTGCAGGGCCCAGGAAATGCGTCTGTTTTAGATACTAAGCTAAATAAAAATAGGACTAATCTGTGACTCAAGTATCCCTCTGCTGGACATTAACTCAAGGGAACCAGGTCACCAACTGTGAAAGATGACCACACTGCCATGATCACTGCAGAATTCCTCACAGTGTCTATGAAGATACAGTCAGAGGGTCACTTTGCGGGTGACAGGACAAAGGAATAGGCTCTTTGCAGGACAAAGACAGGAGAGTCACAGTTATGAGGCCATTGCCAATCCCTGGAGGGTTCCTTGGTGCAGGGCGATTAAAGTGGGAAGAGCAGAGAGGGGTGCATTTTGGAGATGGAGGTGAACACCCTGCTGTGGTTAGGTCAAAGGATGGGAGAGAAGGAGTCTCAAGATGACTTTGAGATCTTGCTTTGAGAAGCTAGCAGGGTGGAGTGGCCATTTGTCCTGAGAGAGGTGTCTGTGGGGAGAGTGACCTTAGGGAGGAGACGAGTTATGTGGCTCTGGACGTTTGGGCTGGCCATGTGCATTAGACTGGCAGTGTGTTGCCAAGTAGCCCATAGAGTGATTGAGGCTGGGGTTCAGGGGTGAGGTCTGCCCTGGGGACTGAGCTCTGATAACCACTGCAGTGAGGGCTGCACAAAGCAGAGGCCCAGGGCCTGAGTTCTGGGACAGGTGGAGAGGGAGGACCAGGAACGTGATTGGGAAGGGGCAGTGGGAGGGGGAGCAGCAGGAGAGAGTGATGTCCTGAGGAAGAAAGTGCCTGGAGGAGGAGGGTGCTCTGAGGTGCTAAGTGACATTGGTGGGTCTAGCAGGATGAGGATTGGTGTGGACACTGGACTGGGTAGTGTACAAGTATCAGGTCTCCAGGTAGAATTTGTGCTGCCTTAGTCCATCCTGCTAGATGGGAAAACACAGGAATACCATGAAAATCAAGGCAATAAAGTGCCCCATACAAATCAAGATGCTCAAATGACAGTACCCACTGATAACACAGTAGAAACAATGTCCAAGAAGGAGTTCAAATTGCACAGAGGAAATGTGATCTGTGAAGTAAGGGATAGTGTAAGGAGTGAAATGAAAGTAAAAATCCAGAAAGTGAAAGATCACTTCAATAAACAGAGATTTTAAGAAAATTACAAGCCGAAATCCTGAAAATGGAGGAACAAATAATCCAAATGTTAGATTCAAAAGAAGGCACCACCAACACAGAGACCACTTGGAAGACTGAACCTCAGACAATGAAGACAAAATATAAAGTCTTGAACATAGAGTGGAGAATTTCCCTGATTTCTTGATTTTCTTTGCATTAATCATTTCTTTATTATTGTTTTTCCTCATGGAAACTTGTTAATTATGCATGAGTTTACAATCTTGTAGGGAATGTACCTCACATTTCTTTAAAAATTATTACAAATCTATGTTTCAGGTTGAGTGTGGGGAAGAGAACCCAGCTGACCTCTGCAGTTGCATGGAGCCTCCTTGACAGACAGGACAGGAGCTGAGCCCTGGACCCCAGGCTGGGATTCTCCCTGGACATGTGCTGTGCTCAGGGGGAGGAAAGGGGCTGGGTCAGAAGGCAGAGGACACCTCCCCCATTTCCAGGGGACTCTCCCAGGATCCTGCCTGCTGTGGTTTCTGTGGCCAGTGGAGGGCACCTGGGCTCCCACTGCATCTCCTCCTGACCTTCCCAGCCCAGCTCTGCCGTGGGGTCAACATCATATTCACCTTGACCACAATGGCCGTCCTCAGTGACCATCTCCCTCCAGTCATGCCCAGGCATCTGAGGTGAGCAGATGCCCTCAGCTCCTCACCCTTGGGCAGAATGGGAACCCCAGAGCTCACCCTCCTCCCATATGTTTCTCATCCCTTCTGTCCTCACCAGGGATCAAGAGCATCAGTAGCTCTGGTGGCCAGACTAGAAAACTATGAGGTTACCTGAGGGGCATCTAGACAGGATCTTTAGGAGTCACTGAGGCAGTAGAGACCCAGAGTCACAGGGCCCCAGGGGCAACTTTCCACCCTCTGAGAGACTTATGAGTGACTTTTCCAACTCTGATTCTTCCCCACATGGAGGCAGGCAGTCGAGGGGTTCCAGGCAGGGTGACTGCAGTCTGTATCATCCCTGTACCTCTGCTGAATCCTGTAATTGTGGGGACCACATTGAGTGACCTCGCCTCCCAGTCCTGCTGCACCCCTGGGACCTGAAAGATCACTGTGTCTGGCGGGGTAGTGCCATGACTCCTTACTTGGTATTTTCTCTTTGTGGGGCGTGTCCCTAGGATTGAGTTATACTCACCTGTTTCCTTTGTCATCCTGCCCTTTGCCTGTTAGTGATAGAAGGTTTCATGGAAACTCCCTTTATGTGACCCTTCTCTTACTCTGCCTTTGGGTGTGGCCTTCCTAAATGTCAGTCAATCTGCTGACAGCAGACACCACAAAGCTAGACTCCACCCCCTGAATCCTGACCCCTTGCCACTACTTGAATGGTTTCTTCCCACTAAAAGGGTTCAGCACTTGCTCTTGTCTCTCATTCCAGGGAACCCTGAGGTCAGAGGAGACACCAGAGGACCCAAAGGAAAAGGCACGTCTCTGTCCTTTTGTTGGTATTTTGTGCAGCCCAGTTTTCCTGGAGTGACCTTGAGTGTTTAGTTGTGGAATATGATATGTAATAATGTGAGAATCAGAATATATTATGCAAAATTAATAATTCAATTTCATGAAGTTCCTTCAATTAGTTACTGTAGGCAAAGTCATTTTTCTGTTTCACCTCTTTGTTTGTTTTATTAGGTTTTAATCTGAATTTCACACAGAGCAGCTTTGGATGGACCTCTAGCATTTCAGTTCATCTTTTCACTAACTTGGCCAAGTCTTGCCCAGGGCAGGTCCTGCTCCCTCTGCAGTGTCCACGCTCATCCTGTCTGCTCATTCAGAGGGTCTCTGGACACCTCTGTGTTGACCTCCACATGCCAGGCCAGGCTGCTGCAGCTGAGAGGCCACTTATGGGTGTGGTGAGCTGTGGCCCAGGCAGTCATGGTCCACAGCCCTCAGCTGCACCTGTTCCCTGAGTTCCCAACACCTTCCTCTCACAGCGTGATCTGAAGAGCTGCTGCCCACACCAGAGCTCATGTCAGCTGGGCCACCCAGGCAGGGAGGTTTTTGTTCGGGGCTGCAGCACTGTGGGAGGAGCATGTGTTCATTGATAGCAGTAATACACCCCAGCATCATCAGGCTCCACCCTGCTGATTTTCAGTGTGAAATCTGTCCCTGACCCACTGCCACTGAACCTGTCTGAGACCCCAGTGTAGTGGTTGGAAACCCAATATATTAGGCCCTGTGGAGCCTGGCCTGGCTTGTGCACAACCCAGTTCAAATATGTGTTTCCATTACTGTGTAGTAGATTCTGACTGGACCTGCAGGAGATGGAGGCTGGCTCTCCAGGGGTAACTGGCTCAGAGAGAGGAGTCTGAGTCAGCACAACATCCCCACTGGATCCTGGAAAAATAACAATTCAATGAAAGGTTATGAAAATACTTTAAGAAAAATTTTTGCATGTTTTCTTTATTGTACATTTCAGGCTATATTATTTTTGTTGTTTTGATTTATACAATAAAATTATTCATATTTAAAAACACCTCAAATGTTGTAAGCTATAAGAACCTCCCTAGAATTCCCTTCAACATCCCCCTCATGTTATGTGACAACTTTAATCAGAGCCCTGTCTCCTGCTCCTTCTGGAATACTCTCACATTGATTGACCTCAGATGCCTCATCCTGGAGGACAGACCTGCACATCTCTCAGATGGATGTAGCACACATGGGCAGAATGGGGACCCAGGGCTGCCCTCCCTCCCCCTTCTCCTTCTCCATCCCCTCTGTCCTCACCAGGGATCCAGAGCAGCAGCAGCCCCAGGAGCTGAGCAGGGAGCCTCATTTTGTGAAGCTGAGCTGAGGAGTCCTGGTGAGTCAAGGGCAGGTAAGAGCTGAGCTTTTATGTCAGCCTTGCAGGAAGGCCCTCCCCAGGGAGCAGCATGCAAATGCCCTGGTGGGTGCTGGGTGAGGAGAGTGAGGGAGGGAGGGGCCTCCTTGTGAGTCCAGGGACATCAGATGTGTTCTATATTTAGAGGAAAGAGAGCAGAGAAATAGCCCTTGGTGCCTGTGGTGTGGAAGCCTCAATCTGTGAGGGGTCATGGTGCCCAGGGCCTGCCCTCCTAAGACAGCACAGATGCACAGATAAGAAGGTGGCCTGTGGTCAGCCTCTGTGAGGGAAATGACTATTCTTTTGTCTTCCTCTCAGCTGAGAAGAGAAGGTGATAAGTGCCACCTCACAAGTGTTGATCTTTGAAATGTCTTCTAGCCACAGCATGCAGTTGAAGAGGTTCAAGAACTTCTGGTGTCTGATTTTACCTAGAGAAATACAAGAATGTCAGGGACAGTTTAGATGTCAACTTTTCCTGGCCCTGTGACTGAAATAATAGCAGAAGTGTGACAAGAAGGTGGTGGGAAGACAAATCATTTTTCTGCTGAAGAACAAGTAGCCCTGCTCAAGGGAAGAGGACAAGGAGCTTGTCCCCTAATGTAGTCAATGTGAAGCTCCTGGGGCAAGGTCTATAACTGGTGGCCATCCTTTCCTAGTCATCTCCATGCATTTGACACTCAGAGCCACCAAACATTTTCCAGGAGAAGGACCCACTGGACAGTGTGGACAGGGAGGATTCTGCATTAGTTTCTTTTCATAGATGATAGAGACATCCCTCCCCATGTGCTCCTCCTTGTCAGGGATACTAGGGAGCAGGTGCCACTACCCTGGGTTTTA
The DNA here is from genome assembly GCF_021218885.2 of Marmota monax. Classification (NCBI taxonomy): domain Eukaryota; kingdom Metazoa; phylum Chordata; class Mammalia; order Rodentia; family Sciuridae; genus Marmota; species Marmota monax. The sequence goes on from NW_026693172.1 coordinate 54,081, forward strand.
AAGTTTATTCCCTAGGTCAGAACTGCACTCAGGCACTCTCCCCATATTCAGGGGTTCCATGTGCACTACTGTTTTCCTAGGACTTGCCCCAAGGTGTCTTGGGAAGAAGGTCCTTTTTATTGCACAGGGACATTGATTTCAGCCCTCCTCATGAAAAACCAGCCTCTACCTCAGAGTAGAAGGGGGCATGACCTTGTCCTTGGAAAGACCCACAGAACATTCCTAGGCCCATACCCACCCTGCTGAGTTGTTTATCTACAAATAACAGAAGAGATCTGCTGCACCAGGTGTCCCTGACTCAGTCAGGCTAGGTGGGGAACCATAGCAACCCCCTAGCAGCCACCAATCAGCATGAGACAGGGAAATACCTGGGATGCCAGATGACCCTCCTAGTAGTTTATGTTGGTTGATAACATGTTGGGAAACCATGAAGTTCACCACAAACACCCCTCTTGTCTTAAACCAATGAGTTCAAATGAATCCCCTTCTGGTAGTAACCAATCACCCCTACCCAACTTTTTCCAGCCAGTGAATATGCTAATCATGTTTTAGAGTTGTTGTTTGATTTTCCTGTGGTGTGTGATGATTCATTAAGAGATGCTATGATGTATGTGAAGTCCCTACCTTACCCAAAGACTGTACAAAACTGCTACAAACTCTGGGCTCTGGGCTTCTCAACATCACCAGTTGCTGTGTGCAAGTGGAGGACCGAGCTACCTTGCAATAATCACCTCTTTGCTGCTTACATCATTCTTGGTTTCTGGTGATCTTTTGGGTGTACCAAATTCGAGTATAACACTCGTTCACAGGTGGGACAGAGGGAGCCTGTGTTATGTTGGCCAACATGGCTGTGCTGCTTTTCTCCCCAGCCCAGGACCTCTGACACACCCTCTCAACTCTGTGGAACGTGGACCACCAGCAGCTGAGGACCCTGCCATGTGTCTCTTAGTTTAACTGTACCTCTGTGGCTGTCCTGCCCTGAGTGGGCAGCATCCTCTGAACCTGTGGAATGTGCCTGTTCATAGTTTCCCCACTCTGTGGTCTTCCTGTGCTTTTTCTGAATGAGCAGAAGGAAAGTAAATGAATGAGAATAGGTTGGAACTCATTGGGCAGGAACAGGAAGAGGGCAGAGTCTCAGAAAGTTCCAGAGCACAGGAGTCCTTGGGAGAAAGTGGTGGGTAGATCACTCCTCTGTCTTCTCCTTGCCCTAAGGATGTCCTCAGGGTGTTTTCTGGGGATCTCATGATGGCCCTGAGCCATCTGAGGTGAGTTAATATCTGGTTATCACAACTGATTTCCATAGTTTATGCCTGATTGACTTATAAAGATATTTTCTAGGTAAGTAGATTTCACTTTTCCATGACTATTCTTCAGTGTCCTATTTACTATTGTAAATGCTCCTATTGATGCATTGGAGTTCTGCCAAATAGATGGTTCCCTGGGCACAATCCACAGACATGGGATACAATGTGCTCCATCTTAGTCCCTGGTGCCCTCTCTTTCCCTTTCTTCCATCCGCACCCCTCCCTCTATGTTCCTATCCTCCTTCTGTTTATTCATCTGCTACTTTGTCATTGGTGGGCTCTAGACCTCTGTGGAGCTGGACTCACTGCTGTGCTGTGGTGTCTGTGTCCAAGCACATAGTGTCATGTGGTGCATTCCTTCCACATTTTCTCACTGTCCCAGTCCCCTTCCCCCCATCTCTGTCTCCTTTGCCACTGATCGTCCTTCTCCCCTATGACACATTACCCCCTTTCCCCTTCCTTTGCTCTAGCTTTTACATAGGAGGGTGACATGGGACCCTCACTTTCCAGAGTCTGGCTCTTTCACTTGTCATGATGTTCTCCACATCCATCCATTTACCAGCAAATGCCACCATTTCCTTCCTCTTTAAGGCCCCAAGTTTAGCCTGGATTGTGTGGATGTGGACAGATCAGGAGGATCTCTGTGGCAGAAGAAGGCAAAACCTGACCACACTGCAGAGAGAGCAGAAAGCTGAGTGTCCCCTCAGCCATGAGCTATGTGGGACAATTACTACTTGTGTTTAGTTTTCTGATCCTCCTGATGAGATATGGCACTTTGATGTCGCTCCTAGTTTTCTGGGGCTGAGCAACAAATTTCCCCCTATTGAGCAGTGTGTTCCTTCCTAGTCCCTCAGGAGTCCAGGCTGGGTCCTCAGCTCAGCCTGAGAAGACTGAAATGGAGCAGTCAGTGGGCAGCTCTCCTTGCTGAAGTTCAGGGTCTTCTTCCAGTTCCAGTGACTGAGGCAGAGTTATCCTTCCACAGTTGTAGGCTGAGGTCCCAATTTCCCTGTGGCCATCATAACAGAGTTACTTGAAGCTGCTCTAATTGCTTGCACTGTGGCTAGTGCCACCTCCAAGACCAGCCTTAGACCATATTCCCACATCCAATCTTCATGGCATGAGATTTCCTTCCTCTGACTCTACAGATGTGAAAGGCTTTCCTCTCTTAAACCATCTGTGTCATTACATCTACAAAATCCTTCAAAAGAATTTTTCCAGAAATCCTTTTTGAATTCCTGAGGTGGATTTTGATATGGGGACTAGGTTCTTTGGGAGAACCACTTAGAATCCTGACTATCTACTGCCCTTGGTTATAACCATAATGACTGGATCCTTGTTGGATGTTTAGAGTGTGGTATTTTTGGAGGATTCCGTTCTTCTATGGTCAGTTGATTCCAGATATGAAGAGGATAAAGGGCTAACCCACAGTTAGTATGGAGGTGACAATGGCTTCCCCCATCTTCCTGTTTGTCAGCTGTACCAGGCACTAAGTACTCAGCAACACATGGCCTGCTACTCTCCGGGACCCACAGGTGCTCCCTGCCCTCATCAGAGGCCTCAGGCTCCCTGGCAGAGCTCCATGGTCTCCCAGCCTCAGGCCCTGTCTGCCTCCAAACACTGACTCTGTGACTTCCTTCCACAGGACCAGCCTGTCCCTCTCCCAGCCCTGAGCAAGGCTGCTGTGCAGCCTGGGAACGTGGGGACAAGCCATGCTGTGACCTCCCAGGCTGGTCTCCCAGGCTTCAATCTTGTTGAATTTTCCTATGAATTTCCACCTGAGACCTGCAGACTCACATCCCTTTGGTGTTATTTCAGTCCCCTGTGGATTCATCCTGATGCTATATGCTGATGTCTTCATGGAAACCAGACACCTACTCTTCCTGTAGGCAGCCCAGTGGCCTCTTCTGTTCCCCAGGTTTCTTCCCAGCTGGAGGAGGTGTGGCATGATTAATGCAACATTCACCCAGAGACACTTAGAATCTTGACACTGCAACTTAAGAATTGTGTGTGACATTGGGTTAGTTACTTCATTTTACTCAAGCCTCAGTTCCTCATCTGCAACATGGGAGTAATAACATCTCTCTTATAAAGTTGTCTGATGAGTAACCTCGGTACGTTCTATGATTTTAGTTATGACTCATTGTTTTGGTTAGATCTAGTTTCGTGGGAAGCGAATGTGCAGACAGGTGGGTGATGGTCAATAGGTTCTTCATATTTTTATCTTTCACAAAATAATCAGAAATATATTGAAATAAAACCAAGACCTGAGCTTGATGGTGCTGGCCTGTGATCCCAGGAACTCAGGTGCTGAGACAGCAGGACTTAGCGGTCAGCATGGGAAACTTAGAACTTATCAAAATAAAAATAAATAAATACATTTGTAAGTAAGAAAAGACAGGGAAGGAATCTGAGTAGTAGAGTGCCCCAGTGTTCATTCTTCAGTATTAAACCAAAAACCACAACCGCAAACTAAAACAACCACAAAACTAAACAACCACACAACAACCTCAGAAATACGAAGCTGCCACCTCGCACAGGTAAACACTTTGAAGGTCTCTCAGCAACTTAGAAGCTCACTGTCCTCATCCTGAGTTCTCATGAAGTTTCCCATCCTTGGCCTGTGGCTTTGGAACCTCATGGCTGTATCTGCACACTACTCTGCCTGGGTCTCAGCCCATAGAGCCAAAGAGGGTTGTCTGATGAGGGTGGGCATAGCTAGATGATGATGATGATGATGATGATGATGATGAGTACTTGAGGATTACTTTTCAACCCCAGAGTCTGGGACAGGACATGCAGAGCTCACCAACGTCCCCCTTCTGGGGCTGACATCAGTGTGAGTCCTGCCTAGCTCCAGGGAGACTCTGGGTTGAGCCTTCTCCATAGGTCTCCTTTCCCCCTGACAGTGGGTTGAGTGCTCTCCCCTCTCAGGACTAGGCTTCCTGCAGAGTCTGGGACTACTTCCCCTCCCTCTACTCCCTGATGTTCTAGCCCAGCTCAGGGCCCTGGAGCTCATTCCTGAGGACTCTGGGTGGATGGCTTCCACACTCAGACTCTCCCATGGGCTCCGGAGCACTTTGTTGTCCTTGTGGAGGGTTTTTTGGCCAGTGTCCTCCTCAGTGAAGGTGGGGTCTCTGATGTGTGAAAGTCACCGGTGTCCTCACCAACCATGGGACATGCTCCAGACCAGGCTGAGGCCAGAGAGGCATTGGCCTTTGGGCCAAGTGTAAGGAGCTCCCAAATGTGGGTATTTTCATGAATTTTATTTTAATGCAATATTTTTAAAATGTTAAAATTCATGCAAAAATACTTCAATATGAAAAAAGTAAGAAATTAAAAAAAATAATGGATCTATCTTGTGAATGAAGACTCATATCTAAGGTACTGGTTTGTAATGTGGCAATCTGTATCTGGAAATTACTTTGGTCTGTGAATTGTGTTGTTTGTGTCACCAGGTGGAGTTGACCAGGGTTGCAGTGTGTGGTGAATGGATGTGGGATGGGATCCTACCAGTGTAGTTAAAAACCATCTCATCAGCAGACAGAAAGCTGTGCAGTGAACAGAGAAACCTGTGGCATTTTGTGACCTTGGCTGTCAGGAGAGTGTCCCCATGAGGGCAGAGCCCTAGGAATCCAGTTGCATGGACCAAGAACACAACCTGCATACACATGTGCTGTGTGAGCCTGTTTCCTACATATAGGATGAAGACAAAGGGCAGGCAGGGGTCTTGCTCCTCATAGCTCAATACCTTGAGATACAAAAGCAGTTCCTCAACTTGGCTCTGATCACAGGAGGGCCCCCGCAAGAGGAAGGCTGCTGAGTCACCTTCCTGGAAGCATGCAGTGCCTAAGAGTGGCCAGCAGAGGGAAGCACTGAGTCCCCTGTTTCCAGGTCACCTTCAGATCCTCCAGGGGAGCAGAGAGCTCAGAAGAGGTGTCTGCACAATGCTTATATTATGCTCAGGAGCTGGAGAGAGCAGGGGACACTGGGTAATTACTCCAGATAGAGAAGTGGACCCTGGAAGCTGTTGCAGACTATACTCTTGCTGCTAAAATGCCCAAAGATATCGTTTTCTTTTTTGATCTTCTCAAATTCAGGTGGGTCAAGTTTGAGCACGGCAGGTGGTATCAGCGTGGGCACCATGGAGCCATGTAACCTGAGAATCATTGCTCTGGAGTGTCCTCTTACCTGAATGTCTCAGGTAAGAAATGCCATGTTTAAGTTCACACACATGCAGGATAAAAAGCACAGGTTGTTTTATTCACTAGGAGAAAAAAAAATCCCACAATTTCAAACTAATCTTCCAACTGCTCCAATAGACAACAGCAGTGGGGCAGAAGTTGATTATTCTGTTCACATTGAGCTCAGATGAAGACAGGAGAAGCTCAGTCCTAAAGTATCTAAAGAAACAAATTTATAACCATTTATATTGGTCCTCTTTATCCTGCTGTATCTGGACTCTGGCCTGGACAAAGAGGATGGACACAACCTTAGCACTTGCAGATAAACTCACCAGAGCCTCAGCCCTGAGAGGGTGATCTATATTTCAAGCATAAATTTAATTTCAACTTGTACCTATTAAGACAGCCTCATTTTAGGAAATGAACAAGACCCTGTGGTCTCTCTGTGCTGTCATTAAAGTTTTCTTTTGTTCATTCAGTGCACTCAGGGTGGGTAGATGTCACCACTGCCCATGTCATAGCAGGGACAACACAGAATCTTGCTCAGGCTGTTTCCTCCAGGGCCAGGCAAGGACAGCCTCACATAGTGTCACAGGGACACAGGCTGAAGATGCACCATCCACTTGTAAATCCCATGGTCTCCAGACCCTGTAAATCCCATGGTCTCCAGCTGGTGTGGGATAGGAGCCCTGGAAAGGGAGTGACTTATTGAAGGTTATTTTTACCTTTCATTTGTTGAGGGCCACAGACAAGTCAAGACGGTGCCTGGCACTTTGCCAGGAGGAGTGGTTTGAGAAGTAATGCCAGCAAGCCATTAAGATGATGGAGATTCCTTAATGACTGACTGCTGTATGATGTTAATTAAGTTAAGCTGTGTATAATTATTAAGATAATGAGGATTCCTTAATGACTGATTGCTGTAACTGGGTTGATGCTAAATTGAGTCACGCTGTGTATTCAGTTATGTATATATACCTCTGATGTCCTACAATAAAGCAGATCCTGCTGTATCAACCTTCACAAGTTGCTTGTCACCCCCCCCCCCACCCCACCCCCCCCCCCCCCCCCCCCCCGTTATTTTGCCTGGTCAGACTGCGGCAGATGATGGCCCATACAGGGAGCCCTTGGATGCTCTGGGGTGAGTGACAAGGTAGGCTGCCTGTCCCTAGAGATAGATGGGACAGGAGCAAACCTGCTCATCCCTGGAAAGGGCGAGAGGAAGGATGGCCATCTCAGGAAAATGGAGAAGATTAATACAGTATGTTTGTGTCTTGTTTTGTCTTGGTGTGTTTTATTGTCTTTGTGACCAAAATATGGAAGGGGTGTTAATAAATTGCTGAAGGAAGGAGGCACCCCAGTGGAACCAAGAACAGTTAGGGCATACATTGATAAAAGCCCAGGAACTCTAGTCAGAAAGAGGAAGAAAGTTCAGAGGAGGAAGGACTATCAGAAAAAAAGTTGCAACAAAAGGCTACTACTAAATACTTTTCATCACTGGAGGGTGCGTGAAGGGTGTGGCAGCTGGGAGCCTGTTTCAGGCGCAGCAGGGAATTTCCAACCTAGCAGTGGCTCCCCCCCACCCATGGGACTGCCCGAGGACACTGCACCTAGCTGTGGAGGATGGCAGGTGCCCCTGAAGTTTGGTCTTTTCCAATGTCAATAACTACAATGGTTCTCCCACACCTGGAGGCTAATGAATAATGAGCACCATTAAGGCCTATTTCAAATGTAAAAAACCTTCAGATAATGTACTAAATTGTTCAGAAGGTTGTTTTTTAGTGCATGCTGGAATGCTACATGATTTTCTTTAGCCATCATTGCCAGAGTTCCTGCCTTCATCCCAGTGCTGGTGAGGACGAGGATGGAGGGATTTCCAGTGTTGCTGAGAACCGGATGAGATTTCGGATCATCATAGCTGTTGCTGTTTCTGCTGCTACAGCTTAAGCTAGCTGCCTGCAGAACTTACCTGGACTGTGAACTTACCTGGACTGTGAATCTATTGAGAATCTATTGAGCTTTGAACTTATCTGGACTGTGAACTTAACTGGACTGTGATTTAACTGGACTGTGATTTCTATTGAGACAATAAATTGTAATGGTGCCAGGGTATCTTCTGTGGAACAATTTTTCCAAGGGCTTCTTACTTGGAGCCATCAATTGGCTAGGTATTGTGGCATTTTGTATCCTCTCCTTCTGCTTGTAGCAGATTATTTATGGTGTTTGTGTAAAAACCACTATGGTCATTATCCACAAGTATGGCTGAGTGTGTTGGGCCAGTAGTCAAAGATGGGTAGGATCCAATTACAATGGTACCAACCTAAGACAAGATGCTGACAATTTGAGGTCAGACCATCCAATGATGGGTAAGGACCGTATGTAGTATTGTACAACCTAAAACAGGCATGGTCCCTAAGCCACATACTTGTTGTTAATTAAACAAAAGGGGGAGATACTGAGGGCCACAGACAAGTCAAGATGGTGCCTGGCACTTTGCCAGGAGGAGTGGTTTGAGAAGTAATGCCAGCAAGCCATTAAGATGATGGAGATTCCTTAATGACTGACTGCTGTATGATGTTAATTAAGTTAAGCTGTGTATAATTATTAAGATAATGAGGTTTCCTTAATGACTCATTGCTGTAACTGGATGAGGCTAAATTGAGTCACGCTGTGTATTCAGTTATGTATATATACCTCTGCTGTCCTACAAGAAAGCAGATCCTGCTGTATCAACCTTCACAAGTTGCTTGTCACCCCCTGGTTATTTTGCCCAGTGAGACTGCGCCATTTACTGAAAAGTATTTTCTTAAAAAGAAACAACATCACTGTTTCCCTGGTCAGACAGTAGAAGAGATAGTGAAGAACAACACCATATTTGGCCAAAAAAACTATAAGATGCTAATAACATCATGTAAGGTAGGTACTCCAGTGTGCAGGCTCACTCAAGGAAGCACTGCTGCTCTTTACAGCCAACAGAAATTAAAGTCTCACCAATTATTTTAGAATTTCTTACTATTTCTCTGCATGTACAGTGTGTTTCTGTGTGAAATATTGCACCAACTAATTTCAACCATGACCATTTTATTCTCACTCCTCTTTTGTGGGAGAGGAATCAGGAGGGGCTTCCCAGGTGGTTCTGGGTCAAGATTTGTCCCCAGGTGTTGTGGAGTGTTAACCACAGGGGCAGCCATGGAAGGACTTCTATGGTGGGTCTCCAGGGGCCTCCCCTATGTCAGCCAGCTGATAGTGCCATAGCAGTGGCCTGGAGTTCTCACTGTGGCCCTGTCCTGGGCTGCCTGGGGGTCCTCACCAGAGGTCCTCTAGCTTCCCTGGAGCAGTTCTCCTCCCAGGGTGGTCAGCAGGCAGAGATCTTAGTGTCCTGGCCTCTGGAGTCACTCACTGCCACTTTCTGGTCATGGATTGGTAAGAGACCACCCCTGTCCTGTGTGGAGGGGAGAGTGTGAACAGCTGGAGGGAATCAGGAGGCAGGGCACTGGGACATCCTGGTGGCTGAGTCTGTTCCTGACTGTCCCCCTGGAGGCCTCCTGCCTGGAGGATCCTCTCAGTTTTCCTAGCAGCAGGATTCTGCAGGAAACAGTGGTCAACTGTGCTGTCCTCAGGCATTTGACTGTGATAAGTTACACACCCCAGGGTGCCTCCTTATAATTTTGAGGTCAGGTTGCATTAGCTATCACAGACATTCAAATAAGAAAAGAAAGATTTTAAAATTCATTCCTGTTTTCCATCTTTGTACAAATGAGACCTTCATCTACTGCCACCCACCTTTGCCTGGACACGTCATGTGGGCATTTCCTGTCCTCTGCAAAGACCCAGGATATGTGCTCCAGATTCTGTGTGAAATGTTTCTATATTTTCAATCTAAAAATCTCTATTTTCTAGCTACAGAAACTTGGGTTGAAAGTTATCTTTTAGTATTTGAAGATGTTATTTGTGTTCCTTTCCTTCCACTGCCTCCCTTCTTTCCCCTTCCCTCCCTTTCTACCTCCCCTCCTGTCCCTCCTTCTCCCTCTCCTCTCTTCTTCATATGATGTGTTATTTTGCAGCAGGTCTTATTATTATACCAGCATTATTAGTCTATATTAATTAGCTTAACAGTTTTTTGAGTAATGAATCCACTCTGAGTTATATTTGAGGTAAAATAGAAGCTCTTCTTTAATTCATCTGCCTGTTTACAGATTTAGTCTCTGCTCAGAACCCTCTGTCCAGGCAATGTGACTCTGTATCTGCTGAGGGCTTTGCATGGGCCCTGCACCAGCCCAGCTGCCACATTTTATAAACAAAGTCGTTTGCCTTGAGACCTGAGCTGAATCAGGCAGGCAGGGAAGCCAGATGATGTCCCAGATACCGTGGTTCTTGTTTCTGTGGCGCTGGGACTTCAATGTCTTCATAATCGTATGCTGGGTTTCTGTTCTCACAACTAAAAGGCTCAGGGTTCAGTTAAACTGGGCTAACTGGGCTGCACGAAATAACCACACAAGAGACACAAATACCTTTTTCTTTGGGGTCTCTGTGATGGCTCCTCTGACCTTAAGGGTCCTCAGAAAGAGAAAGAGCACACTCTGACCCCTTTTATTGAGGAGAAACTATTCAAATGAGGCAAGGGGTCAGGTTTCAGGGGGCTGAGTCTATCTTCATGATGTCCACTGTCAGCAGGTTGACTGACACCTGGGTAGGCCACACCCAAGGGCACAGTAAGAGAAGGGGACACACACAAGGCACTTCCATGGAAGATTCCATCCTAAACAGGGCAAGGGGTTATATTACAAAGGAACAGGTGAGCATAGCTTCACCCATGGGGCTGTAGCAAGACACACCCATGCACAAGACACCAACCCTCAGACCCAAGAAGGGTGGGGAAAGCTCTGCCACATTTTTGTGACTGAACGCCTCAGCACCCAGCCAGGGAGTGTGACTCAGTCATGTGCAAGGTTGGTCTTCCACAGTCATAGAGTTGGAAAAGGCATTAAACATGTGCTGGGAAATTATGGTGAATTCCAATATGGGCATAATTATGAGCTGATCACACATCCCTGGAGAATGGCTGTTAAATGATATTTCAAAGTGCATATTATGAAATGTGCACCTGTGTGTGAGTGTGTGTGTGTGTGTGTGTGTGTGCTGAGAGACAGAGAAAGAGATATAGATTAGGGTCCAATTCTGATTTTCTTGATTGACAGTGCCTTTGGGGACAAGGTGATGACCCAGTCTCCAGGCTCTCTGGCTGTGTCTGCAGGACACATGGTCACCATCAGCTGCAAGTGTAGCCAGAGTCTTTTATCCAACCACAAGGACTACATGCCCTGGCCCCAGAAGAAGCCAGGATGGGCTCCCAGGCTCCTCTCCTGGGCATCCAAATAGGCAGCTTGAATCCCATGCAGCTTCAGGGGCAGTGGGTCAGGGGCAGATTTCCCTCCCCATCAGCAGCCCCAGGTTGAGATGTCACAGGTTGTTCCTGTAGCAGCACCACAGTGCATCTCCCAAGAGCCTCAGCCTCAGCCTCAGGCACAAGCCTCCACCAGGCTGAGGGTCAGGGAGCTTTTGCTCAGCTGCTTCCCCCTCACAGGGTTCTGGGCTTTCCTGCTTCCTCTCCCCTCACAGGTGACATATTTTGATTGATTTCTTGGAGGATTTGCGGGCCTAGGAGAAAATCAAGATTGGAACCTTAATTGGCCTTGTTTCTGCTTGTTCATCTCATGGGAGTCACCAAGCCCAAGGCTGAGCAGGTCTCCTGGGGACAGTACAAGAGTTTTCAGGTTACAGGAATCTGTGTGTTTCCATGGATAGATCACATGACTGAGCCAACGTTAGTCTTCACCTCAAAGGAGAATCTGGTGGCTTCCACACTCTGATGACTAGTACTTCCCTGTGCCTCGTCCAATATAGAAGGTACCAACTTTTATTACTTGTCCTCCCGGCCTCCTTCATGACACGTAATCTCCTTCCACCTGGGTCCTTCCAGCATGAGACTCTTCACCCAGCAGTTCAACCCCCTCATATAGAGACTCTCTCTCTCTCTCTCTCTCTCTCTCTCTCTCTCTCTCTCTCTCTCTCATTAACCTCTCTCTATTATTACCTACCCCTCTGTTTTCATCCTTTTTCAGACCCTGCCTTCTGAGGAACCTTTCTGGTGAGGTCCTTTGTAAGTTGTCCCCTGTTCTCCCTCCTCTTGTCGTCATATGCTCGAACTTCTGTCAGCTGTTATTAAAGTTTCCATTTTAGTTCCAGAGTTCATTACAAAATTGCATAAAATAAGTTTCTGGACAAAAGATGAATTTCCACTCCAGTTGAAGACCTCTGATTCTTTACCAGAGTCCTGCCCAGGGCCCAGGTCCTGCTCCCTCTGCAGTGTCCACACTCATCCTGTCTGCTCATTCAGAAGGCAACTGGACACCTCTGTGTTGTCCTCCACATGCCAGGCCAGGCTGCTGCAGCTGACAGGGCCACTCATGGGTGTGGTGAGCTGTGGCCCAGGCAGTCATGGTCCACAGCCCTCAGCTGCACCCTGTTCCCTGAGTTCCCAGCACCTTCCTCTCACAGGGCAGAGAATCTGCTGAGCTGCTGCCCAGATCTACAGAACAGGTGGCAGCTGGGCCACCCAGGCAGGGAGGTTTTTGTGCGGGGCTACACCACTGTGGGAGGAACCTGTGTACCTTGGACACAGTAATATACTCCAGCATCCTCAGCCTCCACCCTGCCAATTGTCAGTGTGAAATCTGTCCCTGATCCACTGCCACTAAACCTGTCTGGGACCCCAGTGTCCCTGTTGGAGACCTTATATATTAGGCCCTGTGGAGCCTGGCCTGGCTTGTGCACAACCCAGTGCAAATATGTGTTTCCATCACTGTGTAGGAGGCTCTGACTGGACCTGCAGGAGATGGAGACTGACTGTCCAGGGGTGATGGGCTCAGAGAGAGGAGTCTGGGTCAGCACAACATCCCCACTGGTTCCTGCAAAAATCACAGTTCAATGAAAGATTATGTAAATACTTTAGAAAAAATTTTGCATTTTCCTTTATTGTATATTTCAGGCTAAATTATTTTTGGTGTTTTGATTTATACAATAAAATTATTCATATTGAAAACCACCTCAAATGTTATAAGCTATAAGAACCTCTCTAGAATTTACCTACTCCATCCTCCTATATTATGTGGCGACTTCCATCAGAACCCTGTAGCTTGCTCCTTCTGGAATACTCTCTCACATTAATTGACCTTCAGCTGCCTCATCCTGGAGGACAGACCTGCACATCCCACATGTGGACAGAGCACACATGACAGAATGGGGGCCCAGAGCTCACCCCCCTCCCCCTTTTCCCTCCTTATCTCCTCTGTCCTCACCAGGGATCCAGAGGAGCAGCAGCCCCAGGAGCTGAGCAGGGAGCCTCATTTTGAGAAGCTGAGATGAGGAGTCCTGGTGAGTCAAGGGCAGGTTAGAGCTGAGCTTTTATGTCAGCCTTGCAGGAAGGCCCTCCCCAGGGAGCAGCATGCAAATGCCCTGGTGGGTGCTGGGTGAGGAGTGTGAGGGAGTGTGGGACCTGCCTTGTGAGTCCAGGGTCATCAGATGTCTTATATATTTGGAGGAAATTTAATGGAGGGACAGCCCGGGGTGCCTGTGGCATGGACATTATGCTTCATCATGGGAGCCTTGTGTGTGGAGGGTCATGGTGCCCAGTGCCTGCCATCCTAAGTCAGCACAGACACAGGATGTGGAGGCTGCCTGCAGGTCAGCCTCTGAGAAGGGAAGAGCAACCCTGGTGGCTCCCTCCCAGCTTGGTGACACGTTCCACCTCACAATATTGATATTTAAATTTCTATCATCCACAACATTGGGTAGAGGTAGTTCAAGGGGTTCTGGTGTCTGCTGTGACCTGGAGAAATAGCAGAATGTCAGAAACAGTGTTAGATGTTGATCTTTTTAGTGCTAGTAAATGAAATCTGAGCACCTGGGTCAAAACAAGATGGTGGGAAACGATAGCTGTGTTTTATCTGAGACCCTGTTACCCTGCTCAAGGACAGAGGAGAAGGGACATGTCCACTTGAGGCAGTGAGTGTGAAATTCCCTGGTGCAAGATTTATTAACTGGTGGACATCCTGTCCTAGTTCTGTCCATGTATGTGACACATCAGAGTCATCCAAACTTTTCCCAAGAGAGGAACCCCTTGAGGCCACTGGACAGAATGGATGACCCTTTTTGTGTGGAATCCCTTCCACCTACAGTGAGAATCGTGGCTCTGATTGTCTCTGGTGCATTGTTTCCCACCAACATTTCTCTGACTGAAATCAACCTCTTGACATTGGCCTGCCCTCCATTAGACAGCCTCATGCCCACTGGTGAATGTACCTTGATCCTGCTCTGATACCCCTTGTCAGGACACAACCCACTTTACACACAGGTACAGATGCTGTGTCAATTGCTTTTGTCACTGTGAAAAAAACCTGGGGGGAAAACACTTTAGAGGAGGGAAGAGTTACTCTGGGTCACGGTTTCAGTCCAGGATCAGCTGGCTCCAAGGCAGAAGTATCATGGTGGAAGGGCTGGGTGGAGGAAAGCTGCTCAGCCATGGGTCCAGGAAGGTAAGAGGAAGGGCTCGGGGTAAAGTAGCACCCTCCAGGGCACAATCTCAGTGACCCCCTCCTTCCCATTAGGTTCTATCCCCCAAATTCATTTAAATAATTCACCCATCAAATGGATGAGTACCATAATGAGGTCTTCACCCCGTGAGACTTTGGTGGATCCTTCACTTGTAAACTGTAACAGAAGCCCTCCTCCCACTGCGGCCACACTGCAGTGTGTCTTCCTCACCATGCTCCACATTTGACCTGCACAGGGACCTGCAGTAACACTATCTGCATGAGAAGACACCCTTTTCCCTTTGCTCCAGTGTTCCCTCCACCACCCAGGTGTCCTCTTTGCTGCAGTAGCATGGAGGGTGTTCTAGCCCAGTCTCTGACACACCTTTCTCCTCACAAAGCATGTGCCCCCAGGCTTGCACCAGCCTCTGGGGACAGTATTCTCTTAGGACTTGGGTGAGATTTGGTGACAGAATAATGACAGGTTAGGAAACAAGGTAGACTCAGGGTAGAGGAACAGCTGGTCCAGGGAGAACTTTAGCTTCTGAAGTCAAAGCTCAGGTGGAGCTGGTGGAGGGGCACAAGCAATAATGAGAGGATCTCAGGGAACACATGGCCTGATGGGTGACACAGCCTGTAGACAGGGAGGGAGCTGACCTTTCAGTTGTGGAAGGACCAACTCCTGACCTTGGCAGCCACATGGTCAACCTCCTTCCCTTCCTTACCAACCATGGTGCCTGCACTTGATGTGTTTTGTCCCTTTCTGTTACTTCCTGTTACCTTCTTTGCATTTCTGGCTGGTAACAATGATGATTTTTCATTCCCAGGTCTTCAAGGAGTCAGGTATAGAGGAATCCTCTCTGGACTAAATATTATGCTCAGGTATAAAAAGGAAGAGGTCTATAACTCCTCCTGCAGGGTGTGGTCCTGTGAGAGAGCTCATGAACCTCATCTTGGTTATAGACTGAGCAGGAGAAGTGTGTCCTGAACCTTGATGAGACCAAGAGGTCTCTCTGATCACAGGAAGGAGGGATGGTTCTCTCCTGTGCCTCTCAGGAAACACATTTTCTCTAGGCAAATCTGTGCTGCCCTGGCCTATGTTGGGGCACCTGGAGACACTTGGCCAGGCCTGAAAGGAGCCTCCCTGCAGCTGTGCCCAGCCTGCCCAGCCCTGTTGATTTGCATGTGCCCACAGCACAGCCCACTGCCCTGAGGACTTCTTAAGAGGCTGCTCACACCCTGTGCAGGAGTCAGTCCCTGTCAAGACACAGCATGGCCATGAGGACCCCTGCTCAGCTCCTGGGGCTCCTGCTGCTCTGCGTCCCAGGTAAGGTGGGACAGCACTGGGGATTTGCTCAGACCAATTTCATCAGTGCTGCCTGGTGTTCAGGGAAATCCTCTTATGACATTAGTGTGCATATTTCTTCTCATGTGTTCAATTGTAGGTGCCAAATGTGACATCACGATGACCCAGTCTCCAACCTCCCTGTCTAAATCTCAAGGAGAAACACTCACCATCAGTTGCCAGGCCAGTCAGGGCATTAGCAATTACGTAAACTGGTACCAGCAGAAACAAGGGCAAGCTCCTAAGCTCCTGATCTATTATACCAACCGTTTGCAATCTGGGGTCCCCTCGAGGTTCAGTGGCAGTGGATCTGGGACAGAGTATTCTCTCACCATCAGCAGCCTGGAGCCTGAAGATTTTGCCACTTATTACTGTCAACAGTATAGCAGTTACCCTCCCACAGTGACACAGGCCATGACAAAAACCTCCCAGGGAGCAGAAGTGTGAGGCTGGGCTACCCCAGCTGCTCCTCCTGCTGCCTCCACCTGCTGAGGGCACTGTTCAGAGGCAGCCAGACTCTGAGGCCACTGGGGGGTTTTTCTAGGCCCGGACAAGTTCCTTTCCACCCTGTTTCTTTCTCCTTGTCAGCCCCAGCACTCAACCATAGATCAGGCCCACTGAGTGGGTGTCTCTGAAGGTGTGTGCCCTGCTCTGTGCAGTAGTGCTCCACCAACCAGTGAGTGACAGGAAGCTAAAAGAAGGCCAATCAGGAGAAGAACCATGATGAGTTCTTACCCTGTGGGTACAGGACCCTGGTGCTGGATGAGCTCAGCCAAGATGCCCAGTGGAACAGAATTGGTGTTCAGAGATAGATAAATGCATAGATGGTCAGTTTTTATGACAGAGATGACATTACAAAACCATGAACAAAACTTCTTCATAGGAAAATTTCTCTCTCAGCCTCATGTGCAAACAGTCACCTGGTGTATAAAACAAGCTCAACATCAATAATCATCAGAGAGTGAAAGTTGCAACCAACCAGCAGAAACCTTTAGAAGAAAGGTCACAAAACTGTACCATGAAAAACATGGAGTGCAGTCTGAGGAATGATCTAGAACATTCTCATGTGTTTGGAAATGTGAAATGGTCCCTGTGTTGGAGACCTGCCCTGACCATGCACGTACCTGTGATTCAGGCTTTCCACTCAGAGCACATGCAGATGTGCACAGATTCCCATGTGCAGGGACCTCATAGCATTATCTGTGATAACTGTAACCTGAATCAGCTAAATGCCAATCAAGGGAAGAATGGATAGATAGAAAAAGGGATGTGCATGCAATGAAATACTGTACGCCAGTGAAAATGGCCACTGACTTCAAGAGCCATGCAAGTGACACAGGCCACAGATACACCACAGCTCATTACCCATGATACTATTTTTATGAGGATCAAAAACTGGCAAAATTTGATAATTGCTTAAAGATCACTTAGAAATTGCATGGGGAAAAGGGGGGTCAGTGACTGGTTATTCTTCCTTGAGAGTCTTTTTCCTAGTATTTTCCAGATATTATTCTCTTTCCTTCTGTCTGCATATTTCTTCTGATAGCCACATGGAAGTTCCCTTGTATGTTGTGAGTTGGATTTCTCTTGTGGCTTTCAAAACTATCTCTGTAAATGTTCATAATTTGTTTATATTATATT
Organism: Marmota monax; assembly: GCF_021218885.2. Classification (NCBI taxonomy): domain Eukaryota; kingdom Metazoa; phylum Chordata; class Mammalia; order Rodentia; family Sciuridae; genus Marmota; species Marmota monax. Next base: position 71,140 of record NW_026693172.1, read on the forward strand.
TTAGTGTGACCATCATTAGGTTAGTCCTATTTGGGACCTTCAAGCATAGTTAACCTGAATGTCCATAATCCTCCTATCATCTGGGAAATTTCCAAGAATTATTACTTTTTACAATCTTTTTTCTTATTAAATGTCTCCTGTTTTTATGGAATGCCTATAAAGCATTTGTTGGTTTTTTTTAACCCTGTCCCATACATCCAGTGTGTTTTATTCATTTCAAATACAGAAAAAAAAAGATCACTTCAATAAAGTGTTAGAGATTGTGAGAAAAATACAAGCAGAAATCCTGAAAATGAAGGAATCAATAAACCAAATGTTAGATTCAAAAGAAGGCATCAAAACACAGAGAACACTTGGAAGACTGAACCTCAGACAATGAAGTCAAAATATACTGTCTTGAACATAGAGTGGAGTATTTCCCTGATTTCTTGATTTTCTTTGCATTAATCATTTCTTTCTTATTGGTTTTCCTCATGGTAACTTGTTAATTATACATGAGGGAATGTTACCTCACATTTCTTTAAAAAATATTACAAACCTATGTTCCAGGTTGAGTGTGGGGAAGAGAACCCAGCTGACCTGGGAAGTTGCATGGAGTCTCCTTGACAGATAGGACAGCAGATGAGCCCTGGACCTCAGTCTGGGATTCTCCCTGGACATGTGCTATGCTCAGGGAGAGGAAAGGGGCTGGGTCAGAAAGCAGAGGACACTTCCCCCATTCCCAGGGGACTCTCCCAGGATCCTGCCTGCTGTGGTTTCTGTGGCCAGTGGATGGCACCTGGGCTCCCACTGCATCTCCTGCTGATCTTCCCAGCCCAGCTCTGCCTTTGGGTCAACATCATATTCACCTTGACCATAATGGCTCTCCTGAGTGACCATCTCCCTGCAGTCATTCCCAGGCATCTGAGCTGGGCTGATGCCCTCAGGTCCCCACCCTTGGACAGAATGGGAACCCCATAGCTCACCCTCCACCACATTCTCCTTCCTCATCCCTTCTGTCCTCACCAGGGGTCCAGAGCATCAGCAGCCCTGGTGACCCAACTAGAAAACTGTGACATGACTTGAGGGTCATCTAGCCAGGATCTTTAGGAAGCCTTGAGGTAGTAGAAACCCAGAGTCTACAGGGCCCCAGGGACAACCTTCCACCCTCTGAGAGACTTATGAGTGACTTTTCCAACTCTGATCCTTCCCCACATGGAGGCAGGCATTCGAGGGGTTCCAGGCAGGGTGAATGGAGTCTGTGTCATCCCTGTACCTCTGCTGAATCCTGTAACCGTGGGGACCACATTGAGTGACCAGGCCTCCCAGTCTTGATGCACCATTGGGACCTAAAAGATCACTGTGTCTGGCAGGGTAGTGCCATGACTCCTGACTTGGTCTTTTATGCCCCTACGGTGGAGTTACACTCACCTGTTTCCTTTGTCATCCTGCCCTTTGCCTGTTAGGGATAGAAGGTTCCATGGAAACTCCCTTTGTGTGTCCCCTTCTCTTGCTCTGCCTTTGTTGTGGCCTTCCTATACCTCAGTCAATCTGCTGACAGCAGACACCACAAAGCTGACTCCACCCCCTGAATCCTGACCCCTTGCCTCATTTGAATGGTTTTTTCCCAATAAAAGGGTTCAGCACTTGCTCCTCTCTCTCATTCCATGGACCCCTAAGGTCAGAGCAGCCACCAGAGGACCCTAACAAAAGGTATTACTCTGTCCTTTTGTGGGTATTTTGTGGAGTGCACTTCACCTGAAGTGACCTTGAGTGTTTAGTTGTGGAACATGACATGTAATAATGAGAGAAATACAATACCTTATGCAAAAATAATAAGTCAATTTTATGCTGTTCATTTTATTAGTTATTGCATGAAAAGTCATTTTTCTGTTTCATTTGTTTATTTGTTTTATTAGGTTTTGATCTGAATTTCACATAGAGCAGCTTTTGGAGGGACCTCTAGCATTTCACTTCTTCTCTTCACTAACTTGGCCACATCTTGCCCAGGGCCCAGGTCCTGCTCCCTCTGCAGTGTCCATGCTCATCCTGTCTGTTCATTCAGAAGGTGCTGGACACCTCTGTGTTATCCTCCACATGCCAGGCCAGGCTGCTGCAGCTGACAGGGCCTCTCATGGGTGTGGCCTGAGCTGTGGCCCAGGCAATCATGGTTGGCAGCCCTCAGCTGCACCTGTTCCTTGAGTTCTCAGCACCTTCCTCTCACAGGGCAGAGAATATGCTGAGCTGCTGCCCAGACCAGAGGTCATGTGGCAGCTGGGCCACCCAGGCAGGGAGGTTTTTTTTCAGGGCTGCACCAATGTTGGAGGAACCTGTGTACTTTGCCAGCAGTAATACACCCCAGCATCCTCAGCCTCCACCCTGCTGAATCTCAGTGTGAAATCTGTCCGTGACCCACTGCCACTGAATCTGTCTGAGACCCCAGTGTAGCGGTTGGAAACCCGATATATTAGGCCCTGTGGAGCCTGGCCTGGCTTGTGCACAACCCAATACAAATATGTGTTTCCATTACTGTGTAGGAGGCTGTGACTGGACCTGCAGGAGATGGATACTGACTGTCCAGGGGTGACAGGCTCAGAGAGAGGAGTCTGGGTCATCACAATATCCCCACTGTTTCCTGTAAAAATCACAGAGCAATGCAAGTTTATGTAGAAACTTTAAGAAAAGTTTTCCCATTTTTTTGTACATTTCAGACTAAATTAATTTTTGTTTTTGATTTATACACTAAAACTACTCACATACATAAAGAACTCAAATTGAGTAAGCTCTAAGAGCCTCTCTAGAATTCTTTTCAATATCCCCTGTGTATTATGTGACAATATTCATCAGAACCAGTCCCTTGCTCCTTATGGAATAATCTTTCACATAAATTGACCTCAGCTCCCTCATCCTGGAGGACAGACCTGCACATCCCTCATGTGCGCAGAGCACACATGGGCAAAATGGGGGCCCAGGGTTCATCTCCCTCCACCTTCTCCCTCCTAATCCTTTCTGTCCTCACCAGGGATCCAGAGCAGCAGCAGCCCCAGGAGCTGAGCAGGAGCCTCATTTTGAGAAGCTGAGCTGAGGAGTCCTATTGAGTCAAGGGAAGGTTAGAGCTGAGCTTTTATGTCTGCCTTGCAGGAAGGCTCTCCCCAGGGAGCAGCATGCAAATACCCTGGTGACTGCTGGGTGGGGAGAGTGAGGGAGGGAGGGGCCTCCTTGTGAGCCCAGGGACATCAGATGTCTTCTACAGTTGGAGGAAATAGAGCAGAGAAATAGCCCTGGGTGCCTGTGGTGTGTGCAGGAGAACCCATCATGGAAGCCTCACTCTGTGAGGGGTCATGGTGCCCAGGGCCTGCCCTCCTAAGACAGCACAGATGCACAGATAGGGAGGTGGCCTGCAGGTCAGCCTGTGTGAGGGATATGACCATCCTACTGTCTTCCTCTCAGCTAAGAAGAGAAGGTGACAAGTGCCACCTCAGAAGTGTTGATGTTTGAAATTTCCTCCAGCCACAGCATGCAGTTGAAGAGGTTCAAGGGCTTCTGGTGTCTGACGATACCTGGAGAAATACAAGAGCATCAGGGACAGTTTAGATGTCAACTTTTCCTGGCCCAGTGACTGAAATAAGAGCAGAATTGTGACAAGAAGCTGGTGGGAAGATAAATTTTGTTTCAGCTGAGGATCAAGTATCCCTGCTCAAGGGAAGAGGACAAGGAGCATGACCCCTGAGGTAGTCACTGTGAAGCTCCTGGGGTGAGGTGTATAACTGGTGGCCATCCTTTCCTAGTCATCTCCATGCATTTGACACTCAGAGCCAACAAACATTTCCCAGGAGATGGACCCCTGAGCCCACGGGACAGTGTGCACAGGGTGGATTCTGCATTATTTCCCTCTCATAGATGATAGAGACATTCCTCCCCATGTTCTCCTCCTTGTCAGGGACACTAGGGAGCAGGTGCCACCACCCTGGGTTTTAAAGTAGATGCCCTAGGTCAGAACTGCAACCAGGCACTCTCCCCATGTCAGAGGTTCCATGTGCACAACTGTTCTCCTGGGACTGGCCCCGAGGTGTCTTGGGGAGAAGGTCCTTTTCCCTGCACAGGGACATTGATTTCAGCCCTCCTCATCCACAGGTGGGACAGAGGGAGCCTGTGTTGTGTTGGCCAACATGGCTGTGCTGCTTTTGTCCCCAGCCAAGGACATCTGACACAGCCTCTCCACTGTGTGGAACTTGGGCCACCAGCAGCGGAGGACACTGCCATATGTTTCTTAGTTTAACTGAACCTCTGTGGCTGTCCTGCCCTTCCTTTGCTCTAGCTTTTGCCCAGGAGGGTGATATTGAACCCTCACCTTCCAGAGTCGGGCTCTTTCCCTTGTCATGATGTTCTCCTCTTCCATCCATTTGCCTGAAATGCCACCATTTCCTTCTTCTTTAAGGCCACGTGTTCAGCCTGGATTGTGTGGGTGTGGACAGATCAGGAGGAGCTCTGTGCAGAAGAAGGCAGAACCTGACCACACTGCAGAGGAACAGAGAGCTGATGGTCCCCTCAGCCTTGAGCCATGTGAGACAACTCCTTCTTGAGTTTAGTTTTCTGATCCTTCTGATGAGATATGGCAGTGTGATGTCTCTCCTAGTTTTTTGTGGGTGAGTAACAAATTCCCCCTTATTGAGCAGTGTGTTCCTTCCCAGGCCTGTTCCTCAGGAGTCCAGGCTGGGTCCTCAGCTCAGCCTGAGAATAATACTGAAATGGAGCAGACAGTGGGCAGCTCTCCTTGCTGAAGTTCAGGGTCTTCTTCCAGGTCCAGTGGCTGAGGCAGAGTCATCTTTCCACAGTTGTAGGGTGAGGTCCCAATTTCCCTGTGGCCATCAACACAGAGCTACTGGAAGCTGCCCTTATTGTTTGAAATGTGGCTCCTGCTGCCTCCAAGAGCTGCATTAGAGCATCTCCTCACATCCAAGCTTCATGGCCTGAGATCCTCCTTCTTCTGCTTCCATGTGCAGATGGACAGGCTTCAATGTTGAAGACAGATCTAGTGTGTACTCCCTCTCTCTCTCTTGTAGATTCAACTTATTTGATTATGTCACAAAATATTTCATAAGAAATTTTATTGAAATTCCTGTTTGAGTACCTGGGGAGTGAGATGATACAAGGCCTGGGGATTGGGGACAACAACTTGGAATCCTGTCCACATACTACCATTTTTTTCACCTACCATAATGACTGGATCCCTGATATTCAGAATTGCATACTGTTTGGAGGAATCAGTTTTAATAAGATCAGGTGATTCCAGGTAAGCAGAAGATAAAGAGGTAACCTGCAGTTGGCACAGGAATGACAAGGGCTTTCACCGTGTTCCTGTGTGCCAGTTGCACCAGGCAATAAGTCCTCAGGAACACATGGCCTGCTTCTCTCCTCGACCCACAGGTTCTCCCTGCCCTTAGCAGACCCCTCAGGCTCCCTGCCCGAGTTCCATGGCCTCCCAGCCTCAGGCCCTGTCTGCCTCCACACACTGACTCTGTGTCTTCCTTCCACAGGACCAGCCTGTCCCTCTCCCAGCCCTAAGCAAGGCTTCTGTGCAGATTGGGAATGTGGCAAAGGTCCATGCATGGCCTCCTAGGCTAGACTCCCAGGCATCAGTCTTGGTCAGTTCACCTATGGATTCCCACCTTAGACCTGCTGACTCATAGTCCTTTCCTGATATTTCAGAGCCCAGGGATCCATCCTGGTGCCCCATGCTGATGTCGTCATGGAAACCAGACACCTGGCCTTGTAGTAGGCAGGCTGGTGGCTTCATCTGGTACCCAGGTCTCTTTCCAGCTGGAGGAGGTTTGGGATGCTCCATGCAGCACCCACCCAGGGAGGATTAGAATCTTGGCTCTGTCTTAATGATTGTGTGTGACATCAGGTTAGTTTCTTCACTTTCCCCACATCTCAGTTTCTCATTAGCAACATGGGAAAAATAGCATATCCTTAGAGAGTTGCCTGAGGATTCACTAAAATAGCATGTGTGAATATTGTGTACTTTAGTATCTGGGCACATACCACATTCTTAGTAATCACTAATTTTTATTACTTAGATCAAGTTTCCTGGGAAACAAATGTACAGAGGGGTTGATGGTCAATGACTTTCGATATTCTTATGTTTTACACAGTAACCAGTATCATCTTAAAACAACAAAGCAGCTGAACTTGGGGTGCATCCTTGGGATCCCAGTGACTTAGAGTGCTGGGGTAGGAGGATTGCAAATTAGAGGCCAGCCTGGGCCACTTAGCAGGACTTTTTCAAAATAAACATAAATAATCAAACCCAGATACCTGTCACATTCTCCCCTGGGTAACTCTTTGGTGGTTTCTCACTGAGCTTAGAAGCTTATTCTTCTTGTCCTAGGGAGACACCCTTGGTCCCCGCACTTGGCCTGTGGGTTTGGAGCCATGAGGGAGCTCTGTAACCTTGCTGCCTAGATCTCAGCCCATGGAGAGAGCCACTGCCTTGGTAAGCGTGGGCCTGGCATTTCCTGCCCCCCCCCCCAATTTCCCTGCAGTTCTAGAGATCTAACCCAGAGTCTCCCACATAGTAAGGAGCCCACACCTGCCAATGGCACCTCAGAACTCAGACGTAGGTGAGCTGTGACAGTGGTTTCAGTGACCACCCTGACCACTGTTGCTGCCTGGTGGTATTTCTTAGCAGGCCCCTCTCCCTGGAGCTCTCTACCTGGGCCCCCTTCTCTGACCTGCCCATCACTGAGTCCTTCTCTCTCAGACTTCTGCCTACACTTGCAGAAACTGCTGCTGCCTCCCTTCCTCTGGTTTTCTGTGGTTCTGGACCTGCTCAGAGCCCTAGAGCTGTCTCCTGAGGAGTCTGGGTGGTGGGCCTTTATCCCCCAGCTTCTCTTCTGCAGGGAGCTGGAACCCTGACCCTTCTATGTGGAGGGCTCTGTTCCCAGGCCAGTCCCCTCTGCATGAAGACAGGGGTCTCTGGTGTTTAGAAGTAATTTGTGCTCCTGGCCTCCTAGCACATGCTTGGAGTAGGCCAAAGCTAAAGAGGCCTTGGCTCTGGAGCCAAGTTTAACAAGCTCCCCAATTTTCATATGTGTATGAGTTATATTTAAATGCAATATTAAAGAAAACTAAATGAATGTAAATATACTTCAGTATTAAATAAAGTGAGAAATTTTTTAAAAGGATCTATCTTGAACATGAAGACACAAATAGGGAAAGTTTTGTGTTGTGGCATTTTGGATTGAAGGATACTTCCATATGTGGATTGTCTTATTTTATCTATCTATCTATCTATCTATCTATCTATCTATTCATTTTTGTCACCACCTGCAGATGCAAGGGGGTTGAGAGAGGAGTGGTAAGCTGGTATTTAAGGACCATCTCAGCAGGGGACTGCATAGCTTCTGCAGTGCATAGAGCCACCTGTGTGTGGTGCTGTCTGCCCTGGGGTGTCAGGAGTGTCTCTCATGAGGGCAGAGCACTAGGGGTCCCTTTGGATGAACCAAGTCCAGGTCCTGGCACACACAGGTTCTGTTCGAGTCTGTTTCCCACATGTAGAATGCAGACAAAGGACAGGCGAGGGGTCTGACTCTTCATAACCCTATATTCTGAGATGCTGAAGCAGCTCTGAGCCATTGGCCCTGCATCACAGGAATCCTCACAAGAGGAAGGCAAATGGCCCTGAAAAAGGAGAGACCTTCAGGGGACTGTGCAAAGTGTGGGTGGACCAGCAGAGGACAGCAGTGAGCACTCTCCTTTCAAGATCCCCTTCAGATCTTGCAGCTGTTCAGGCATCCTGCAGGAGATGGTGTCTGTACCATTTCTGGAAAGTTAGGGAGAGCTGGAGAGTGCTGGGGAAATTTGTCATTGCTCCTGTGGAGTCAGGAGGCTACTGTAGACCCTGGTCTTGCTGCTCATTAGCGGGAGATTTTTTTTTTTTTTATGTCTCTTCTCTTGTTAGGGTGGGCAAAGCTGTCGCTCACTAGGTGGTGTGAGCCTGGGCACTGTGAGGCCACCTGACCTCAGGGAGCATCTCTCTGGAGTGACCTCTTACTTGGAAGTCTCATGGAAGAAGAGATATATTTAATTTCACACACACAGACAGGATAATAGGCACAAATTTTATTACTTGTGATGAGAAAAAGATAAAGTTTGCAAGCTGAGGTTCAAACTGTTCCAAGAGACAAGAATGGGGACAGGAAGGTATTTGTTCACTTTACACTGGTCCTAGATGTCAAAAGAAGTCCATCTTGTAGGAGATCGTGAAATAAGTTCAGCATATTTGGAAAGGTGTATGTCAGATGTCTTTGATCCAGCTGTTTCTTGGATCTGGACTCTGTACAGGAGAAGGAGGACAGGACCCCTGGTTTTACTTGACACCTGGTTTTAGCCTGAGCTTGTCCTGAACTCAGTGAGGGACCTGGTTAGACATATCTGCTCTGCCCTCTTCCCTTGTTCCCAGGCATAACAGTTGGGTTCTGAACTTCTCTCTGGGTGTGAGTGTATGCCCATTTGATAGACAGGTGGGCGAGATGGTTTCCTGGAGATTTGGAGCATTATTGTGGAGAGCAGAGGGCACAGGACCCTGTTCACACAGAGGTGGCTCACCTTCAGGTAGGTTCCTCTCACAGAATTCTGTCCTAGGATGTTCCACTTCTTACCCACCAGAGGGCGATGTGAACCTGGAAATACACTCACCATAGCCTCAGCCCTGGAGAAGCTGATCTATATTTCAAGCATAAATTTAATTTTACATTTTAATTTGTTAAGACAGAATCATTATAGGAACTGAGCGAGACATCATGGTCTCTCGCTGCTGTCACTCAGGTTGTCTTTTGTGCATTCACAGCACTCAGGATGGAGGTCACCACTGTACTTGTCACAGCAGGCACCACAGCATATTGTTAAGGCTGTGTGCTCCTGGGCCAGGCAGGGGTGCTCCACACAGTTATGTGGGGATCCAGGCTAGGGAGCCTCCATCCCCGTGTGTGCACCATGTGGAGCCCATGGCCTCCTCCCTCTGCTACTGTGGGAGAGGAGGCCTGGAATGTGATTGACTTATTGAACATTATTTTTATCTGTTAAAGAAAACTGTGCCCCTCTCCCCCCATCATTCTTTAATAAGGCAAACCATGAAAGAGAAAACAAAAGATACTCTTTATTTTATGAGATATGTCAGCTCATTAGCACTCTTACACTTCATGGACAATTCAGGAACTACTCAACACTTCCAGCCATAGACCTTTTTTTCTGTGATGCTAACATTATACCAGGTACATGCATGTTTATGTTATCCAGGAAAACAACATTATTTTGTGTGGCGAATAGACAATACAGCTTTGCCATCAGTTTTTTTTTTTTAACTTTTTACTGTTTCTCTGCATGTATTGTATAATTTTGTGTAAAATATTGCCCCACCCCAGCAGCTAAGCCATTAGCATTTTACCCTCCCCACCACCCTGCCTTTCTGTGAGTGAGGAATCAGGCAGTGGCTTCCTGTGTGGCTCTGGCTCAGGGTTGGTCTTGAGTATGCTGGGGGACATTGGTCAGTGGTGGAGCAGGTGCCTCTGGGGCAGAAGCTCTGGTTTCCATTCCCACAGCCAGGGGAATGACATTTTCCACTCTGAAACAGTATAATTTTAATTACATTTATTTCCCTTTTTTCTGCCAACACACTGCTTTTCAAGCTCTCCAGTTTTATGTACAGCTCCATCTGTACAAGGTCATTTGTGCAGCCAGTATTAGTGCACATTCACCCACTAATTCATGCCTCCTTGCATCTGCCTTTTACACCCTCCACGTCTCTCTGAGTGATTGCTCTTTGTGAGCAGCATCTTCAGTGGTTTCTCCAAACAAGGACAACTAACTGTCTGGTTTTAATAATAGTTTCCCTTCACCACAATTGCTTCTTTCACCTTTCTGGGATTCCAAATATTTAAAAATTACCTATTCACAGCATTCTTTTTAAATTTACAAAATTTTTCTTCTACATAAATAAATATTCACATATAAATTTAATACTCATCACAAATAGGACCTTTGGATTTTAGTTACATTCACCAGGAGCTCTATTATCTAGGAATCACCTTCATCACCATGGCACAAGCTTCTACACTCTTCATGACATATGAGTGACTTTTCCAACTCTGATCCTTCCCAAGATGAAGGCAGGGAGTCAAGGGTATCAGGCAGGTTGAGTGGAAACTGCATCCTCACTGTATCCCTGCTGCTTCCTGGAAAAAGAAGAGAGAAATACAAGATTGAGTGCCCAATTAATAAGCCATTTCCATCATTTTCCTTTCATAAGTTATTATAGGCTTAGGCATTTTTTTTGTGTGTGTGTGATTATATTTGAATCCCAATTTCACAAAAAACAGCATTCGCAAGCATAAAGGGACCTGCAGAAGATCCCTACACCAGCCCTGCCTGCGCCAGAGTCCTGCCCAGGGCCCAGGTCCTACTCCTGCAGTGTCCATGCTAATCCTGTCTGCTCATTCAGAAGGTTCCTGGACCCCTCTGTGTTGTCCCCCACATGCCAGGCCAGGCTGCTGCAGCTGACAGGGCCACTCATGGGTGTGGCCTGATATGTGGCCCAGGCAGTCATGGTCCACAGCCCTCAGCTGCACCTGTTCCCTGAGTTCCCAGCACCTTCCTCTCACAGGGCAGAGAATCTGCTGACCTGCTGCCCAGACCAGAGCTCATGTGGCAGCTGGGCCACCCAGGCAGGGAGGTTTTTGTTCATGGCTGCACTACTGTGGGAAGAGCATGTGTCCCTTGCAAGCAGTAATACACCCCAGCATCCTCAGGCTCCACCCTGCTGATTCTCAGTGTGAACTCTGTCCCTGAGCCACTGCTAGTGAACCTGTCTGAGACCCCAGTGTTTTCATTGGAAACCTTATATATTAGACTCTGTGGATCCTGGCCTGGCTTGTGCACAACCCAATGCAAATAGGTGTTTCCATCACTGTGTAGGAAGCTCTGACTGGACCTGCAGGAGATGGAGGCTGGCTGTCCAGGGGTGATGGGCTCAGAGAGAGGAGTCTGGGTCATAACAACATCCCCACTGAATCCTGGGAAAACAAAAAACAGGACAATGCAAGGTCATGCAAAAACTTTAGGAAAATTTGTGCTTTTTCCTTTATTGTGTATTTCAGGTTAACTTATTATTGTGATTTTTATTTATACAGTCGAATTATTCATGTTTAAAAATACCTCAAATATTGTAACCTATAAGATCTTCTGTAGAATTGACCTACAATACCCCCTCTTATTATGTGACAACTTTGATCAGAGCCAGTCCCTTGCTCCTTCTGGAATACTGTCTCACATCAGTTGACCTCAGCTGCCTCATCCTGGAGGACAGACCTGCACAACCCTCATGTGGACAGAGCACATATGGGCAGAAGGGGGGCCCAGGTCTCCCCTCCCTCCCCCTTATCCCTCTCCATCCCCTCTGTCCTCACCAGGGATCCAGAGCAGCAGCAGCCCCAGGAGCTGAGCAGGGAGCCTCATTTTGAGAAGCTGAGCTGAGGAGTCCTGGTGAGTCAAGGGCAGGTTAGAGCTGAGCTTTTATGTCAGCCTTGCAGGAAGGTCCTCCCCAGGGAGCAGCATGCAAATGCCCTGGTGGGTGCTGGGTGGGGAGAGTGAGGGAGGGTGGGGTCTGCCTTGTGAGACCAGGGACATCAAGTATCTTTATATTTGTAGGAAATAGTGAAACAGCCCATGGTGCCTGTGGTGTGTGCAGGAGGTCCCATCAGAACCCAGACTCTGTGGGAGGTCATGGTTTCAGGGTCTGTTACCTGAGATAGGAGAGATATAAGGACATTCAGGCTGCCTGCTTCTCAGCATCTGGGAGGAAGTCACATCCTGCTGACTTCATCCAAGATAAGGAGACAAGGTGACAAGTCCCACCTCAGAAGAATAGATTTTCTGAATTTTCTACCAGCCACAGCATGCAGTTGAGCTACATCAAGAGCTTCTGTGTCTGCTGTGACCTGGAGAAATACAAGAATGTCAGGGGCAGTGTTAGAGGATGTCTCTTCGTAGCCTAATGAATGAAATAGGATCACAAGGGTCAAAAGAAGCTGGTGGGGAAAAGAAACCTGTGACTCAGCTGGAGATCCAGTAGCCCTGCCCACAGCAAGAGGAGAAGGGACATGTCCACCTGAAGCTGTGAGTGTGAAATTCACATGAGGTAGATCTATAAATGGGTGGTCATCCTGTCCTAGTCATCTCCATGTGTGTGACTCTCAGAGTCAGCCAAACCTTTTCCTAGAGAAGAACCCCTGGAGGTCACTTGACAGAGTGGACAAGGGAGGATGTCTTGTTAGTTTCTTCTCAGTGAAGATAGGGAATTCCTCGCCCCTCTGCTGTTCCATGTCAGGGACATTGGCCTGCAGTTGTAACAAGTCCTGTGTTTAAAAGTAGATTCCCTGGGTTGGAACAGGACTGTGTCCACTCTCTCCATTTCTCAGGGTGATTCCCTCTGCACTCGCAGTCTCCTGGGTCTTGCCTCAAGGGGCTCACTGGGGAGAGGGCTCTGGGTCACTGCACAGGGACATTAGTTTCAGACTTTCCCCTCCCAAGCTGGAGACAGTGAGCCTGTTTTGTTTTTGGCCCACAAGGCTGAGCTGCTTTTCCAGACAACCCAGGTCCTCTGACACACCCTTTCCATGGTGTGGAACTCAGTGCGGGGCCCTGAGCAGCTCAAGACCCTGGCATGGTTCCTCTTAGTCCCTGTGAACCTCTGTGGCTGTCCTTCTGACCTCAGTGAGCAGCTTCCCTCTGAACACTGAGGAGCAGCTGTGTTTGTAGTTCTCCAGATCACATTCTTCAGGTGCCTTTTCTAATGAGTGGCTTAAAGGAAATGAAAGTGACTTTCTCAGGTCTCCTTGGGCAGCAATAGGCAAAGCTCAGAATTTAAGAAGGTCTAGAGGGTGGGACACCTTTCTGGAAAGTGGGTTGGGCAGAGTCACTAATCTTTCCTCTCCTTGCTCTCAGCACCTCCTTAGGCCATGTGCTGTGGTGCCCTCAGGGTGTGGCCCTGGTCTGTCCCAGGTGCAGTTGAAATCTGATTATAAAATCATATTTTATACCTGATTTAATTATTAAGCTATTTTCTAGGTAGCTAGGTTTTCCTTTGCGAACATTACACTTCAGTGCCCTGCTTAAATTGACAATGTTTTTACTGGTGCATTACAGTGTGCATAATATTGGGCTTTGGGACACAATCTTACAGGAATGGAATTTAATTCACTCTATTTCAGTCCTCAGTGCCTCCCTTTTCCCTCTTTTTTCCCTTCCCATATAACTCTCATGTTCTCTCCTTGCCTTCCTTCTGTTTACTTTTTTAAATTAATTTTTTGTTTATTTGGTCCATTTATTTTTATTTTGGAAAAGGCAAAAATACTTTACCTGATCAAATTATTAATTCTCCATGTGCATAAGTGTTTGTTTTTTTAAAAAGATAACATTTTACAATGTTCCTTACAATTCTTGTTTCTGATTGATTTATTTGTTCTAATCAGTTGTATGATACCACAATGCTTGTTAATACATTATACACAAATCTAACAGAATGTTTGAATTCTCTGGTTGTATTCACAGTAGGGTCACATCATTCGTGCAATCATACATCTGCCTAGGTAATAATCTCATCTCATGTTCATTCTGTCTATTTATCTACTTGTTTTTCATGGGTGTGTTACAGATATCCATGGAGCTACAATTCACTGTGGTCATTTAGTGTCTGTCCCCATGTGAATGGTGACATTGTCTCACACTGTTTCCAGGCCTGTGTCCTCCTCAGTGAAAGTGGGGTCTCTGGTGTATGAAAGTCACCAGTGTCCTCACCATCCAAGGGACATGTTCCAGACTAGGCTGAGGCCAGGGAGGCGTTGGACTTGGGGCCAAGTGTAAGGAGCTCCCCAATGTGGGTATTTTCATGAATTTTATTTTAATGTAATATTTTTAAAAAGTTAAAATTTATGCAAAATAATTCAATATGAAAAAAGTAAGAAATTTAAAAAACTAATGGATCTATCTTAAGAATGAAGACTTATCAGTAAATTATTGGTTTGTAATGTGGCGATCTGTATTTGGAAATTACTTTGGTCTGTGAATTGTCCTTTTTCTGTCACCAGGTGTACTTGACCAGGGTTGCAGTGTGTAGTGAAGGAACATGGGATGGGATGCCACCAGAGTAGTTAAAAACCATCTCATCAGCAGACAGAAAGCTGTGCAGTGCACAGAGAAACCTGTGGCATTTCATGACCTTGGCTGTCAGGAGAGTGTCCCCATGAGGGCAGAGCCCTAGGAATCTAGTTTCATGGACCAAGAACACCTCCTGAACACACATGTTCTGTCTGAGCCTGTTTTCTACATGTATGATGAAGACAAATGTCAGGCAGGGGTCTGGCTCCTCATAGCTCTGTACCCTGAGAACAAAAGCAGTTCCTCAGCTTGGCTCTGATCACAGGAGGGCCCCCTGAAGAGGAAGGCTGCTGAGCCACCTTCCTGGAAGCACGCAGTGCCTGAGAGTGGCCAGCAGAGGGCAGCACAGAATCCTCTATTTCCAGGTCAACTTCAGATTCTCCAGGCGTGCTGGGAGCACAGAAGAGGTGTCTGCACCATGTGTGTATCATGCTCAGGAGCTGGAGAGAGCAGGGGACACCAGGTCATTGCTCCGGATAAAAAGATGGACTTTGGAACTGTTACAGACTCTACTTTTGCAGATTAAATGCCAGTAATTATCATTTTCTTTATTGATCTTCTCAAATTCAGGTGGGTCAAGTTTGAGCACACCAGGTGGTGTCAGGTTAGGCACCATGGAGCCATGTAACCTCAGAATCATTGCTCTGGAGTGTCCTCTTACCTGAATGTCTCAGGTAAGAAATGCCATGTTTAAGTTCACACACATGCAGGATAAAAGGCACAGGTTGTTTTATTCACTATTAGAAAAAAACCCCACAATTTTGTCTGGATGTGTTAAGGGGGCATTTCCTGTCCTCTGCAAAGACCCAAGGATGTGTTCTCCAGATTCTGTGTAAAAAGTTTTATACATTTTCCTCAATCTAAAAATCTCAATTTTCTAGCTACAGAAACTTGGGTTGAAAGTTATTTTTTAGTATTTAAATATGTTGTTTATGTTCCTTTTGTTCCATTGCCTTGTTTCCTTCCTTCCTTCCTTCCTTCCTTCCTTCCTTCCTTCCTTCCTTCCTTCCTTCCCTCCCTCCCTCCTTTCCTGGCCCTCTTTCTCCCTCTCCTCTCTTCTTCATATGATGTGTTATTTTGCAGCAGGTTTTATTATTTTACCAGCATTATTAGTCTATATTAATTGGCTTAACATTTTTTTGAGTAATGAATCCACTCTGAGTTATATTTGAGGAAAAATAGAAGCTCTTCATTAATTCATCTGCCTGTTTACAGATTTAGTCTCTGCTCAGAACCCACCATCCAGGCAATGTGCCTCCCTATCTGCTGAGGGCTTTGCATGGGCCCTGCACCAGCCCAGCTGCCACATTTTATAAACAAAGTCATTGCCATGAGACCTGAGCTGACTCAGGCAGGCAGGGGAAGCCAGATGATGTCCCAGACACCGTGGTTCTTGTTTCTGTGGCTCTGGGACTTCAATGTCTTCATAATTGTAGAGTTAGAAAAGCCATTAAAACATGTGCTGGGAAATTATGGTGAATTTCATATGGACCTAATTATGAGCTGATCACACATCCCTAGATAATGGATGTTAAATGATATTTCAAAGTACATATTATGAAACGTGCACATGTGTGTGAGTGTGCATGTGTATGTGTTTGTGTGTGTGTGTGTGAGAGAGAGAGAGAGACAGAGAGAGAGAGAGAGAGAGAGAGAGAGAGAGAGAGAGAGAGAGAGAGAGAGATGTCAGGGTACACTCCTGATTTTCCTGATTGAAGGTGCCTTTGGTATAATGTGAGACCCAATCTCCAGGCTCCCTGACTGTGTCTGCAGGAAACATGGTCACCATCAGCTGCAAGTGTAGCCAGAGTCTTTTATCAACCATAAGGACTATGTGGCCTGGCCCCAGCAGAATCCAGAATAGGCTACCTGGTTCCTCTCCTGGGCATCCACATGGACAGCTTGAATCCCATGCAGCTTCAGGGGCAGTGGGTCAGGGGCAGATTTCCCTCCCCATCAGCAGCCCCAGGTTGAGACGTCACAGGTTGTTCCTGTAGCAGCACCACAGTGCATCTCCCAAGAGCCTCAGCCTCAGCCTCAGGCACAAGCCTCCACCAGGCTGAGGGTCAGGGAGCCTTTGCTCAGCTGCTTCCTCCTCACAGGGCTCTGGGTTTTCCTGCTTCCTCTCCCCTCACAGGTGACATATTTTGATTGATTTCTTGGAGGATTTGCAGGGCCCAGGAGAAAATCAAGAACAGAACCTTTATCAGCCATGTATCTGTTTATTCATCTCGTGGGAGACACCAAGTCCAAGGCTGGGAGGTCTCCTGGGGACAGTACAAGAGTTTTCAGGTTATAGGAAACTGTGTGTTTCCATGGATAGATCACGTGACTGAGCAGGCATTAGTCCTCACCCCAAAGGAGAATCTGGTGACTTCCACACCCTGATGACTAGTACTTCCCTGTGCCTCGTCCAATATAGAAGATACCAACTTTTATTCCTTGTCCTCCTGGCCTCCTTCATGACGTGCAATCTCCCAGCAGATCAACCCTCTCATAGAGACAGTCTCTCTCTCTCTCTCTCTCTCTCTCTCTCTCTCTCTCTCTCTTATTACCTATCCCTCTGTTTTCATCCTTGGTCAGACCCTGGCTTCTGAGGAGCCTTTCTGGTGAGGTCCTCTGTAAGTGGTCCCCTGGTCTCCCTCCTCTTGTGGTTGCTTGCTCTCCCTCCTCTTGTGGTCCTCTGCTCTAACTTCTGTCAGCTGTTATCTCAGTTTCCTTTTTATTTCCATAGTTTATTTCAAAATATTATAAAATAAATTTCTGAGAAAAAGATGAATTTCCGCTCTGGTTGAAGACCTCTGATTCTTTACCTGAGTCCTTCCCTGGGCCCAGGTCCTCCTCCTTCTGCAGTGTCCACTGTCATCTGTCTGTTCATTCAGAAGGTCCCTGGACACCTTTGTGCTTGTCCTCCACATGCCAGGCCAGGCTACTGCAGCTGACAGGGCCACTCATGGGTGTGGTGAGAGCTGTGGCCCAGGCAGTCATGGTCCACATGACAGCTGCACCTGTTCCCTGAGTTCTCAGCACCTTCCCCTCACAGGGCAGAAAATCTGCTGAGGTGCTGCTCAGACCAGAGCTCATGTGGCAGCTGTGCCACCCAGGCAGTGAGGTTTTCATTCAGGGCTGTACTACTGTGGGAGGATACTCTTAACCTTGCTGGCAGTAAAATATTCCAGCATCATCAGGATGCACCCTGCTGATTTTCATTGTGAAATCTGACCCTGACCCACTCCCTCTGAACTTGTCTGAGATTCCAGTGAACCAACTGGAAACCCGATATATTAGGCCCTGTGGAGCCTGGCCTGGCTTGTGCACAAACCAACTCAAATAGGTGTTTCCATTACTGTGTAGGAGGCTCTGACTGGACCTGCAGGAGATGGAGACTGACTGTCCAGGGGTGAAGGGTTCAGAGAGAGGAGTCTTGGTCATCACAATATCCCTACTGGTTCCCATTTTTTTTTACATTGCAGACTAAATTAATTTTTGTTTATGATTTATACACTAAAACTATTCATATACATAAAGAACTCAAATAGAGTAAGTTCTAAGAGCCTCTCTAGAATTCTCTTCAACATCCCTTTGTATTATGTGACAATTTTCATCAGAGCCAGTCCCTTGCTCCTTCTGGAATACTGTCTCACATCAGTTGACCTCAGCTGCCTCATCCTGGAGGATAGACGTGCTCATCCTTCACGTGGACACAGCACACATGGACAGAATGGGGGCCCAAGGCTCCCCTCCCTCTTCTTCTCCCTCCCCATCCCCTCTGTCCTCACCAGGGATCCAGAGCAGCAGCAGCCCCAGGAGCTGAGCAGGGAGCCTCATTTTGAGAAGCTGAGCTGAGGAGTCCTGGTGAGTCAAGGGCAGGTTAGAGCTGAGCTTTTATGTCAGCCTTGCAGGAAGGCCTTCCCCAGGGAGCAGCATGCAAATGCATTGGTGCATGCTGGGTGGGGAGAGTGAGGGAGGGAGGGGCCTCCCTGTGAGCCCAGGGACATCAGATATCTCCTATAGTTGGAGCCAGTACAATAGAGAAGCAGCCCATGCTCTCTGTGGCTTGGGTAGAAGGCCTTGTGATGGAAGCCTGGCTCTGTGGGGGTCAAGGTGTCCAGGGCTGCCACACTAGGACGGTACTGACCCTAAGCTAGGGAGGTTGTCTCCAGGTCAGCCTCCAGGTGGAGAATGCCAACTGGCTGGCTCCCTCTGAGCTAAGGAGAGAAGGTGAAAAGTGCCACCTGACATGGATCTATCAATGGATTTTCTTCCAGCCACTGCAGGCAGTTGAGGCAGCTGTAGAACTTCTGTGTCTGCTGTTATCTGGAGAAACAGGGGAGTGTCAGGGACAATGTTCGATGGCAGCTTTTCCTGGCCTAGTGAATGCAATAAGGGCAGAAGAGTCAAAATAAGGTGGTGGGGAAGGAAGAAGAAACCCTTGTGTCAACTGGAGATCCAGCAGCCTGTTAAGGCAATAGGAGATGTGACATGTCCACCTGAATCTGGGTGTGAAATTCCTGGGAACAAGATCTTTAAAGTCGTGAACATACTGTCTTCGTCATCTTCATGTGTGTGATACTCAGAGTCTTCCCATCACTTCCTCAGGGAAGAACCCCTTGAGGCCACTGGACAGAATGGACAAGGGGGAGCATTCTAGGTTAGTTCTTTCTCACTGATGAAAGAGCATATATTTGCCCTGCAGCTATTTTCTTTCAGAGTCACTGGGCAGCAGGTGTCACAAGTCCTGGGTTGAAGAGGAGATTTCCTTAGTAGAAGAGGACTGAGTCCAGGTTCTCCTCATGTCAGGGTGATTACATCTGCACTGATGATCTCCTGGGCCTTGCTCCAGTGGGTCACTGGTGACAGGGTTCTGGGCCCACTGCACTGGGTCATGTGTTTCAGACTCTTTCTTCCCTAGCTGGAACAGAGTGAGCCTGTGTTGTTTTGGCCAACAAGGCTGTGCTGCTTTTCCAGACAGCCCGGGTCCTGACACTCCCTCCACACAGTGGGGAAGTTGGTGTGTGGGCCATGACCAGCCAAGGCCCCTGTCATGGTTTCTCTAGTACCAATAAACCCCTGTGACTGTCCTCCTGTCCTGAGTGACAGCTTCCCTGAGAACACTGTGAGGAGCAAGTGGGTTTACATAGTGGTAATTTTGGATTTTGGAGGTGGGGTTCTCTGTGTTTCTTGATGAGCAGAAATAAGTAAAATGAAACAAAATGGTTGGAGTTCTTTTGAGAGGAAGAAAGCAAAAGTTTTGTGTTTGACAGGGTCCAGAGGGCTGAACAACTTAGTAGGAAGTGTGTAGGTCTGGGAAATTTGCTCATCTTTCAAATTCTATCCTTGGGAATATGGGAATGTCCTCCTGCCATGGACTGTGGGGCACTCATATTGAAGAAACTGATGGACTGTGAATCTCCTTTCTTTCTCTCTTTTTTTCTTTTTTTTAACCCAGCACCTTGTGCATGTGAAGCCAGTACTCTACCAATTACGCTAAGTCATCAGACCCCTTTTAAAGTGTGAATCTGATTGATTATAAGCTGGAATTTAATGTTTTATAAAGACCAAAGTGATGTCACCATATTATTTCTATTGGGTAAAAGTGATTGACCACATTGAATAAATGAAAATATTAAAATTTCTTGGTTGTTAATAACATTTCTGGTTTAATGCTAAAATTTCATGAAATGTTAAACAATTTGCTTTGGATATGAAATGTCCTCGGATGTCAATAATATTTGGTTTATTAATGTGTGTTATGTTTTTTGTTCCATGTCCTGGTGCATCATGTCATTTTATAATTTGTTTTTTCAATGTGCTTTCACAGCTCCAAATCTGACATCTGGGAGGACTCTCCTCTCCATCATGTTTATTGTTTTCATTCCTAGTCAAGTGATCCTTCTGAATTTGGGTGCAGAACCTCTGACTCTGTGGTCTTGGGCCTTACAGGACCACTTGTGAGAATTCAAAAGGACTTGGGGTGGCCGTACCTCCTCAGAGGCTCCATGTAGCCGCTCAGCAGTGAGGCTGTAACTGAGCCAGGCTGGTGGCCCTTCCCCTCTCCAACATGCATCTTGGAATAGCAGCCTTGGCAGGGTGGGGGCAGCCCACTTCCCAGGGGATCCTTCTTCTCCCTCCCCCTCCCTGCTTACTCAGAGCCAGCTGCAGTCCTGGCAGTCCTGGGAGGATGGTGTTCAGGGTCCTGGTCACACTGACCCTAGCTGAGATCCTAACCCCTGGCTTGAATGGGGCCCTGCAGGGCTCCCAGGGATGGGTTCTGGGCTGCCTTCTGGCTGTGGCTGCAGAGCCAGATCCTGAGCTCTGGTGTGGGCAGTGCTGTCACAGCCTCAGGGTCAAGGTGGCCACAGCTCAGGCCTGTCCTGGTCATGGGTAATGGAAACTGGCCCCAAGGTTGTCACTTCCCTTTGTCTCTCTTTCTTATTTTACCATTTCCTCAATCTTCATTCCTACCTCCCTCTGTCCCTTCATTTCCACAATTTTTTCTATATTTTGTTGTGTGTTTTTAGCTTTTAAATTATTATACAAGAATTCTTGATTTTAGGTGTCACTTCTGAAAAACTCAACTCAAATATATTTCCTATGATTGCTGAACTTCGTCTATCTATCTATCTATCTATCTATCTATCTATCTATCTATCTACCTACCTATCTGGTATTTCAGCCTGTATATATAGCCTATCATTTCTTAAAAGTCAATGTATTGTAATATATTTCCTCACATTTCTGAACTCTCTCTCTCTCTTTCTCTCTGTCTCTGTCTCTCTCTCTATATATGTATGTATATATGTATAATATACATGTATAATATGTATTTTAATTCATGAACTTAGCCTGTCATTTCTGTACAATTAAACCTATAAATATCACTTTGATTAAAACTAAGCCCCTCCTTCCATCATTGAGTAGATTGCATTCTTTGAACTTCTATGTTGAGTTCTGTGTTTTTTGTTCCCCAAACTATACTTTCTGGTATTTTTATGTCTTAAATGATAACAAATACTCCCCTCACCCTTGCAGTACAGGTTTTTTGCTTTCTTATTTGCTAATGGCTTTGCAAGGCTCCTGCAGGCTCAGCCCTGCTGTCCACAGTTTATACATGAGGACTTTGCAATGAGACCTGAGCTCAAAGGCGGACAGGGCCAGCAGGTTGTTGTCTTAGACACAGTTGTGCATTTTCCTGTGGCTCTGGGCCTCTAGTGAGAGATTTAAGTGCTGGATATCTTCAGATTAATAGGTTTATAGGGCTGGCAAGCTAATTTTTAGATATAGTGAGAAAAAATGACTACTTCCCATATGGACCTAATTGTGTGCTGACTTTTAATACTAATTGAAATTGAATATCAAATGAAATGATCCAATGCATATGTGAAAAATTTGTGTGTGTGTGTGTGTGTGTGTGTGTGTGTGAGAGAGAGAGAGAGAGAGAGAGAGAGAGAGAGAGAGAGAGAGAGAGAGTTAATGGTCCATTCCTGATTTTTCTGACCACAGGTGCTTGTGAGGACAAGGTGATGTCCCAGTTTCCAGGCTCCCTGGCAGTGTCTGCAGGAGACATGGTCACCATCAGCTGCAAGTCCAGCCAGAGTCTCTTATCCAACCACAAGGACTACATGGCCTGGCACCAGCAGAAGCTAGGACAGGTCCCAGGCTGCTGAACTCCTGGGCATCCATGTGGGCAGCTGGGGTCCCCTGGAGGTTCAGGGGCAGTGGGTCAGGGACAGATTTCCCTCTCCATCAGCAGCCCCAGGCTGAGGACATGGCTGATTGTTCCTATAGCAGCACCGCAGTGGGTTCTTGGGGATTGCCTAGGTGAGGATGCTGGGTTATTGGTGGCTGTTGGTCAAAGGCTATTGTAGGACCCTGCAGGCCACCAAAAGGTCCTACCATCTGGGCTGCTCAGTAATGCGACCAGTATAAAGAATCCTTCCACCAGAGTGAGAGGCTGACTCCCTTTTAAGGGCTCTGATGTGAATCAATCAGGCTCACCCAGAATAATCTCCTTTTGACTGACTTAAAATGAACTGCCTTGGCATGTTAATTATATCTGCATAATAATCCCTTCACCTTTCCAATATTTCTGAAACCAAAAGCAAACCTCATATTCTGTCAACTGTGCCCATATCTGTGGATTAGTGAGTGTGAACATCAGCTAGTAGGTGTCTTGAGGAGGGAATATTTCTTATAATATTGATATTTTAAAAAATTATTTCTCCAAAATAGTCCCTGTGAGAAGACCATTAAGAATAGAAGCTACTTTAGGTGATGAGCATCAGAAATGTACCTTCAGGTGATTTCTTACCCAGTTTCCCAGGTCCTCGTGTTTCTCAGATTCTTGTCAAGTGAGAGAAAATTCAGATTATCTATTGCTTTAGGAACAAATATAAACACATGAGGAACAAGTAATGTAATCATAGGACTCTCAATATTTTTAATAGTAAAGAAATAAGAAAAGTTTAATATCCATAGCCCAGTTTCTCTTTCAACAAACTAATAAAAGAAGAGGTGACCAAACCCAAATCAAGCCAAATCAAGGAAATCAAATTATAAATACCAAATCCTGAAAGAGTTTCTCAAGATGGTCTTGGGTCAGAGGAAGGCGGCACTGTCCACCTGCCCCTCAGCTCAAGACTGTCAATGTGAAGCTGTAACTTTCCTTGGGGACTCTGCCTCATAGCTGCTCTGGGAGCTGCACCTCCCCTGTGAGCACTCTGCAACCTACAGGATCCTGTACTGTGAGACAGAGCTGAGAGCTGCTGCAACCAGCTTTGGCTGAACTTTTCCTGAATTTCATGATTTTACAACTTTTGGAGAGCTCACAAAGCTGTTTTGGAGAATGTCTGACAATTAGGATGTTTGTCTACCACTCATGGTAGAGTTTAGCTGCTGCATCTCTGGCAGGGATATCTAGAAATGATGCTCTTCTGTTAGGGCTCCCTAGTGGGTGGTGCCTGATTTCAATCTGTCTCACTACTGCAGATGTTCACATTGATTCCTGGGTTAAAGGAATGTTCCAGACTTCTCTTTTGTAGTGCCTCTTTGGCTATTTGAAATGAACATGTGGCTGGGGTGTGACTAAGTGGCAGAGCACTTACCTAGTACGCTCACGGTCCTCTCGATGATCCATCTCAAACAATAGAGCTCAAAAAGAGTTAACATGAAATTGTTGAAAAGTTCCTCAATCCTTTATAGATATCCCATTCCTCTTCAAAGTACCAGTATCAGGCTGAACTCATGGATCATCTTTTGTTTAATGGGCTAGTCTGTCCTAATTACAAATCTTGACTCTCAAGATTATCCAGACCTGGCCAGTGAGAGGCTCCTTCCTGGTAATTTCTCTTTCCTTTTGCCAGGGTCTCATCATTTTTGGAGGACTTCTTTTATTCCCAACTCAAGGTGGTGCAGGGGTTTCTTATCCTAAGATTCCTTTAGTGGCAAATAAATCTGGGCACTGTGAGTTCGTGTTGGGAGCATGGGCTATTGTGCCTGGGTTAAAGAGAATGTGTAAATAACTCTGTCAATCAACCCATCTATGGACCATAACATCTATCATCTCCTGATATATCTGCATGCACACTCCTATCTATTCCTACATACAATTCTGAGTTTATTCTGATATTTGTTTCTAGTCAAAATCGTGTTTGTTCTAGCGATGTCCCTTTTTGTTTGGGATCTCTTCCACCTACAGTGAGAATCCTGGCTCTGATTGACTCTGGTGCATTGTTTCCCACCAACATTTCCCTGACTGAAAGCAACTTCTTGACATTGGCCTGCCCTCCATTAGACAGCCTCATGGCCACTGGTGAATGTACCTTGATCCTGCTCTGATACCCCTTGTCAGGACACAACCCAATTTACACACATGTACGGGTGCTGTGTCAATTGCCTTTTGTCACTTTGAAAAAAACCTGGGGGTAAAACACTTAAGAGGAGGGAAGAGTTATTCTGGGTCATGGTTTCAGTACATGATCAGCTGGCTCCAAGGCAGAAGTATCATGGCAGAAGGGCTGGGTGGAGGAAAGCTGCTCAGCCATGGGTCCAGGAGGTACTAGGAAGGGCTCAGTGTAAAGAAGCACCCTCCAGGGCACAATCTCAGTGACCTACTCCTTCCCACTAGGTTTCCCCCCCTCCAAATCCTTTAAATCTTTGGCCCTTCAAATGGATGAGTACCGAAATGAGGTCTTCACCCTGTGAAACTTTGGGGGACCCTTTATATATAAACTGTAACAGAATCCTTCTTTCCACTGTCTATGTCTCCCACCTGCCCACTGGGGCCACAGTGCAGTGTGTCTTCCTCACCATACTCAACATTTGACCTGCACAGGGGCCTGCACTAATATCATCTGCATGAGAGGACACCCTCCTCCCCTTGCTCCAGTGTCTCCTCCACCACCCAGGTGTCCTCTTGCTGCAGTAGCCTGGAGGGTCTTCCAGCCCAGTCCACTGACACACCTTTCTCCTCACCAAGCATGTGCCCCCAGACTTGCACCAGCCTCTGGGTACAGTGTACTCTTAGGAACTGGGTGAGATTTGGTGACAGAATAAAGACAGGTTAGGAAACACGGTAGACTCAGGGCAGAGGAGCAGCTGGTCCAGGAGACATTTAGCTTCTGAAGCCAAAGCTCAGGTGGATCTGGGGGAGGGGCACACACAATAATGAGAGAATCTCAGGGACCACGTGGCCTGATGGGTGAAGCAGCCTGCAGACAGGGAGGGAGCTGACATTTCAGGTGTGGAAGGCCCAACTCTTGACCTTGGTAGCCAAGGTCAGAGAAAGTGTTGGAACCTTCAGAGTGGAGCAGGACCAGAGCTCAGCTGGGATGAAAGGACAGCACAGGCACATGGTCAATGACCTTCCCTTCCTTACCAACCATGGTGCCTGCCCTTGATGTGTTTTGTCCCTTTCTGTTGCTTCCTCTTACCCCTCTTTGCATTTCTGGCTGGTAACACTGATAATTTTTCATGCCCAGGTCTTCAAGGAGTCAGGTGTAGAGGAAGCCTCTCTGGAATAAATATTGTGCTCAGGTATAAACAGGAAGAGGTCAGTGACTCCTCCTGCAGGGTGTGGGGCTGTGACAGAGCTCAGGAACTGAGCAGGACAAGTGTGTCCTGAACCTTGATGAGACCAAGAGGTCTCTCTGCTCACAGGAACGAGGGATGGTTCTCTCCTGTGCCTCTCAGGAGACACATTTTTTCTAGGCAAATGTGTGCTGCCCTGGCCTATGCTGGGACACCTGGGGACACTTGGCCAGCCCTGAGAGGAGCCTCCCTGCAGCTGTGCCCAGCCTGCCCAGCCCTGCTGATTTGCATGTGCCCACAGCACAGCCCACTGCCAGGAGGACTTCTTAAGAGGCTGCTCACACCCTGTGCAGGAGTCAGTCCCAGTCAGGACACAGCATGGCCATGAGGGCTCCTGCTCAGCTCCTGGGGCTCCTACTGCTCTGCCTCCCAGGTTAGGAGGGACAGCACTGGAGTGCCAGGTTTCTGTTCTCTCGACTAAAAGGCTCAGGGGTCACTCTAGTTAAACTGGGCTAACTGGGCTGCATGAAATAACCACACAAGAGACACAAATACCTTTTTCTTTGGGGTTGCTGTGGGGGCTCCTCTGACCTTAAGGGTCTGCAGAAAGAGAGAGAACAAGAGCACGTGCTGACCCATTTTATTGAGGACAAGCTATTCAAATGAGGCAAGGGGTCAGGTTTCAGGGGCTGAGTCTATCTTCATGATGTCTACTGTCAGCAGGTTGACTGACACCTGGGTAGGCCACACCCAAGGGCACAGTAAGAGGAGGGGACACACACAAGGCACTTCCATGGAAGATTCTATCCTAAACAGGGCAAGGGGTTATATTACAAAGGAACAGGTGAGCATAGCTTCACCCATGGGGCTGTAGCAAGACACACCCATTTCTGTGACTGAGCGCTTCAGCACCCAGCTGGGGAGTGTAACTCAGTCACACATAAGGTTGGCCTCCCACACTGGGGATTTGCTTAGACCAATTTCATCAGTGCTGCCTGGTGTTCAGGGAAATTTTCTTATGACATTATTAACTGTGTGCATACTTCTTCTCATGTTTTCAATTGAAGGGGCCAAATGTGACATTACAATGACCCAGTCTCCAACCTCCCTTCTAAATCTGAAGGATAAACAGTCACCATTAGGTGCCAGGCCAGTCAGGGTATTGGCAATGAATTAAGCTGGTACCATCAGAAACCAGGGCAAGCTCCTAAGCTCCTGATCTATTATACCAACGTTTGCAATCTGGGGTGCCCTTGAGGTTCAGTGGCAGTGGATCTGGGACAGACTATTCTCTCACCATCAGTAGCCTGGAGCCTGAAGATGTTGCCACTTATTTCTGTCAACAAGATTACAGTTTCCCTCCTGCAGTGACACAGGCCATGACAACAACCACCCAGGGAGCAGAAGTATGAGGCTGGGCTGCCCCAGCTTCTCCTCCTGTGCCTCCACCTGCTGAGGGCACAGCTCACAGGCAGCCAGACTTTGAGGGCCACAGAGAGGTTTTTCTTGGCCCTGACAAGTTCCTCTGTACCCTGTTTTTTTCTCCTTGTTAGTCCCAGTGCTCAACCATCAGATCAGGCCCACATGAGTGGATGTCTCTGAAGGTGTGTGTCCTGCTCTGTGCAGTAGTGCTCCACCAACCAGTGAGTGACAGGATGCTAAAAGAAGGGAAATCAGGAGAAGCACTATGGTGAGTTCTTTCCCTGTGGGTGCAGGACCCTGGTGCTGGGTGGGCTCAGTCAAGCTGCCCAGGGGAATAGAATTGGTGTTCAGAGACAGATAAAGGCATAGATGGTCAGTTTCTATGATAGAAATTTTATTACAAAAACTATGAACAAAACTTCTTCAGAGGAAATGTTCTCTATTAGCCCCATGTGCAAACATTCATACAGTATATAAAAACGGGCTCAACATCAATAATCATCAGAGAATTAAAGTTGCAACAAAGCAGCAGAAACCTTCAGAAGAAAGGTCATAAAACTGAACCTTGAAAAACATAGAGTGCAGCCTGAGGAATAATCTAGAACACTCTCATGCGTTTGGAAATGTGAAGTGGTAACTGAGTTGGAGACCTGCCCTGACCATGCACGTACCTGTGATCCAGGTTTTCCACTCAGAGCACTGCAGATGTGCACAGATTCCCATGTGCAGGGACCTCACATCATTATCTATGATAACTGCATCCTGAATCATCTAAATTCCAATCAAGGGAAGAATGGATAAATAGAAAAAGGGAAGTGCATGTAGTGGAATACTATACACCAGTGAAAATGGCCACTGACTTCCAGAACCCTGCAAGAGTACAAAAGAGCTAGATACACCACAGTTCACTACCCATGATTCTATTTTTATGAGGATCAAAAACTGGCAAAATTTGATAATTGCTTAAAGATAGCTTACAAATTCCATGGGAAAAAGGGGGGTCAATGACTGGTTATTCTTCCTTTACAGTCTTTTTCCTAGTATTTTGCAGACATTATTCTCTTTCCTCCTGCCTGCATGTTTCTTCTGAGAATCTCTGAGAGCCATATGGAAGTTCCCTTGGATGTTGTGAGTTGCTTTTCTCTTGTGGCTTTCAAAACTATCTCTGCAAATTTTCATAATTTGTTTATATTATATTTTAGTGTGACCATCTTTAGGTTACTCCTATTGGGACCTTCAAGCATAGTTAACCTGAATGTCCATATTCCTCCTATCATCTGGGAAATTTTTAAGAATTATTACTTTTAACAATTTTTTCCTCATTAAATGTCTCCTATTTTTATGGATTACATATATGGCATTTGTTGATTTTTTTGAACATTTCCCATACACCCAGTATGTTTTAGCCATGCCTTTGTTTCTTTTTCTTTATTCTCTTTTGAGTGGATACTTTCACACACTCTAATTCACAGGTGCTTTCTTCTCCAGGGTGGAATAGTTGACGTTTCTATAGCATTTTCTCATCTCAATCAGTATCTTCTTCAGCTCTAGAATTTCTGTTTGAAGGGAAAATTAATGCAGCAATGAAATTTTCTTTGTAGCAATATAGATTTATAGATGTCAGAATAAAAGTGAGTTTCAGCAGCCTGGAATAATTTGAGGCATGCCAAGGCAGGAGTGTGGATGGTGTGTGTGGTCACTACTTTGGCCTGTTTCTCTTACTTTATATATTTTTTCTTTGCAATGCTGGGCATGAAATTGAGGGCCTCATGCATCCCATGCAACACTCTACCACTGAGCTACTCACCGCTCTTGGCTCATAACTGAAACTCCAGGAACCTCACAGCAGAATTAGATTTCATGGATCCGTCCTACCTATATCTTGAGCAATTAGACAAATCAAGAGAGGAGAGACAATCTGGCCCTGCCCTGCAAGTATCCTAGAGAAGGACCATGACAGTGGGGTGGGGAGAGGAAGGAGGAAGAGAATCTGACATGTAGCCTAAACTATGGAGAAACAGAGAGTCAGAGACCTGGGTTCCAATGAGAAATCCCCTCAGCACAGCCCTCAGGTTCCAACAACTAGAGAGGATTTTATTTATTCACGTCCCACTGAGCTGAGATAAAGAAACCAGAAGCCCCATCTGAAGAGATATTCAGAGTATTTAAAATACTTCTTTCATGCTGGGCCTCTTGTCTCCTGCTTTTTGCTGGGCTCAGGACTGGAGAAGGAGGATGGACACAACATTGTCCCTTGACATCTGGTTTAGACCTCAGCTCTGCCTGACATCGGTGAGTGACCTGGGTGGACATTTCTGCTCTGGCCTCTTCCTGGGATCCCAGGAGTGACAGCTGGTTTCTGGGCTTATCTCTGAGTGTGAGTGTGTGAGTCCTGAGGTGGACATGTGAGGGGGGGTTTCTTCCTGGAGCTGCAGAACATCAATGTGGAGAGCAGAGGGCACAGGACCCTGCGGACCAGGTGTGGCTCAACTCAGGTTCATCTCACTGAATTCTCTGCTAGGATGTTCCATGCTTCGTCCACCAGAGGGCGATGTGCACCAGCAAATGAACTCACCAGAGCCTCATCCTGGAGAGGCTGATCTAGTTTTCAAGCATAAATTAAATTTTACATTTTTTACTTGTCAGATGACAACATTATAGGAAATTAAGACAACATGGCCTCTCACTTTTGACACTCAGATTTCCTTTTATCCACTCATGGCACTTCTTATTTTACAATTGTCTCTGCAACTGAGCCCTTCTTCTGCTGCCATCTGCCTTTGCCTTCAAGAGTCATGTGGGCGAATTCTGTCCTGTGCAAGTGCAGATGACATGTTCTCCAGCTTCTGTGTTAAAAGGTTTCTACATTTTCTTGGGAAATGCTGATTTTCTGACTATAGAATTTGATTGGACTTGGTTTTTCAATACTCTCAGGAGGTCTTTCTGCTCTTCTCCCTCCACTGCCTTCCTCTCTTCCTCCCTCCCCTCCCTCCCTCCTCCTTCTCTCTCTTTTTATCTGCTTTGTTGTTTCCAGCTTGTTTTATTATTTGACCAGGAATATTAATCTGGTGTAATTAGCTTCACATTTTTTTCCTACTGAATCCACTCCAAGTAATTTAAGTTAGAATAAAAGCTCTTCATTAATCCTCTGCCTATGCACAGTGTCAGAGGCTCTGCACAGCCCCACACTCCAGGCAGTTTGCTCCTCATGAGCTATTGTCTTCACAGAGGCTCCTCCAGCCATGACGCCAACATGTCATAAAGGAGGACATTGCCATGAGACCCAAGCTGTGTCAAGCAGGCAGGGGCAGCAGGATGGTGTCCCAGACCCTGGTGTTCATGTTCCTGTGGCTCTTGGCCTTGGGGGAGCAACTAAAGTACTTCAGTGACCTCAGAGTAATAACTCTGTGGAGTTGGAATAGCAATTAGAAGATGGACTGGGAAACAGTGGCCACTTCCATATGGGTCTTACTGTTTGCTGACTCAGAAGACCCTGGCAAAGGGATTGTAAATGGTATTTCAAAGCACAAATGATACATTGTGTGTGTGTGTGTGTATTCATAGTTCATTGTTCATTTTCCTGATTTCAGGTGCTTGTGATGACAGCATGATGAATCAGTCTCCAGGCTCCCTGGCTGTGTCTGAAGGAGACATGGTCACCATCAGCTGCAAGTCTAACAAGAGTCTCTTATTCAACCAAGGCACGATGACAGGGCCTGTATCCAGCATAAACCATGACAGGGTCCTGGCCAGATCCTCTCCTGAGTGTCCCCAAGGGCAGCTGGGGACCCAATGTGGTTTAGTGGCAGAGGGCCAGGGACAGCTTTCCACAACAGGCTTCAGGGTGAGGCAGAGCACCACCACAAGCTCCCCCACAGAGCTTCAGACTCAGATGTGAACCTCCTACCAGGCCAAGGGTCAGTGAGTCTTTGCCAACTGCTTCCTCCTCAGAGGACATTCAAGTCTCCTTCTTGCTGAGACGTCACATGTTTCTGATTTATTCCTTGAATAGTTTGCAACGCTCAGGAAAAAAAATAAGAAAATGTGCCTGTTTTAGATCCTAACCTAATTAAAACATAGGATGAATCTGTGACCCAACTATCCCTCTGCTGGACATTAACTCAAGGGAACCAGATCACCAACTGTTAAAGATGACCACACAGCCATGATCACTGCAGAATTCTTCACAGTGTCTATGAGGAGACAGTCAAAGGCTTACTTGTTGGGTGACAGGACAAAGGAATAGCTCTTTACAGGTCAAAGACAGGAGAGGGCACAGTTAGGAGGCCATTGCCAACACCCAGGTGGGCTTGGTGGGTTCCTTGGTGCAGGGAGATTAAAGTTGGGGGGAGCAGTGAGGAGTGCATTTTGGAGATGGAGCTCTCTATCAGGACCCCCTCTCTGATCTGCCCATCACTGAGTCCTTCTCTCTCAAGACTTCTGCCTACACTTGAAGAAACTGCTACCACCTCCCTTCCTCTGGTTTTCTGAGGCTCTGGACCTGCTCAGAGCCCTGGCCCTATCTCCTGAGGAGTCTGGGTGGTGGGCCTTTATCCCCAGCTTCTCTTCTGCAGGGAACTGGAACCCTGACCCTTCCAAGTGGAGAGCTCTGTTCAGAGGCCAGTCCTCTCTGCATGAAGACAGGGGTCTCTGGTGTTTAGAAGTCACCTGTGCTCCTGCCCTCCTAGCACATGCTCAGAGCAGGCTAAAGCTAAGGAGGCATTGGCCCTGGAGGCCAAGTTTAACAAGCTCCCCAATTTTGAATTTGCATGAATTGTATTTGAATACAACATTAAAGAAAACTAAATGAATGTAAATATACTTCAGTATTAAATAAAGTGAGAATTAAAAAAAAAACACAGGATCTATCTTGAACATGAAGACACAAATAGGGAAAGGTTTGTGTTGTGGCATTTTGGTTTTGAAGGATACTTCCATGCATGGATTGTCTTTTATTTTATCTTTCTTTCTTTCTTTCTTTCTATCCATTTATTTTTGTCATAAAAATAGATTGATAGATATCTGGAGATGGCAAGGGGGTTGAGAGAGGAGTGGTAAGCTGGTATTTAAGGACCATCTCAGCAGGGGACTGCATAGCTTCTGCAGTGCATAGAGCCACCTGTGTGTGGTGCTGTCTTCAGTGGGCTGTCAGGAGTGTCTCTCATGAGGGCAAAGCACTAGGGGTCCCTTTGGATGAACCAAGTCCAGGTCCTGGAACAAATGTGTTGTGTTCGAGTCATTTCCCCACATGTAGAATGCAGACAAAGGACAGGGGAGGGGTCTAACTCTTCATAATCTTATATTCTGAGATGCTGAAGCAGCTCTGAGCCTTTGGCCCCACTTCACAGGAATCCTCACAAGAGGAAGGCAAAGTGCCTTGAAAAAGGAGTGACCTTCAGGGGGCCATGCAAAGTGTGGGCTGGGCCAGCAGAGGGCAACAGAGAGCACTCTCCTTTCAAGGTCCCCTTCAGATCTTGCTGCTGTTCAGGGACCCTGCATGAGAATGTGTCTGCACCATTTCTGGAAAATTAGAGAGAGCTGGAGAGTGCAGGAGACACTGGGATTGCTCCTTGTGGGGTTGGGAGGCTACTGTATACTGGTTTTGGTTCTCATTAGTGGGAGATTTTTTTTTTAATGGCTCTTCTCATTTTAGGGTGGGCAAAGCTGAAGCTCACTATGTGGTGTGAGCCTGGGCACTGTGAAGCCACCTGACCTCAGGGAGCATCTCTCTGGAGTGACTTCTTACTTGGAAGTCTCATGGAAGTAGAGATATGTTTAAGTTCATACACACAGACAGAATAATAGGTGCAAATTTTGTTATTTGTGATGAGAAAAAGACAAAGTTTACAAGCTGAGGTTCAAACTGTTCCAAGAGACAACAGTGGGGACAGGAAGGTATTTGTTCACTTCACACTGACCTTAGATGACAAAAGAAGTCCATCTTGAAGGAGCTCATGGAATAAGTTCAGCATATTTGGAAAGGTGTATGTTGGATGTCTTTGATCCTGCTGTTTCTTGGATCTGGACTCTGAACTGGAGAAGGAGGACAGGGTTTCCCCGCCAAAAAAAAAAAAAAAAAAAAAAAAAATCACTCTTTAACCAGGCAAACCATGAAAGAGAAAACAAAAGACACCCTTTATTTTTACAGAGATAAGTCAGCTCATTAGCACTCTTACACTTCATGGACAACTCAGGAACTACTGAACACTTCCATCCATAGACCTTGTTTCTGTGATGCTAACATTATGTAAGGTGCATGCATGTTTTCATCACCCAGTGCAACAACATTACTTTGTACGAACAATGGACAATACATCTTTGCCATCATCTTCTTTTAAGTTCTTACTGTTTCTCTGCATGCATTGGATAATTTTGTGTAAAACATTGCTCCAACCCAGCAGCTAAGCTATTAGCATTTTAACTTCCCCACCACCTTGCCTTTCTGTGAGTGAGGAATCAGGCAGTGGTTTCCTGTGTGGCCCTGGCTCAGGGTTGGTCTTGAGCATGTTGTGGGATGTTGGTCAGTGGTGGAGCAGGTGCCTCTTGGGCAGAAGCTCTAGTTTCCATTCCCACAGCCAGAGGAATGACTTTTTCCACTGTATGAAACAGTATAATTTTAAATTACATTTATTTTCCTTTTT
Source organism: Marmota monax (assembly GCF_021218885.2). Classification (NCBI taxonomy): domain Eukaryota; kingdom Metazoa; phylum Chordata; class Mammalia; order Rodentia; family Sciuridae; genus Marmota; species Marmota monax. Next base: position 104,424 of record NW_026693172.1, read on the forward strand.
TCTGCTAACACACTGCTTTTCAAGCTCTTCAGGTTTATGTACATCTCGATCTGTACAAGGTACTGACCCATTGTTTGTGCAGCCAGTATTAGTGCACATTCATCCACTAATTCATGCCTCCCTGTGTTTGCCTTTTACACACCTCTGCATCTCTCTGAGTGATTGCTCCTCTGTGAGCAGTGTCTTCAGTGGTTTCTCCAAACAAGGATAACTAACTGGTTTTAATCACAGTTTCCCTTCACCACAATTGCTTCTTTCACCTTTCTGGGATTCCAGATATTTAAAAAATTACTTATCCACATTTCTTTTTAAATTTAAAAAATTGTGAATTATTTTTCTTCCACATAAATAAATATTCACATATAAATTTAATACTTATCACAAATAGGACCTTGGAATTTCAGTTACATTCACCAGGAGCTCTATTATCTAGGAATTAACTTCATCACCATGACACAAACTTTCCCCCTCTTGATGACTTATGAGTGACTTTTCCAACTCTGATCCCTCTCAAGATGAAGGCAGGGAGTCAAGGGTGTCAGGCAGGGAGAGTGGAAACTGCATCCTCACTCTATCCCTGCTGAACACTGTAATAACAAGGTTGAGTGCCCAATTAATAAGCCATTTCCATCATTTTCCTTTTATAAGTTATTATAGGCTTAGGCATTTTTTGTGTTTGTGATTAGATTTGAATCCCAATTTCACAAAGAACAGCATTTGTAAGCATAAAGGTACCTGCAGAAGATCCCTACACCAGCCCTGCCTGCACCAGAGTCCTGTCCAGGGCCCATGTCCTGCTGTTCCTTCAGTGTCCAAACTCATCCTATCTGCTCATTCAGAAGGTCCCTGGACACCTCTGTGTTGTCCTGCACATGCCAGGCCAGGATGTTGCAGCTGACAGGGTTACTCATTGGTGTGGCCTGAGCTGTGGCCCAGGCAGTCATGGTCCACAGCCCTCAGCTACACCCTGTTCCATGAGTTCCCAGCTCCTTCCTCTCACAGGGCAGAGAATCTTCTGAGCTGCTGCCCAGAACAGAGCTCCTGTGGCAGCTGGGCCACCCAGGCATGGAGGTTTTTGTTCAGGGCTGCACCACTGTGGAAGGAGCATGTGTCCCTTGATAGCAGTGATACACTCCACTATTCTCAGCCTCCACACTGCTGATTCTCAGTGTGAACTCTGTCCCTGACCCACTGAACCTGTCTGGGACCCCAGTGTACTGGTTGGAAACCTTATATATTAGGCCCTGTGGAGCCTGGCCTGGCTTGTGCACAACCCAGTTCAAATACATGTTTCCATTACTGTGTAGGAGGCTCTGACTGGACCTGCAGGAGATGGAGGCTGACTGTCCAGGGGTGACAGGCTCAGAGAGAGGAGACTGGGTCAACACAACATCCCCACTGGTTCCTGGAAAAAGAGAAAAGCATAATTATTGTCAAGTATTATGAGACATATTTGTATTTCTTTATATATTTCCATAGAAGTAATATTTGTGATTTTGATTTATGTGGCCTAAATATCATTTTTTAAGAAAGGAATCAAGTTTTCTAAGCCATAAGTGACTCTGGAAAATTCACCTATAGCATCCCCCTCTTTTCATATGACAATGTTCATCACAGGCAGGTAATTGCTCTTACTGGAATGTTCCTCTTTCACACAGACTTACCCAGTGAAAGCACATCCTAGAGGCCAAGACTTGTACCTCTCTCATGAGGACACAGAACCCATGGGCAGAATGGGGGCCCAGGGCTCCCCTCCGTCTTCTGCCTCCTCATCCCCTCTGTCCTCACCAGGGATCCAGAGTAGCAGCAGCCCCAGGAGCTGAGCAGGGAGCCTCATTTTGAGAAGCTGAGCTGAGGAGTCCTGGTGAGTCAAGGGCAGGTTAGAGCTGAGCTTTTATGTTAGCCTTGCAGGAAGGTCCTCCCCAGGGAGCAGCATGCAAATGTCCTGGTGGGTGCTGGGTGGGGAGAGGGAGGGAGGGTCGGGCCTGCCTTGTGATCCCAGGGACATCAAGTATCTTTATATTTGAAGAAAATAGTGAAACAGCCCAGGGTGCCTGTGGTGTGGGCAGTAGGTCCCATCAGAAGCTTGGCTCTCTGGGAGGTTATGGTTTTCAGGGCCTGTTACCTGAGATAGGAGAGATCCAAGGACATTCAGGTGGCCTGCTGCTCAGCATCTGGGAGGAAGTCACATCCTGCTGACTTCATCCAAGATAAAGAGACAAGGTGACAAGTCCCACCTTTGAAGAATTGATTTTCTGATTTTTCTACCAGCCACAGCATGCAATTGAGCTACTTCAAGAGCTTCTGTGTCTGCTGTGACCTGGAGAAATACAAGAATGTCAGGGCAGTGTTACAGGATATCTCTTCTTAGCCTAGCAAATGAAATAGGAGCACAAGGGTCAAAAGAAGCTGGTGGGGACCCTGTGACTCAGCTAGAGATTCAGTAGCCCTGCCCAAGGCAAGAGAAGAAGGGACATGTCCACCTGAAGCTGTGAGTGTGGAATTTACAGGAAGTAGATCTATAAATGGGTGGTCATCTTGTCTTAGTCATCTCCATGTGTGTGACACTCAGAGTCAGGCAAACATTTTCCTAGAGAAGAACCCCTGTCACTTGACAGAGTGGACAAGGGAGGATGTCTTGTTAGTTTCCTCTCAGTGAAGATAGGGAATTCCTCCCCCCTCTGCTGTTCCATGTCAGGGACACTGGACAACAGGTTTACAAGTCCTGGGATTAAAAGTAGATTCCCTGCATCCACTCTCTCCGTGTCTCAGGGTGATTCCTTCTGCACTCACAGTCTCCTGGGTCTTGCCTCAAGGGGCTCACTGGGGAGAGGGCTCTGGGTCACTGCACAGGGACATTAGTTCCAGACTTTCTCCTCCCAAGCTGGAGACAGTAAGCCTGTTTTGTTTTTGGCCAACAAGGCTGAGCTGCTTTTCCAGAGAGCCTAGGTCCTCTGACACACCCTTTCCATATTGTGGAACTCAGTGTGGGGCCCTGAGCAGCTCAGGACCCTGCCATGGTCTCCCTTAGTCCCTGTGAACCTCTGTGGCTGTCCTCCTGACCTCAGTGAGCAGCTTCCCTCTGAACACTGAGGAGCAGCTGCGTTTGCAGTTCTCCAGATCACATTCTTCAGGTGCCTTTTCTGAATGAGTGGACTTAAAGGATATGAAAGTGACTTTCTCAGGTCTCATTGGGCAGCAATAGGCAAAGCTCAGAATTTAAGAAGGTCTAGAGGGTGGGACACCTTTCTGGAAAGTGGGTTGGGCAGAGTCACTAATCTTTCCTCTCCTTGCTCTCAGCACCTCCTCAGGCCATGTGCTGTGGTACCCTCAGGGTGTGGCCCTGGTCTATCCTAGGTACCATAATCTGATCATAAAATCATATTTTATGGCTGATTTAATTATTAAGCCATTTCTAGGGTGCTAGGTTTCTCTTTGCCAACATTATACTTCAGTGTCCTGCTTAAATGGACAATGTTTTTACTGGTGCATTACAGTGTGCATAATACTGGGTTCACTGGGACACAATCTTACAGGAATGGAATTTAATTCACTCTATTTCAGTCCTCGGTGCCTCCCTTTTCCCTCTTATTTCCCTTCCCATATAACTCTCATGTTCTCTCCTTGCCTTCCTTCTGTTTACTGTTTAATTAATTTTTATTTTTATCTTGGAAAAGGCAAAAATACTTTACTTGATCAAATTATTAATTCTCCATGTGCATGTTTGTTTTTCAAAAAATATAACATTTACAATATCCCTTACAATTCTTGTTTTTGATTGATTTATTTGTTCTAATCAGTTGTAGGACACCAGAATGCTTTTCAATACATTATACACAAATCTACCAGAATGTTTGAATTCTCTGGTTGTATTCACAGCAGGGTCACATCATTCGTGCAATCATACATCTACCAAGGTAATAATGTCCATCTCATCTTCATTCTGTCTATTTAACTTCTTGTTTTTCATTGGTATGTTACAGGTATCCGTGGAGCTGCAATTCACTGTGGTTATTTAGTGAGTGGTGACATGGCCTCATTCACTCCACATTTCCTCCCCCTCCAGATCTCAGCCCACCTCTCCATCTCTGTCTTCCTCTCCACTGGTCTTCTCTCTCTCTCTCTTTACTGATTTTGGCCTTCCTTTCCTCTAGCTTCTGCATAGGAGGGTGATATTTGATCCTGAACTTTCTGAGTCTGGCTTATTTCTCTCAGCGTGATGTTTTCCACTTCCATCCATTTACCAGCAACTGCCAACACTTCATTGTACTTTAGTTGAGGGTCTCAAGTTCAGCCTGGATTTTGTGGGTGGGCAGGACAGGATGATCTCTGTGGCAGAAGAAAGCAGAACTTGACCAAGCTGCAGAGCGAGTAGTGAGCAGAGTGTCCCCTCATCCATGAGCCAAGTGGCATGCTTGCTTCCTGGGTTTAGTTTTCTGATCCTCCTGTGGAGATGTGGCAGCTTGATGTCTCACCTAGTTTTCTATGGATGAGCAAATTTTCACCTATTAAACAAAGTCTTCTCCCATAAGCCTGTCCCTTAGGAGTCCAGGCTGGGTCCTTAGCTCAGCCTGAGAAGACTGAAATGGAGCAATGTGTGGGCAGTTCTCCTTGCTGAAGCTCAGGGTCTTCTTCCAGGTCCACTGCCTGTGGCTGAGTCATCCTTCCACTGTTGTAGGGTGAGGTCCCAATTTCCCTGTGGCCATCATAACAGAGTACTTGAAGCTGCTCTAATTTCTTGCACTGTGGCTAGTGCCACCTCCAAGACCAGCCTTAGACCATGTCCCCCTGGAGGCCTCCTGCCTGGAGGATCCTCCCAGCTTTCCTAGCAGCAGGATTCTACAGGAAACAGTGGTCAACTGTGCTGTCCTCAGGCATTTGACTGTCATTGGTTACACACCCTGGGGTGCCTCCTTATAATTTTGAGGACAGGTTCCATTAGCTATCACAGACATTCAAGTAAGAAAAGAAAGTTTTAAAAATTCATTCCTGTTTTCTATCTTTGTACAAATGAGACCTTCATCTACTGCCACCCACCTTTGCCTGGACGTGTCATGTGGGCATTTCCTGTCCTGTGCAAAGACCAAGGATGTGTTCTCCAGATTCTGTGTGAAAGGTTCCTACATTTTCCTCAATCTAAACATCTCAATTTTCTAGCTACAGAAACTTGAGTTGAAAGTTATTTTTTAGTATTTGAAGATGTTTTTCGTGTTCCTTTTCCTTCACTGCCTCCCTCCCTCCCTCCCCTCCTGGCCCTCCTTCTCCCTCTCCTCTCTTCTCCATATGAAGTGTTATTTTACATCAGGTTTTATTATTTTACCATCATTATTAGTCTATATTAATTAGCTTAACATTTTTTTTAGTAATGAATCCACTCTGAGTTATATTTGAGGTAAAATAGAATCTCTTCATTAATTCATCTGCCTGTTTACAGATTTAGTCTGTGCTCAGAACCCTCCATCTAGGCAATGTGCTTCCCTATCTGCTGAGGGCTTTGCATGGGCCAGCTGCACCAGCCCAGCTGCCACAGTTTATAAACAAAGTCATTGCCATGAGACCTCCACTGAATCAGGCAGGCAGGAGAAGCAAGATGATGTCCCAGACACCATTGTTCATGTTTCTGTGGCTCTGGGACTTCAATGTCTTCATAACTGTAGAGTTGAAAAAGTCATTAAAACATGTGCTGGGAAATTATGGTGAATTCCAATATGGGCTTCATTATGAGCTCATCACACATCCCTGGAGAATGGATGTTAAATGATATTTCAAAGTACAAATTATGAAACATGTGTGAGGGTGTGTGTGTGTGTGTATGAGATCAGGGTCCATTCCTGATTTTCTTGATTGAAGGTGCCTTTGAGGACAATGTGACGTCCCAGTCTCCAGGCTCCCTGGCTGTGTCTGCAGAACACATGGTCACCATTAGCTGCAAGTCCAGCCAGAGTCTTATCAACCACAAGGACTATGTGGCCTGTCCCCAACAGAAGCAAGGACAGGCTCACAGGCTCCTCTCCTGGTCATCCACATGGACAGCTTGAATCCCATGCAGCTTTAGGGGCAGTGGGTCAGGGGCAGATTTCACTCCCCATCAGCAGCCCCAGGTTGAAGATGTGGCAGATTGTTCCTGTAGCACCACCACAGTGCATCTCCCAAGAGCCTCAGCCTCAGAGGAAACCTCTACCAGGCTGAGGGTCAGGGAGCCTTTGCTCAGCTGCTTCCCCCTTATAAGGCCCTGAGGTTTCCTGCTACCTCTCCCCTCACAGGTGACATTTTTTGATTGATTTCTTGGAGAATTTGCAGGGCCCAGGAAAAAAATCAAGAATAGAACCTTTATTGGCCATGTAACTGTTGGTTCATCTCGTGGGAGTCACCAAGCCCAAGGCTGGGCAGATCTCCTGGGGACAGAACAAGATTTTTCAGGTGACAGGCATCTGTGTGTTTCCATGGTTAGATCACGTGACTGAGCAGACATTAGTCTATACCTCAAAGGAGAATCTGGTGACTTCCACACTCTGATGACTAGTACTTCCCTGTGTCTTGTCCAATATAGAAAATATCAATTTTTATTCCTTGTCCTCCCGGTCTCCTTCATGACATGTAATCTCCTTCCACCTGGGTCCCTCCAGTATGAGACTCTTCACCCAGCAGATCAACCCTCTCATATAGAGACTCTCTCTCTCTCTCTCTCTCTCTCTCTCTAACCTCTCTGTATTTTTACCTACCCCTCTGTTCTTATCCTTGGTCAGACCCTGACTTCTGAGGAGCTTTTCTGGTGAGGTCCTCTGTAAGTTGTACCCTGCTCTCCCTCGTCTTGTGGTCCTCTGCTCTAACATCTGTCAGCTGTTATCACAGTTTTATTTTAAGTTCCAAAGTTCATTACAAAATTGCATAAAATAAATTTCTGGGCAAAAGTTGATTTCCACTCCGGTTGAAGACCTCTGATTGTTTACCAGAGTCCTGCCCAGGGCCCAGGTCCTGCTCCTCCTGCAGTGTCCATGCTCATCCTGTCTGCTCATTCAGAAGGTCCCTGGACAGCTCTGTGGTTGTCCTCCACATGCCAGGCCAGGCTCCTGCAGCTGACAGGGCCACTCATGGGTGTGGTGAGCTGTGACCCAGGCAATCATGGTCCACAGCCCTCAGCTGCACCTGTTCCCTGAGTTCCCAGCACCTTCCTCTCACAGGGCAGAGAATCTGCTGAGCTGCTGCCCAGGCCAGAGCTCATGTGTCAGCTGGGCCACCCAGGCAGGGAGGTTTTTGTTCAGGGCTGCACCAATGTGGGAGGAACCTGTGTACCTTGCCAGCAGTAATGTACCCCAGCATCCTCAGCCTCCACCCTGCTGATTCTCAGTGTGAATTCTGTCCCTGACCCACTGCCACTGAACCTGTCAGGGACCCCAGTGTACTGGTTGGAAACCCGATATATTAGGCCCTGTGGAGCCTGGCCTGGCTTGTGCACCACCCAGGGCAAATACATGTTTCCATCACTGTGTAGGAGGCTCTGACTGGACCTGCAGGAGATGGAGGCTGGCTGTCCAGGGATGAGGGACTCTGAGAGAGGAGTCTGCATAAGCACAACATCCCCAATGGATTTTGAAAAAAATAACAGTTTAATGAAAGGATATGTAAATACTTTAGGACATTTTTTCCCACTTTTTCTTTATTGTACATTTCAGGCTATATTATTTTTATTGTTTTGATTTATACAGTAAATTTATTCATATTTGAAAACACCTCAAATGTTGTAAGCTATAAGAGTCTGTCTAGAATTTACCTACACCATCCTCCTATATTATGGGGCAACCTCCATCAGAACCGTGCAGCTTCTTCCTTCTGGAATAGTCTCTCACATCAATTGACCTCAGCTGCCTCATCCTGGAGGACAGACCTGCACATTCCTCATGTGGACACAGCACACATGGGCAGAATGGGGGCCACAGGGCTCCCTTCCCTCCCTCTTCTCCCTCCTCATCCCCTCTGTCCTCACCAGGGATCCAGAGCAGCAGAGACCCCAGGAGCTGAGCAGGGAGCCTCATTTTGAGAAGCTGAGCTGAGGAGTCCTGGTGAGTCAAGGGCAGGTTAGAGCTGAGCTTTTATGTCAGCCTTGCAGTAAGTTCCTCCCCAGGGAGCAGGATGCAAATACCCTGGTGGGTGTAGCTGGGTGGGGAGATTGAGGGAGTGTGGGGCCTGCCTTGTGAGCCCAGGGACATCAAGTATCTTTATATTTGGAGGAAATTTAATGGAGGAACAGCCCAGGGTGCCTGTGGCATGGACATTAAGCTTCATCATGGGAGCCTTGCTGTGTGGAGGGCCATAGTGCTCAGTGCCTGATATCCTAAGTCAGCACAGACACAGGATATGGAGGCTGCCTGCAAGTCAGCCTCTGAGAAGGGAACAGTCACCTTGCTGGCTCTCTCCCAGCTTCGTGACAAGTTCCACATCACAATGTTGATATTAAATTTTCTATCACCCACAACATTGGCTAGAGGTAGTTCAAGGGGTTCAGGTGTCTGCTGTGACCTGGAGAAACAGCAGAATGTCAGGGACAGTGTCAGATGTTGATGTTTTCCTGTCCTAGTAAATGAAATCAGAGCCCCTGGGTCAAAACAAGATGATGGAAAAGAAAGCTGTGTTTCTGCTGAGAGCCCATTACCCTGCTCAAGGACAGAAGAGAAGGGACATGTCCACTTGAGGCAGTGAGTGTGGAATTCCCTGGTGCAAGACTTATTAACTGGTGGACATCCTGTCCTGGTTCTGTCCATGTATGTGACACATCAGAGTCATCCAAAAATTTCCTAAGAGAAGAACCCCTTGAGGCCACTGGACAGAATGGATGAGCGAAAATTCTGTTGTTCCTTTTTTATTGATGAGAGAATTTCCTCCACCCTGTGCTATACCATGGTAGTTACACTGGGCAGCAAATGTCACAGTCCTGGGTTTAACAGGAGATTACCTTTCTAGAACAGGACTGCGTCCAGGCTCTGCCTATCTCAGAGTGACTCCATCTGCCCTGACCTTCTCCTGGGCCTTGGTCCAAGTAGGTCACTGGGGAGAGGAGGCTGGGTTCACTGCACAGAGACATTAATGTCAGACTTCCTCTTCCAGCTGGAAAGTGTGAGCTGTGTTGTTTTGGCCAACAAGGCTGAGCTGCTTTTCCAGAGAGTCCAGGTCATCAAACACACCTCTCCACTGGGTGGAACCTTAGAGTGTGTGCCAAGGAGCAGATGGGACCCTGCCATGTTTTCTCTAAGTCTAAGTCAACCTCTGTGGCTGTCCTCCTGTCCTGAGTGAGCAGCTTCCCACTGAACTCCTGGAGGGGCAGGCGTGTTGGCATGGTGGTGTTTCTGAACTCTCAAGTCTCAGTTCTCCATCTGCCTCATCTGAATGAGCAGAAGTGACTGAGATGAAAGGAAATGAGGTGGAGCTCATCGCAGGAGGGAGAATGCAGAAGTCTGGAGTTGGACAACTTGCTCGAAATGGGCAGGGGAGATTTGCTGATTTTTAATATTCTTTTCCTGAGAAATTAGGAACCTCCTCAAGCCTTGGACTGAGAAGTGCTCATGTTGCAGTATGGAGCAGTCCTGCATGAAGTGTGAATCTGATCCTAAGCATTTATTTTAATGTTTTATTTCTGAGAAAATGATCTCACCTTATTACTTCTATGGGAAAGAAAAATGGATGATCACATTGATTAAATGAAAAATTAAATTTCTTTGGTTGTCAATAATATTTCTGATGTAATGCTAAAATTTCACAGTAAGTTAAATAATTCACTTTGGATACGAAATAGCCCCAGGTGTAAAAAATATTTAGTTTTTAATGTGTTTCAACTTTTCGTTTCATGTCCTTGACTTCTCATGTCCATTGTAGAATTTTGTTTTCAATAAGATTTTGCAATTCCCACTCTGACATCTGGGAGGACTCTCCTCTCCATCATGTTTATTGTTTTCATTCCTACTCAAATTGTCCTTCTGATTTTGGGTGCAGAACCTCCGACTCTGTGTTCTTGGGCCTTACCGGACCATGTGTGAGGATTCAAGAGGACTTGGGGTGACCGTGCCTCCTCAGCGTCTCCACTTGTTGGCTCAGCAGTGAGGGTGTAACTGAGGCAGGCTGGTGGCCCTTCCCCTCTCCAACGTGCACCTTGGAATAGCAGCCTTGGCAGGGTGGGGGCAGCCCCACTTTCCAGGGGATCCTGCTTCTCCCTCCTGTCCCTGCTTACTCAGAAACTGCTGCAGTCCTGGAAGTCCTGGGAGGATGGTGTCCAGGGTCCTGGTCAGACTGACCCTGGCTGAGAGCCCAACCCCTGGCTTGAGTGGGGCCCTGCAGGGCTCCCAGGAGGGGGTTCTGGGCTGCCTTTTGGCTGTGGCTGCAGAGCCAGGTCCTGAGCCCTGGTGTGGGCAGTGCTGTCAGAGCCTCAGGTGGCTGCAGCTCAGGCCTGTCCTGGTCAAGGGGATGGAAACTGGCCCCATGGTTGTCACTTCCCTTTGTCTCCCTTTCTTTTTTATTCTTTCCTCCATCTTCCTCCCTCCTTTTATCTCCTCAATTTTATTATTTATCTAGAATTATTATTATTTTAGAAACATTCTTGATGTTAGGTGTCACTTCTGAAAAACTAAACCCCATTTAAATTCAATTCCTACCATTTCTGAACTCTATCTCCCTACTTATCTACCCATCCAGTATTTCCGTCTCTGTATGTAGCCTACCATTTCTGTGAAAGTCTATGTATTAGTATATATTTCCTCTTACTTCTGAAATCTTTCTTTCTGTTTCTCTCTCTCTCTCTCTTCATCCCTCCCTTTCTCTCCCTCGCATCATTTCCTTTTTATTTCCATAATATAACAAAATTGTAAAACAACAAAGACCTAGGCCAATGTTAAGTGTCCACTGCAGGTCAAGGCCTTGGCTCCTGGTGAGGATCTTTCCATTGTCCACATGTTCTCCTGACCTCAGCTGTGCTCATTCTCCCACAGGCCATTCTCTAGGTCCTTAGCTCTGTCACCCTAGACACAGGTGAGGGCATATTCCTAACCTATCCTCATCCTGTGTCCACTTTCTAATCAGGCCCATTCCTGGGCAGTTGTGTCTGATGTTGTGATAGGACGAGGTGGTGCTCAAGTCCCCTCCTTCTTGAGTGATAATGAAGTGGGCACCCCCTTTTTCCCACAGAAAAGCCCTCTTCACCATGGCTGATTTTGAGACTGTCAGCAAAAGAGTCTCTGCAAAAGAGTCCAATGTAGATAAATTTCCTAATTTCTTGTCACCCTGTTTACTTGGCCACTGGCCAAGAAAGTACCAGCTCTCCAGGTGCTGGACAACCCTTTACTAGTTTTTACAAACATATCAAGTATAGTAGTTTGTAGAAATGTGCAAACAAGGCCTCTGACCTTGAGCTGGGCTTCACAGAGATGTCTACATTTTTAAGACAAGTTACAACTGGACTCCATGGTAACAACTGGCAGGGAGAGGAAAGAAAAGGGAGAAGATGCTCTCCCCTTCTCAGTTGTAGTCCTTGAAGAGTTAACTTGCCCAGAACAGTGAAAGGAAAACGCTGCTTTTATGTGAACTTCTACAGACTGTGAACTTCTGAGCCCCTCCCCTTACATGCTGGGTATACAACTCTGAAACCCCTTGAACTCAGGGTTCAGGGGATTGATTGATTACAGCAAAGGCTGTGCCCTCTGAACCTGGCAGCAGCCAAATAAAACTGTTTCCTGCTGTCTTCAGTGCCTTGCCTCATTTGTCCCTACAACGATAAGACAAAATTTGATCCATGTGGACCTGCAGGGCACCAGGGCACCACCTTGCAAGCCTAGAGTGACCTCTCCACCTCTGATTGTTCCCAGATGGTGGTGGGCTCTCCAGGGCGAGGTGCAGGGAGAGTGGAGTGTGCACCTCACTGTATTCCTGTTGGGTCCTGGAATAATAAGGAAGAAGCACAAGACTGAGGTCAAGCACTAGCAGCCATTTCTATGATTGTTCTCTATTAATGATTGTAGGCTAAGTCATCTCTATGAGTTTGTGATTAGGTTTGAATCCCAATTTCACAAAGAGCAGCATCAGCAAGAACAAGGGGACCTCTAGAAGTTTCCTAAATGATCTCCCTCCCTGTGCCAGAGTCCTGCCAGGGCCCAGGTTTTGCTCCTTCTGCAGTGTCCACGCTCATCTTGTTCTGTCTAATGAAGCCTGGTCACCTCTGTGTTGACCTCCACATGCCAGGACAGGCTGCTGCAGCTGAAAGGGCCATGCATGGGTGTTCCCTGAGCTGTGGCTGACACAGTGTAGTCCACAGCCCTCAGCTGCACCCTTTTCCCTTTGCCTTCCTCCCTTCCTCCCTCCCTACCTTCCTCCCTCCCTCCCTCCCACCCTTCCTTCCTTTATTTCCATCTGTACAGTGGATTAAACTCAGGGTTCTTTACCCCTGATCTCTGTCGTTGCACTTTTTATTTACTTATTTATTTATTCGGAGACATGATCCGCTCCTGGCTCAGTCTCTGTTGTAACTTGGATTGCACACATGAACCACCATGGCTGGCATTGTACTAATTTTCTAATTATTCACAACAAAATAACACACTCCCTGGTGATCTCACAATTTCTTTGGGAGAGGAGTTGGGAAGACCTAGACTGGGTCCTATCCTCAGCTTGTCATTGGCTTCAATCAATGTGTTTTCTCAGCTGCATCCTCCTCTGAAGACTTGAAGAATCTGCTTCCAAGGACACCAAGGTTGTTGGCAGAATTGGGTTCTTGGGGCTTGTGTGGTTGAGATGCTGGGTTATTTGTGGCTGTTGGTCAGAGGCCACTGTAGGACCCTGAAGGCCACCAGAAGGTCCTACCATATGGTCTGCTCAGTAATGAGACCAGTATAAAGAATCCTTCCACAAGAGTGAGAGGCTGACTCCCTTTTAAGGGCTCTGATGTGAATCAATCAGGCCCACCCAGAATAATCTCCTTTTGACTGACTTAAAATGAACTGCCTTAGCATGTTAATTGTATCTGCATAATAATTCCTTCACCTTTCCAATATTTACTGAACGAAAAGCAAACCTCATGTTCTGTCCACTGTGCCCATATCTCAGGGTAGTGAGTGTGAACACCAGCTAGTAGGTATCTTCAGGAGGGCAGGATTCATATCACTTGAATATTTAAAAAAAATATTTCTCCAAAATGGTCCCTGTTCAAGACCATTAAGAATGGAAGCTCCTCAGGTGTTGGCACACACATGTTCTGTGCTAGCCTGCTTCCTTACATGTAGAATGTAGACAAAGGAGAGGCAAGGAGTTTGGCTCTTCAGCGCTCAATACCCTGAGATACTGAACCAGCTCTGCAGCTTGGTTCTGCATCACAGGCAGTCCTCAGAAACATGAAGGATGCTCAGAGAACTTACTGGGAGTGTGCAGTGTGACAGTGTGGCTGGCAGAGGCACAAGTAGCTCCGTGATTTCAACTTCATATTCCCCAGCTGGGCAGGCAGCTCCGAGATCCTGAATGCAAAGGTGTCTGTACCATGTCCAGATGATGCTCGTTAGCTGGAGAGTGCAGGGGATGATGGGCATTGTTCTTGGTGAACTCTGGATACTGCTGTAGACTCTGGTTTTGCTACTATTGCTTCCATTAGGCAGAGATTTCTTTATGTAACTTGTTAAGTTAGGGTGAGTAAATCTGAAGCAAACTAGGTGATGTGATCCTGGGCACCATGAAACCACTTGACCTCATGGAGCATCTTTGTAGTGTGACCTGTTACTTGAATGTCTCATGGAAGAAGTGGCATATTTAAGTTCACACACACAGAGGATAAAAGGCACAAGTTTTGCTATTTGCTCTGAGAAAAAGACACATTTACAAAGCCAAGCTTCAAAGTGCTCCAATGGACAGCATAGCAGAGATGAAGTGATTTATTTACTGCACATAGTGCTCAGATGAAGAACCAAGAATCCCCAACTTAGAACATCTAGTGAAATAAATCCATAGTATTTAAAACAGTTCATGTTGGTTCTCTTTTCTCCTGCTGTATTTCTGGACTCTCTCCTGCAGAAAAGGATGGACAAAGATTAGTACTGGACACCTGGTTTTGGCCTCAGCTGTGGCTGAAATCAGTGAGTGACATGTTTAGACATTTCAGCTCTGGCCTCTTCCCTCATTCCCAGGAGTGATAGAGGGTTCTGAGCATCTCTCTGGGTGAGTGTCTATGTCATGAGGTGGACAGGTGGCTTAGCTGTCTTCCTGGAGCTGTAGAACATCAGTGTGGAGAGCAGAGGGCATAGGACCCTTTGGACACACAGGTGGTCACCTCCAAGTTTCTCTCACTTAATTCTGCGCTAGGATGTTCCACATATTGCCCACCAGAGGGCGACATGAACCTGCAAATAAACTCACCAGGACCTCAGGCCCAGAAAGGGTGATCTATTTGTCAAACATACATTTCATTTTATTAAAAAAAAAATTCTTTAGTTGTAGATGGACATAATACCTTTGTTTTATTAGTGTATTTTTAAATGTTGCCAGGGATTGAACCCAGTGTTTCACATATGGTAGGCAAGCTCTCTACACTGAGCCACAACTCTGGTCTTAATTTTACATTTTTAACTGGTAGGACAGCAACATTATAGGAAAAAAACAACAACAAGACAATGTGGTCTCACTCTGTCACTAAAGTGTTTTTCTGGCAGCCATATCACCCAGGGAGTGTGGATGTCATTGTGGCCCACGTGTCAGCGCTGTCACCACATTATCTTGCTTTTGCTATGTGCTCCTGGGCCAGGTAGAGGTGCTTCACTCACATGGGGTCCCAGGCTTACAAAGCCACCCCTTTGTGTTGGCAGCATGTGGAGCCCGTGGCCTGTGGCTGCTGCTGTGGGAATGGAGCCTGGAAAGTGAGGGACTCATTGAAGGTTATTTTTAGCTCTTACAGAAAACTGGTTTCTTAAAACACCACCCTTTAACAAGCCAAACTTCGAAAGGGAAAACAAAAGAGCTGTGATTTCCCCAGAAATTAGTCATCTCTACCAGCACTCCTGGCCTTCATGGGCAGTTCAGTAACTGTTCAATACTTCAGTCCATTGACATCCTCCTGTGACAGGGTTGGCACTAGGTGTGGACTTCAGTTTGTATGTTAACACTGCAACACACATTTATCTATGCAGCCAGTAGGTCATATTCTTCTGCCAAAACTTTATTTAATTTCTCACAATTTTCCTGCATGTGCTGTGTATTTTTGTATAAAATATTGCCCCAACACAGCAGCTAAGCTATTAGCATTTTCTTCTCCCCTCTGTTTCTGTGAGTCATGAGTTGAGCAGTGGGTTCCTGGGTGGTCCTGGCTCAGGGTTTGTCTTGCGGGTGTTGTGGGGATGTTACTCAGTGGTGGAGCAGGTGACTCATGGGCAAAGCTCTGGTTTTCATCCTCAGAGACACAGGAATGAATATTCCCACTTTATGCAACAGTGTGATATTTTAAGGTACATTTTTCTGCTTCTTTTCAACAATTTATTTATTTATTCTAATTTTTATACATGACAACAGAATGCATTTCAACTCATATTACACATATGGAGCACCATTTTTCATTTCATTGGTTTTACATAAAGTAATCACATCATTGCTGTCTTCATACATGTACCTAGGGTAATGATCTCCATCTCATTCCATCATCTTTCCTACCCCCATGCCCATCCTTTCTCAATCCGCTTTGTCCTATCCAAAGTTCCTCCATTCCTCCCATGCTCCCTCCCCCATGCTCATCATGGATTAGCATCCATTTATCAGAGAAATCATTTGTCCTTTGGTTTTTTTGGGATTGGCTTACTCCACTTAGCCTAATATTCTCCAACTCCATCCATTTACCTGCAAATTCCATAATTTTATTCCCCTTTGTTGCTGAGTAATATTACATTATATATAATCAGTTTCTTTATCCATTCATCTATTAAAAGATATCTATGTTGATCCCACAATTTAGCTACTGTGAATTGTGCTGCTATAAACATTGATGTGGCTGTGTCCCTATAGTATGCTGTTTTTAAGTCTTTTGGGTATAGACTGAGGAGAGGGATAGCTGGGTCAAATGGTCAAATGAATTCCAAGTTTTCCAAGGAATCTCCATACTGCTTTCCATATTGGCTGCACCAAATTACAGTCCCATCATCAATGTATGAGTGTACTTTTCCCCGCATCCTCACCAGTACTTATTGTTGTCCTCATTATAGCTGCCACTCTGACTGGAGTGAGATGATATCTTAAGAGTAGTTTTGATTTGCATTTCCCTAATTGCTAGAGATGTTGAACATTTTTTCAAATATTTGTTGATTGATTGTTTATTATCTTCTGAAAAGTGTATTTAGTTCATTAAAAGTGTATTTAGCCCATTTATTCACTGGGTTATTTGTTTTTTTGGTGTTAAGGTTTTTTAAAAATTTCTTTATGTATCTTGGAGATTAGTTGTCTATCTGATGTGCATGTGGTAAAACTTTGCTCCCATTATGTAGACTCTCTGTTCATCTCACTGTTTCTTTTGCTGAGAAGAAGATTTTTCAGTTTGAATCCATCCCATTTATTGATTCTTAATTTTATTTCTTGTGCTATAGGAGTTTGGGCCTAATCCAATATGAAGAAGATATGGGCCTATTTTTCTTCTATTAAATTCAAGGTCTCTGGCCTAATTCCTAGGTCCTTCATACATTTTGAGTTGATTTTTGTGCATGGTGAAAGATAGGTGCTTAATTTCATTTTGCAGCATATAGATTTCTAGTTTCAGAGCAGCATTTGTTGAAAAGGCTATCTTTTCTCCAATATATGTTTTTGGCGGATTAGTCTAGTATGAGATAACTGTTTTTATGTGGGTTAACCTCTGTGTCCTCTATTATGTGTCATTGGTCTACAAGCCTATTTTGGTGCCAGTACCATGCCGATTTTGTTACTGTTGCTCTGTAGTGTAGTTTAAGGTCTACTATAGCCATGCTACCTGCTTCACTCTTCTTGTTAAGAATTGCTTTGGCTCTTCTGGATCTCTTGTTTGTCCAGATGAATTTTATTATTGCTTTTTCTCTTTATATGAGAAATATCATTGGGATTTTGATTGGAATTGCATGAAATCTGTGTAGTGCTTTTGGTAGTATGGTCATTTTGACAGTATTAATTCTGCCTATCCAAAAGTAAGGGAGATCTTTCCATCTTCTAGAGTCTTATTTAATTTCTTTCTTTAGCATTCTTTAGTTTTCATTGTAGAGGTATTTCACCTCTTTCATTAAGTTGATTTCCAATTATTTTATTTTTTTGAGGCTATTAACAATGGGGTAGTTTTCCTAGTTTCTCTTTCAGAGGATTTGTCACTGATATGCAGAAATGCATTTGATTTATGTGTGTTGATTTTATATCCTGTTACATTGCTGAATTCATTTATTAGTTCTAGGAATTTTCTAGTGAAATTTTTTGGGTCCTCTAAGTATAGAATCATGTCATTGGCAATAGTGATTAGTTTGAGTTCTTCTTTTCCCTTTCTTTTTTCATTTTTTTCTCTAATTATTTTTGGTAGCATCTCAAGGTATATGTTAAATAGAAGTGGTGAAAGAGGGCATCCCTCTCTTGTTCTAATTTTTAGAGTGAATTCTTTCAATTTTTCTTCATTTAGCATGATGCTGGCCTTGGGCTTAGCATAGATAACTTTTATCGTATTAAGATATGTTCCTGTTATTCCTAGTTTTTTCTAGTGTTTTGTACATGAAGGTGTGCTGCATTTCTTCAAATTCTTTTTCTGCATCTATTGAGATGATCATATGGTTCTTATCTTTAAGTCTATTGATGTGGTAAATTACATTATTGATTTCTGTATGTTGAACCAACCTTGAATCCCTGGGATGAACCCCACTTGATTGTGGTGCAATATCTTTTTAATATGTAATTTTATGTTATTTACCAGCTTTTAATTGAGAATTTTTTGCATGAGAATTTTTTTTTGAGATATTTGTCTATTGTTTTCTTTTTTTGATGTATCTTTGTCTGTTTATGTATTCAGGGTGATACTAACCTAATAGAATAAGTTTGGTTGTGTTTCCTTTTTCTATTTCATGGAATAATATGAGGAGTATGGGTGTTAGTTCTTCTTGGAAGGTCTTGTAGAACTCAGTTGTAAATCCGTCTGGTCCTGGGCTTTTCTTGGCTTGTTGGCTTTTGATGGAGTCTTCCATTTCATTGTTTGAAATTTATCTGCTAAACTTGTGTATATCATCCTCATTCTGGTTGGGTAAATCATATGACTCTAGCAATTTGTCAACATCTTTGATATTTTCTATTTTACTGGAGTCCAAATTTTCAAAATAATTTTGATTATTCTCTGTATGTCTGTAGTATTCTTTTTCATCATGGATTTTAGTAATGTGAGTTTTTTCTCTCTTTTTTTTCATTAGCATTGCTATGGTTTAATCAATTTTATTTATTTTTTCAAAGAACCAACTTTTAATTTTGTCTGTTTTTTCTTTTGTTTCAACTTCATTGATTTCAGCTCTGGTTTTTATTATTTCCTGTCTTCTAGTAGTTTGATGTTGATTTGTTTTTCTCTTTCTAGGGCTTTGAGACATAATGTTAGGTCATTTATTTGTTGAGTTTTCCTTCTTTTAAGGAATAAACTTAATGCAATGGACTTTTCTCTTAGTACTGCCTTCATAGTGTCCCAAAGATTTTGCATATGTTGTACAAGTGTTCTCATTTACCTCTCAGAATTTTAAATCTCCTCTTTGATGTCTTCTGCAATTCATTTTTCATTTATTTAGTCTCCAGATACTGGAGTAACTTCTATTTTTATTTTATCATTGATTTTTAATTTTATTCCATTATGTTCTAATAGAATGCAGCGTGGTATCTCAACATTTTTTTTTGGATTTGCTAAGAGTTGCTTTTGGCATAATACACAGTCTATTTTAGAGAAGGATCCATGTGCTGTGAGAAGAAAGTGTACTCACTTGTTGATGAATGAAATAAATATATGTTTGTTACGTTTTCTGAGTTATTAATTGTATAATTAAGTTCTACAGTTTCTTTGTTTAACCTTTGTTTGGAAGATCTGTATAGCAGTGAAAGAGGTCTGTTAAAGTCACCTAGTGTTATGGTGTTGTGGTCTATTTGACTCTTGAATTTGAGAAAATTTTTGATGAACATAGATGCTCCATTGTTTAGGAGATATATATATATATATATATATATATATATATATATATATATATATATTTATATCTTTTTTTAACAAGCACATACATTTCACCAGCGTTAAGATAAATACATTTCTTTTTTATTTTTTCATTTTTGTTTGCCCCATTTTTAAATTTTTTTATTTGTTTTAATTAGTTATTCATGATAGTAGAATGTACTTATGCACTTTAATATATCATACATAGATGGGATATAATTTCTCATTTTTCTGAGTGTACATATTGTACATACATACAGTGACAATGTCTGTCTCATTCTACTATCTTTCTTATCCCCATACCCCCTGCCTTCCCCTCCTTTAACTTCCCTCTACCTAATTTAAGGTAACACTATTCTTTTTTTTTGCATTACAATTCTTAATACACATATATACCACAAGTTTTGTATGTCTGTTTGTATATAAAGTATGTTGACACCCAATTCAAGTCTTCATACATGTCCAAAACATTCCACCATCCTTGCTAATCCCCTGCGCTCTTCCTTTCCCTCCCACCCCTCTTCCCTATCTAGAATTCATCTATTCCTCCCATGCTCTCCCTCCCAATCCCACTATGAGTCAATCTCCTTATATCAGAGAAGACATTCAGTATTTGTTTTTGGGGATTGGCTAACTTCACTTAGCATTATCTTCTCCAACACCATCCATTTACCTGCAAATGTCATGGTTTTATTCTTTTTTAATGCTGAGTAATATTCCATTGTATATAAATGCCACATTTTTAAATCCATTCATCTACTGAAGGGCATGTAGATTGGCTCCACAGTTTAGCTATTGTGAATTGTGCTGCTATAACCATTGATGTGGCTGTGTCCCTGTAATATACTGCTTTTTAAGTCCTTTGGGAATAATCCAAGGAGAGGAATAGCTTGGTCAAATGGTGGTTCAATACTCAGTTTTCCAAGGAATCTCCATACTGCTTTTCAAATTGGCTGCCCCAATTTGCAGTCCCACCAGCAATGTATGAGTGTGCTTTTCCCCCACATTCTCACCAACATTTGTTGTTGTTTGTGTTCATAATAGCTGCCATTCTGACTGGAGTGAGATGATATATTAGAGTTTTGATTTGCATTTCTATGATTGCTATAGAGGATGAGCATGTTTTCATGTATTTATTGATTGATTGTATATACTCTTCTGAGAAGTGTCTGTTCAGGTCCTAGGCCCATTTGTTGATTGGGTTATTTGTTTTTTCACTGTTTAGCCCTAGAGATTAGAGCTCTATCTAATGTGTGAGGGGTAAAAATTTTCTCCCAGGATGTAGGCTCCCTGTTCACCTCGTAGATTGTTTCTTTTGCTGAAAAGAAACTTTTTAGTTTGACTCCATCCCATTTATTGATTCTTGGTTTTAATTCTTGTGCTATAGGAGTCTTATTAAGGAAGTTGACACTTAATCCCACATGATGAAGATTAGGTCCTACTTTTTTTCTATTAGACGCAGGGTCTCTGGCTGCATTCCTAAGTCCTTGATCAATTTTGAATTGAGTTTTGTGCATGGTGAGAGATAGGGGTTTAATTTCATTGTGTTTCATATGGATTTCCAGTTTTCCCAGAACCATTTGTTGAAGATGCTATCTTTTCTCCAGTGCATGATTTTGGCACCTTTGTCTAATATAAGATAATTGTAATTTTGTGGGTTAGTCTTTGTGTCCTCTATTCTGTACCATTGGTCTACTGGCCTGTTTTGGTGCTAATACCATGCCATTTTTGTTACTATTGCTATGTAGTATTGTTTAAGGTCTGGTATAGTGATGCCACTTGTTTCAGTCTTCCTGCATAGGATTGCTTTAGATATTCTGGGTCTCTTATTTTTCCAGATGAATTTAATGATTGCCTTTTCTATTTTTATGAGGAATGCCATTGGGATTTTTATTGGAATTGCATTTAATCTGTATGGTGCTTTTGGTAGTATGGTCATTTTGATAATATTAACTCTGCCTATCCAAGAGCAAGGTAGATATTTCCATCTTCTAAGGTCTTTTTTAATTTCTTTCTTTAGGGTTCTGTAGTTTTAATTGTATAAATATTTCACCTCTTTTGTTAAGTTGATTCCCAAGTATCTTATTTTTTGAGGATATTGTGAATGGGGTAGTTTTCCTCATCTCCTTCTCAGAGGATTTGTCACTGATATACAGAAATGTCTTTGATTTATGGGTGTTGATTTTATATCCTACTACTTTGCTAAATTCATTTACTAGTTCTAGAAGATTTCTGGTGGAGATTTTTGGATCTTCTAGGTATAGAATCAAATTGTCTGCAGATAGAGCTAATTTAAGTTCTTCTTTTCCTATACATACCCCTTTAATTTCTTTCATATGTCTAATTACTCTGGCCAGTGTTTCAAGAATTATGTTGAATAGAAGTGGTGAAAGAGGGCATCCCTGTCTTGTTCCAGATTTTAGAAGGAATGCCTTCAATTTTTCTCCATTTAGAATGATGTTGGCCTGAGGCTTAGCATAGATAGCCTTTACTATGTTGAGACATGTTCCTGTTATCTCTAGTTTTTCTATTGTTTTGAACATAAAGGGATGCTGTATTTTGTCAAATGCTTTTTCTGCATCTATCGAGATGATCATATGATTCTTTAAGTATTTTGATGTCATGAATTACATTTATTGATTTTTCATATGTTGAACCAACATTGCATTCCTGGGGTGAATCCCACTTGATCATGGTGCACAATCTTTTTGATATGTTTTTGTATCCGATTTGCCAGAATTTTATTGATAATTTTTGCATCTATGTTAATTAGAGATATTGGTCTGAAGTTTTCTTTCTTTGACCTGTCTTTGCCTGATTTTGGAATCAGGGTGACATTACTTCATAGAATGAGTTTGGAAGTGTTCCTTCTTTTTCTATTTCCTGAAATGAATTGAAGAGTATTGGTATTACTTCTTCTTTAAAGGTCTTGTAGACCTCAGCTCTGTATTCATCCCATCCTGGACTTTTTTTCATTGGTAATCTTTGGATGGCTTTTTCTATTTCATCACTTGATACTGGACTGGACTGTTTAAGTTGTGTATATCTTCCTGACTCAATCTGGGCAGATTACATGATTTAAGAAATTTTTTGATGAGTTCAATGTCTTCTATTTTATTGGAGTATAAGTTTTCTAATTATCTTCTGTATTTCTGTTATGATATTGCCTTTTTCATCACATATGCAGGTAGTTTGAGTTCTCTCTCTCCTTTTCTTTGTTAGTGTGGCTAAGGGTTTGTCAATTTTATTTATTTTTTTCAAAAAATCAACTTTTTGTTTTGTCAAATTTTTTCAGTTGTTTCTTTTATTTCGATTTCATTGATGACTGCTCTAATTTTAATTATTTCTTGCCTTCTACTGATTTTGCTGTTGATTTGTTCTTGTTTTTGTAGGGCTTTGAGATGTAGTGTGAGGTCATTTATTTGTTGACTTCTTCTTCTTTTAAGGAATGAACTCCATGCAATGAATTTTCCTCTTAGTACTGCTTTCACAGTGTCCCAGAGATTTCAATGTTTTGTCTTTACTCTCATTTACCTCTAAGAATTTTTTAATCTCCTCCTTGATGTCTTCTTTTTTTAATTTTACTTTTTTAATTTTTGATTCTTTTTTATTATTAGTTGTTCAAAACATTACAAAGCTCTTGACATATCATATTTCATACATTTGATTCAAGCAGATTATGAACTCCCATTTTTACCCCTTATACATATTGCAGATTCACATCGGTTACACATCCACTTTTTTACATACTGCCATACTAGTGTCTGTTTTATTCTGCTGTCCTTCCTATCCTCTACTATCCCCCTCCCCTCCCCTCCCCTCTCCTCCCATCTTCTCTCTCTACCCCATTTACTGTAATTCATTTCTCTCTCTTGTTTTTTCCCCTTTCCCCTCACTTCATCTTACATATAATTTTGTATAACAATGAGGGTCTCCCTCCATTTCCATGCAATTTCCCTTTTCTCTCCCTTTCCCTCCCACCTTATGTCTCTGTTTAATGTTAATCTTTTCCTCCTGCTCTTCCTCCCTGCTCTGTTATTAGTTGCTCTCATTATATCAAAGAAGACATTTGGCATTTGTTTTTTAGGGATTGGCTAGCTTCACTTAGCATAATCTGCTCTAGTGCCATCCATTTCCCTGCAAATTCCATGATTTTGTCATTTTTTAGTGCTGCGTAATACTCCATGGTGTATAAATGCCACATTTTTTTTTATCCATTCATCTATTGAAGGGCATCTGGGTTGGTTCCACAGTCTAGCTATTGTGAATTGTGCTGCTATGAACATCGATGTGGCAGTATCCCTGTAGTACACTCTTTTAAGGTCTTCAGGGAATAGTCCGAGAAGGGCAATAGCTGGGTCAAATGATGGTTCCATTCCCAGCTTTCCCAGGAATCTCCATACTGCTTTCCAAATTGGCCGCACCAATTTGCAGTCCCACCAGCAATGTATAAGAGTACCCTTTCCCCCATATCCTCACCAGCACTTGTTGTTGTTTGACTTCAGAATGGCTGCCAATCTTACTGGAGTGAGATGGTATCTTAGGGTGGTTTTGATTTGCATTTCTCTGACTGCTAGAGATGGTGAGCATTTTTTCATGTACTTGTTGATTGATTGTATGTCCTCCTCTGAGAAGTGTCTGTTCAGGTCCTTGGCCCATTTGTTGATTGGGTTATTTGTTTTCTTATTGTTTAAT
This sequence comes from Marmota monax, assembly GCF_021218885.2. NCBI lineage: Eukaryota > Metazoa > Chordata > Mammalia > Rodentia > Sciuridae > Marmota > Marmota monax. Next base: position 128,296 of record NW_026693172.1, read on the forward strand.
TTTTTGAGTTCTTTGTATACTCTGTATATTAGGGCTCTATCTGAAGTGTGAGGAGTAAAAATTTGTTCCCATGATGTAGGCTCCCTATTTACCTATCTTATTGTTTCTCTTGCTGAGAATAAACTTTTCAGTTTAAGTAAGTCCCATTTGTTGATTCTTGTTATTAACTCTTGTGCTATGGGTGTCCTATTAAGGAATTTGGAGCCCGACCCCACAGTATGTAGATTGGAGCCAACTTTTTCTTCTATCAGACGCAGAGTCTCTGATTTGATATCAAGCTCCTTGATCTATTTTGAGTTAACCTTTGTGCATGGTGAGAGAAGGGGATTCAGTTTCATTTTGTTACATTTGGATTTCCAGTTTTCCCAGCACCAGTTGTTGAAGATGCTAACCTTCCTCCATTGCATGCTTTTAGCCACTTTATCAAATATAAGATTGTTGTAACTTTGTGGATTAGTCTCTGTGTCCTCTATTCTGTACCATTGGTTCACCCGCCTGTTTTGGTACCAGTACCATGCTGTTTTTGTTACTATTGCTCTGTAGTATAGTTTGAAATCTGATATCGCTATGCCGCCTGATTCACACTTCCTGCTAAGAGTTGCTTTTGCTATTCTGGTTCTTTTATTTTTCCATATTAATTTCATGATTGCTTTATCTATTTCTACAAGAAATGCCATTGGGATTTTGATTGGCATTGCATTAAACCTATAGAGAACTTTTGGTAATATCGCCATTTTGATGATGTTAGTTCTGCCTATCTATGAACAGGGTATATTTTTCCATCTTCTAAGATCTTCTTCTATTTATCTCTTTAGGGTTCTGTAGTTTTCATTGTTTAAATCTTTCACCTCTTTTGTTAGGTTGATTCCCAAGTATTTTTTTTTTTGAGGATATTGTGAATGGGGTATTTTTCCTCATTTCCGTTTCAGAAGTTTTGTCACTGATACACAGAAATGCCTTTGATTTATGCCTGTTGATTTTATATCCTGCCACTTTGCTGAATTCATTTATTAGTTCTAGTAGTTTCTTTGTAGACCCTTTTGGGTCTTCTAGGTATAGAATCATGTTACCTGCAAATAGTGATAATTTAAGTTCTTCTTTTCCTATTTTTATGCCTTTAATTTCTTTTGTCTGCTAATTGCTCTGGCCAGTGTTTTGAGAACTATATTGAATAGAAGTGGTGAGAGAGTGCATCCCTGTCTTGTTCCAGATTTTAGAGGGAATGTCTTCAATTTTTCTCCATTCAGAATGATGCTAGCCTGAGGCTTAGCATAGATAGCTTTTACAATGTTGAGGTAAGTTCCTGTTATCCCTAGTTTTTCTAATGTTTTGAACATAAAGGGATGCTGTACTTTGTCGAATGCTTTTTCTGCATCTATCGAGATGATCATATGGTTCTTATCTTTAAGTCTATTGATGTGGTGAATAACGTTTATTGATTTCGGTATATTGAACCAGCCTTGCATCCCAGGGACAAATCCTACTTGATCATGGTGTACAATTTTTTTGGATATGTTTTTGAGGTGTCTTTATCTGGTTTGGGAATCAGGGTGATATTGGCCTCATAGAATGAATTTGGAAGTTCTCCCTCTTTTTCTATCTCCTGAAATAGATTGTAGAGTATTGGTATTAGTTCTTCTTTAAAGGTCTTGTAAAATTCTGCTGTATATCTGTCTGGTCCTGGGCTTTTCTTGGTTGGTAGTCTTTTGATGGCTTCTTCTATTTCCTCACTTGATATTGGTCTGTTTAGGTTGTTTATATCATCTTGACTCAATCTGGGTAGCTCATATGTCCTAAGGAATTTATCTATGCCTTCACTATCTTCTATTTTATTAGAGTATAGGGTTTCAAAATAATTTCTAATTATCTTCTGTATTTCTGAATTGTCTGTTGTGATGTTGCCTTTTTCATCCCGTAAGCTAGTAATTTGGGTTCTCTCTCTTCTTCTCTTTGTTAGCGTGGCTAGTGGTCTATCAATCTTATTTATTTTTTCAAAGAACCAACTTTTAGTTTTGTTAATTTTTTCGATTGTTTCTTTTGTTTCGATTTTATTGATTTCAGCTCTGATTTTAATTATATCTTGCCTTCTACTGTATTTGCTGCTGATTTGTTCTTCTTCTTTCTAAGGCTTCGAGCTGTAGTTTGAGGTCATTTATTTGTTGACTTTTCCTTCTTTTAAGGAATGAACTCCATGAAATGAATTTTCCTCTTAGTACTGCTTTCATAGTGTCCCAGAGCTTTCTATATGTTGTGTCTGAGTTTTCATTTACCTCTAAGAATTTTTTAATTTCCTCTTTGATGTCTTCTGTAACCCTTTGTTCATTCAGTAGCATATTGTTTAATCTCCATGTGATGTAGAATTTTTCCTTTCTCATTTTATTATTGATTTCCAATTTCATTCCATTATGATCAGATAAAATGCATGGTAGTATCTCTACTCCTTTGTAATTGCTAAGATTTGCCCTGTGACATAATATATGGTCTATTTTTGAGAAGGATCCATGTGCTGCTGAGTAGAAAGTGTATCCACTTGATGTTGGGTGGTATATTCTGTATATATCAATTAAGTCTAAATTATTAATTGTATTATTGAGCTCTATGGTTTCTTTATTCAACTTTTGTTTGGAAGATCTGTCCAGTGGTGAGAGAGGTGTGCTAAAATCTCCCATGATTATTGTGTTGAGGTCTATTTGACTCTTGAAAGTGAGAAGAGTTTGTTTGATGAACGCAGCTGCACCATTGTTTGGGACATATATATTAATGGTCGTCAAGTCTTGTTGGTGTATGGTTCCCTTAAGCAGTATGTGCTGTCCTTGTTTATCGCTTTTGATTAACTTTGGCTTAAAGTCTATTTTATTTGATACAAGTATGGACATCCCTGCTTGCTTCTGGGGTCCATATGAGTGGTATGATTTTTCCCAACCTTTCACCTTCAGTCTGTGTATGTCTTTTCCTATCAGACGAGTCTCCTGTAGGCAGCATATTGTTGGATCTTTTTTTAAATCCATTCTACTAGCCTATGTGTTTTGATTGGTGCATTTAAGCCATTAACATTTAGGGTTACTATTGAGATATGGTTTATATTTCCAGCCATATTTGATTATGTATGTTACTTAACATGATTTGTTTTTCCTCTATGATTAGTTTTTCCTTTACTGTACTACCTCCCATTGTTGGTTTTCATTGTTATTTTTCATTTCCTCTTCCTGTAATGTTTTTTCAAGGATGTTTTGAAGAGCTGGTTTTCTAGCTGCAAATTCTTTTATTTATTTTTTATTGTGGAAGATTTTTATTTCATCTTCAATCCTGAAGCTTCATTTTGCTGCATACATGATTCTTGGTTGGAACCCTTTTTCTTTCAGCATTTGAAATATGTTGTTCCAGGATCTTCTAGCTTTCGGAGTCTGTGTTGAAAGATCAGCAGTTATCCTGATTGGTTTACCCCTAAATGTAATCCGCTTCATCTCTCTTGTGGCTTTTAAGATTCTCTCCTTATTCTGTATGTTGCGCATCTTCATTATTATGTGTCTTGGTGTGGATCTCTTATGATTTTGTACATTCGGTATCCTGTAGGATTCTAGTATTTGGATTTCTTTTTCATTCTTTATGTCTGGGAAGTTTTCTAGTATTATTTCATTGAATAGTTGCTCATTCCCTTGGTTTGGACCTCTTTACCCTCTTGTATCCCAATAACTCTTAGGTTTGGTTTCTTTATGTTATCCCATAATTCTTGGATTTCTTCTCATGATTTCTTAACATTCTCGCTGAGATGTCTATGTTCTTTTCAAGGTGAAAAACTTTGTCTTCGTTGTCGGATGTTCTATCTTCTAAGTGTTCTACTCTGCTGGTAATACTCTCATTTGAGTTTTTAATTTGGTTTATTGTTTCCTGCATTTACAGGATATCTGCTTGTTTGTTTTTTATATCCTCTATCTCCCTATAGAGTTGATCTTTTGCTTCTTGGATTTGTTTATGTAATTCATTGTCAAAGTGATCTTCATCGTCTGAATTTGCTGTATAATGTCTTCCTTGATACTCCAGATCATCTGAAGTATGTGTATCCTGAACTCTTTATCTGAAATTCCATCAGCTGCAGATGTTACCTCATCTAATGTTGAATTGACCTGCATTGTTTGTGGTTCTTTCTTTCCTTGTCTTTTCATACTGCTCATGTTTCTTTCTAGCTTTGTGAAACTGTTGTGTTAATGGTTTTCCCTTTATATATTTATATTGTTCTTGTATAGCTCCAAAATCCCTCTTTTGTGGAGAAAGACAATGTTAACACTTCCCAATATCAACAGTACATCATCTAAGCACAAGTTTTCATTATTAATACATTTATAGTTAGATTCTAAGTCTATAGATATTGGTTTTTAATTATTATTTAAGAATATAGTCATTAGTTTCATAAAAGGCATACCATATCTGGGGGCATATAGAAAAATTACTTTCAGATGAAGGATGATATACTTAGAGGGAAAGGAGTGATGGTATGAGGTTAAACTAACTTAGCAACTTTGGAGAACTCTAACCAATAGACTGGTAATTTATGGAAGAATGTGTAGACTCAACCTCCTATCTGTATTTAGATAGTTACCCTATGTATAGATATCAAAAGTTAGGAGGTTGAAAGTGGGATAGAGGGAACACGAATGAAGAAAAGAAAAAAAAAACAAGGAAGAAAAGAGAAATAAGAGAGAAGGAAAAGGAAAAGGAAGGTAAGATAGAAATAAAGAAAAAAATTGGGGGAAGGTGGGGTATACACAATTCCTCTATATTATATTAATTTGGTAATTCGGTTGTTCATGTACAGTTCTTGGTTTCATATGTTGAAGTTGTGAAAGTGAGAGAAGAAAAAAAAAGAGAAAAAAGTCTCTCAGAACACTGTTTTCCTTGCTTCCAGTAGGTGGCATTGTCTATTCCTAGTTTGAGCCTCTGTATTCAGGGTGGTGGGTATAGCCAGTGTGAAAGGAAATGAGCTTCCACCTGTGTCTTCCCTACTCTAGTCTCTGAGGTGGAAACCAGGTGCTTGTACAGTTGTTGTTTTGAGTTGATAACTACAACCCCCAAAAGCTTGTGGGAAATATTTTGAGTTATCGCAGCTAAGGCGATACTCCCACGGGAGTTGGAAACCAGGTACCTGGATCAGCCGTAGAACCATGCTGGTAGCCACACCCCATTTGATGGGTTTTAAGGGTTGATGGGCTTCCTCCAGACTAGCACGCGGGGCAGGGCTGGGCTTCCTCCTCCGGTCTGGGCTTATCCCTCATTTTTATGGTTAGATTTACTATCATGTGAAGCCATACAGAGTCTCTTGTCCAACCAGAAGGATGGTTGGCCTGGCACCAGCAGAAGCCAGGACAGTCTCCCAGTCTGCTCCTCTCCTGGGCATCTACCTGGGGATCTGGGGTCCCACGTATGTTCAGGGGCAGTGGGTCTGGGACAGGTTTCACTGTCCCCATCTGATTTTATTCTCCCAGGCGGAAGACAAGAGAGATTGTCCCTGTCAGCAGCACCACAGTGCTCCTCCCTCAGAGCTCAACCTCAGCCTCTAACCTCTCCCCAGGCCATGGACAGGGAGACTTTGCCCAGCTGCTCCCCTCTCATAGAGCTCCAAAGTCTCCTGCCTCCTTTCTCTCTGAGAGTTCTCCTCTTTTTAATTCATTCCACGGAGGGCTCACAGGGTGAAGACAAAATTTGGGTATTTGGACTTTTCTAGAGTGGAGCCTGGCCTGGGTTGTGCACAACCCAACTGAAAAAGGTGTTTCTAAACTAACTAATAATAGAAGTACTCTTTGACTCACAATCCTCCTGTTGTGTATTTACTCAAGAGAACCAGGTCACCAACTGATAAAGATGATCACACTGCCAAGATCAAGTAAAATTCTTCACAACACCTATGAGAAACAGTCAGAGGTCAGCTGTGAGTGACTGGACAAGGGAATAGGTTCATTCAGCACATCAAGGACAGGAGAGGGCACAGTTAGGAGGCCATTGCCAACACCCAGGTGGGCCTGGTGGGTCCTTGGGGCAGGGTGATTAAAGTAGGGGAGCAGTTTTGGATGCATTTTGGAGATGGAGGTGAATAGCCTGCTGTGGTTAGGTCAAGGGACGTGAGAGAAGGAGATCCAAGATGACTCTGAGATCTTGCTTTGAGAAGCTAGCAGGGTGGAGTTGCCATTTGTCCTAGAGACAGGACTGTGGGGAGAGTGACCTTGGGGAGAAGATGAGGCATTTGGCTCTGGACATTGGGGCTGGCCATGTGCATAATACTGGCAGTGTGTTGCCAAGTAGCCCACAGAGTGTTTGAGCCTGGGGTTCAGGGGTGAGTTCAGCCCTGGGGAATAAATTCTGATGACCACTGCAGTGAGGGCTGCACAGAGCAGAAGCGCAGGGCTTGAGTTCTGGGTCAGGTGGAGAGGGAGGGCCAGGAAGGTGATTGGGATGGGGCAGTGGGTGGGGGAGCAGCAGGAGAGAGTGATGTCCTGAGGCTCAGGAAGAAAGTGCCTGGAGGAGGAGGAGTGTTCTCTGAGGTGCTAAATGACATTGGTGGGTCTAGTAGGATGAGTATTGGTGTGGACACTGGACTGGGCAGTGTGGATGTCTCAGCTGATACTGAGCAGAAGTTTCAGTGACACCGTGGGGTAGACCCTTGAATGGGGAAGCCTGAAACAGAACTGAGTACAAGTTTTGAGGATGGTGACCAATGACAGCTGCTTCCAGGGTCTTTATGATGAAGCCCAGAGACAGGCCATGGTAAAGGGCAATGTTGAGTGAAGAGAATTTCCCATTCATAGAGCTTTGCCCAGAGTCTTGACTCCTCTGTGTGAGGGTCCATCATTCCTTCTGGGTCTGGTTTTGGTTCTGATGCTGTTCAGTCTCCTCACAGGGCTCCTTGGGCTTTCAGAACCTCACACTGTTTTCCTGACAGTAGAACATGGCCCACTGGCTCAGAGGGGTGGCTTGGAACAGGCCTCTGATCCTGTGGTGGTAAAGAGAGAAAAAGCTCCCTGGTCCTGTGACTTGGTCTCTGTCCTGTTCTGGGTGCTGGCATTGAGCCCAGGGCTCCCATGTCTGGACAGTGCAACTCCTCTGAGCTCCTCCCCAGCCCTGGGCTCATTACTGAGTGTGCAGCTTGGGGTCTGAGGTTCAGGAAGGCTGTCAGCTTCCTCCTTTGTTCAGGGGGTCTGGCTGGGGTGGCGGAAGTTAGTCCATGTCTTCTCCTACGTGCAGGGCTAGCAGTGGGCAGAGTGGGATATTTTCATTGCTGCAGGTCAGCAGGCTCTGATAGACCCCTCAGGCTGGGCTTGGTTAACCAACTTCCCCTGAGGGCAGACCTTTCTGAAGAACAGAATGCTCTGGCCTATTTCAGAACTAGTGCTTTTCCTTTCCCCTGCTTAATTATGGGGGTCTTTTTGAGAGATTCTTCTGAGCTCCTGGAGGTAGAGCTTACAGGAGCTTCCCCGTGATGGGGTGATCTGGGGTTTGTAACTATTCTATTATCCAGGCTGAGTCTCCGGCAACTTGTCAATTACAGTTCAGGTTTCGTGTCCCTGTCCCTGTTTCTTAGTGGCTCCTTCCTGCACCTGTTTGTTCTGGTGAGAGTGATCCTCTGAATCTGTCCTCTTTCTCCCCAGTCTTGGGCAGTGGCTGGCCCCTGGCCTTGCTTCCCTCGTGGGCTCCAGAGGAGGTATTGAGTTTTCAGTTGACTCGGCCTTTGCTGAAGATGGCTCTCACCTGCTGGCTGGAATGCTCTGCTCTCTGCTGCCAGCCTCAGGGTCCATCTGGGTCCATCTAAAGTCACTACTGGAAGAGATTCCTGGTGCTCTGACCCTTATGCTGTCATGGGGTGTCCCAGTTTGTCTCCTGTTTGTGGTCCAGGCCAGTGTCCTTAGCTCATCCTTGCATGATGTGTATTGTGGTATTCCCTCTTTCAATCAGCTTACACTCTTACCCTATGTGTGTATTTTACAACGGCATGCAATTTTTATTTCAATGCTTTTTATTTTTCTAAAATTTTACTTAAAGTATTATAAAATTACTTGGAAAGCTGTGGCCAAATCTGGCATCCTTTCATTGAATGTATCTATTTTCTCTTTTGTATTAAGACCCATTTTCCTGCTTTCTTGATTTCTTTTTTTGGTTTTTTGGTATCTAAATTATTGATTTTCCTCATGTGAACTTCTTAATTATACATACATTTATAATCTTGTAGGGATTGTTCACTCACATTTCTTTTAAAAACATTTCAAATTTATGTGGCAAGGGTAGATCAATGGAAGAGCATGCCAAATAGAGTCCAGATGACCCAGGCAGTTGCATGGAACCTCCTTAACAGATGGGACAGGAGCTGACCCCTCAACACCAGCCTGGGATTCTCCCTGGACATGTGCTGTGCTGAGGGAGGGGAAAAGTCAGAAAGCAAAGATTACCTCCTGGTTTTTCTGGGACTCTCCCAGAATTCTGCTTCCTTGTGGTTGCTGTGGGCCAATGTTTTGCACCTGGACTCCCACTGCATCTCCTGCTGACCTTTCCAGTCCAGCTCTGCCTTTGGGTCAACATCAACTTCACCTTGACCATAAAGTCTCCAGTGGGTGACACTCTCCCTCAAGTCATGCCCAGGCATTTTAGGAGGGCAGAATCACCTATTGGAAGATCATCTATGCCCTTCCAGCCTGCCTAGGATCATGTGAGATGACATGAGGGGCATCTATCTAGGACCTTTAGGAATCATGAAGTCAGTAGAGACCCAGAGTATGTATGATGTCAACTTCCCCTGCACCTGCAGGGACCCAGGGAACAGATTTGACCAATTAGCAGACTTAGAAATGTATTATTTGACTTTGATCCTTCCAGAAATAAAGGCAGGTAGTCGAGGTGTTACAGGTAGGGTTACTGGAGTGTGTATCATCCCTGTGTCCCTGCTGGATCCTGGAATACTAAGAGAAATGAAAAGTTGAGGGCCAGCTTAACAAAACATTTTCAAGTCATTAATCATCATAGGATATATCACTTTTTCAGGTTTGTGATGATGTTTGAAACCCAATTTCACAAAGAACAGCATTTGCAAGCACAAGGAAGATCTTAAGAAGTTTCCTACCCATCACTCTTCCTGTTCCAGAGTCCTGCCCAGGCCCCAGGTCCTGCTCCCTCTGCAGTGTCCACCCTTATTCTGTCTGCTCATTTAGAAGGGGCCTGGAAACCTCTGTGTTGTACTCCACATGCCAGGCCAGGCTGCTGCAGATGACAAGGCCATTCGTGGGTGTAGCCTGAGCTGTGACCCAAGCAGTCATGGTTCACAGCCTTCAGCTGCACCCTGTACCCTGAGATCCTGGCACCTTCCTCTCACAGGTCAGAGAATCTGCTGAGCTGCTGCCTGGACCAGCAGTTCATGTGGCAGCTGGGCCACCCAGGCAGGGAGGTTTTTGTTCAGGGCTGTACCACTGTGGGAGGAGCTTGTGTAAGTTGCACACAGTAATACACCCCAGCATCCTCAGGCTCCACCCTGCTGATTCTCAGTGTGAAATCTGTCCCTGACCCACTGCCAGTGAACCTGTCTGAGACTCCAGTGTACTGGTTGGAAACCTTATATATTAGGCCCTGTGGAGCCTGGCCTGGCTTGTGCACAACCCAACTCAAATAGGTGTTTCCAGCACTATCTATGAAGCTCTGACTGGACTTGCAGGAGACGGAGGCTGGCTGTCCCAGGGTGATGGGCTCAAAGAGAGGAGTCTGGTGCATCACAATATCCCCACTGGTTCCTGGAAAAAGAGAAAAGCATGATTATTGTTAAGAATTATGAGACATATTTGTATTTCTTTATATATTTCCATAAAAGTAATATTTGTGATTTTGATTTATGTGGCCTAAATATCAGTTTTTAAGAAAGGAATCAAGTTTTCTAAGCCATAAGTGACTCTGGAGAATTAACCTATAGCATCTCCCTCTTTTCTTGAGACAATTTTCATCACAGGCAGGTCTTTGCTCATTCTGGAATGTTCCTCTCTCACACAGACCTAACCAGTGCAGGCACATTCTAGAGGCCAAGACTTGTATCTCTCAAGAGGACAGAGAACCATGGGCAGAATGGGGGCCTCAGGGCTCATATCCCTCCCACTTCTCCTTCCCCATCCCCTCTGTCCTCACCAGGGATCCAGAGCAGCAGCAGCCCCAGGAGCTGAGCTGAGGAATCCTGGTGAGTCAAGGGCAGGTTAGAGCTGAGCTTTTATGTCAGCCTTGCAGGAAGGCCCTCCCCAGGGAGCAGCATGGTGGGTGCTGGGTGGGGAGAGTGAGGGAGGGAGGGGCCTCCCTGTGAGCCCAGGGACATCAGATGTCTTTTATAGTTGGAAGGAATACAATAGAGAAGCAGCCCAGGCTCTCTGTGGCTTGGGTAGAAGGCCCTGTCATGGAAGCCTGGATCTGTGGGGGTCATAGTGTCCAGGGCTGCCACACTAGGACAGTACTGACCCTAAGCTAGGGAGGGTGTCTCCAGGTCAGCCTCTAGGTAAGGAATGCCAACTGGAGGGCTCCTTCAGAGCTAAGGAGAGAAGGTGACAATGCCACCTGACAAGGATCCATCAATGGATTTTCTTCCAGCAACCATAGGCAGTTGAGCCAGCTTCAGAGCTTCTGTGTCTGCTGCTACCTGGAGAAAAGGAGAGTGTCAGGGACAGTGTTAGATGGCCGCTTTTTCTGGCCTAGTGAATGCAATAAGGGCAGAAGGGTCAAAAGAAGATGGTGGGAAAGGAATCTGTGTGTCAGTTGGAGATCCAGCAGCCCTGTGAAGGCAAGAGGAGAAGGTACATGTCCACCTGAGGCAGTAGGTGTGAAATTCCTGGGAGCAAGGTCTGCAAAGTCATGGATATTCTGTCTTGGTCATCTTCATGTATGTGACACTCAGAGTCTTCCCATCACTTCCTCAGGGAAGAACCCCTTGTGGCCACTGGGCAGAATGGACAAGGAGAAGCATTCTATGTTAGTTCTTTCTCACTGATGAGAGACCATTTATTTGCCCTGCAGCTATTTTCTTTCAGAGTCACTGGGCAGAAGGTGTCACAAGTCCTGGGTTGAACAGGAGATTTCCTTAGTAGAAGAGGACTCAGTCCAGGTTCTTCTCATATCAGGGTGATTACATCTGCATTGATGATCTGGGCCTTGCTCCAGTGGGTCACTGGTGAGAGGGTTCTTGGCCCACTGCACTGGGACATGGATTTCAGGCTCCTTCTTCCCTGGCTGGGACAGAGTGAGCCTGTATTGTTTTGGCCAACAAGGCTGTGCTGCTTTTCCAGACAGTCCATGTCCTGACACTCCCTCCACACAATGGGGAAGTCGGTGTGTGGGCCGTGACCAGCCAAGGCCCCTGTCATGGTTTCTCTAGTACCAATAAAACCCTGTCCCTAGTGCCAGCTTCCTTGAGAACACCATGAGGAGCAAGTGGGTTTGCATGGTGGTACTTCTGGATTTTGGAGGTGGGATTCTCTGTGTTTTTTAATGAGCAGAAGTAAGTAAAATGAAAGAAAATTTTTGGAGTTCCTTTGAGAGGAAGAAACCAAAATTTTTGTGTTTGACAGGGTCCAGTGGGCTGAACAAATTGGTAGGAAGTGTGTAGTTCAGGGAGATTTGCTCATCTTTCAAATTCTGTCCTTGGGAATATGGGAATGTCCTCCTGCCATGGACTGTGGGGCACTAATATTACAGAAGCTGATGGACTATGAATCTCCTTTCTCTCTCTCTCTCTCTCTCTTTTTTCTTTTTTTTTTTAACCGAACACCTTGTGCATGTGAGGGCAGTACTCTAGCAACTATGCTAAGTCACCAGCCCACATGTAAAGTGTGAATCTGATTGATTATAAGCATTGATTTTAGTGTTTTATAAAGAAAAAAGTGATGTCACCATATTATTTCTATTGGGTAAAAGTGATTGACCACCTTGATAAATGAAAATATTAAAATTTACTTGGATATTAATAACATTTCTGGTTTAATGCTAAAATTTCATGAAATGTTAAACGGTTTGCTTTGGATATGAAATGTCCTCGGATGTCAATAATATTTGGTTTATTAATGTGTTTTATGGTTTTAGTTCCATGTCTTTGCCCATCATGTCATTTTATAATTTCTTATTTCAATGTGCTTTCACAGCTCCAAATCTGACATTTGGGATGACTCTCCTCTCCATCATGTTTATAGTTTTCATTCCTACTCAAGTGATCCTTCTGATTTTGGGTTCAGAACTACCGACTCTGTGGTCTTTGGCCTTACAGGACTATGTGAGGATTCAAGAGGACTTGGGGTGGCTGTGCCTCCTCAGAGGCTCCATGTGGCCGCTCAGCAGTGAGGCTGTAACTGAGGCAGGCTGGTGGCCCTTCCCCTCTCTAACATGCACCTTGGAATAGCAGCCTTGGCAGGGTGAGAGGTAGCTCCACTTCCCAGGGGATCCTTCTTCTCCCTCCCCTCCATGCTTACTCAGAGCCTGCTGCAGTCCTTGCTGTCCTGGGAGGATGGTGTCCAGGGTCTTGGTCACACTGACCCTTGCTGAGAGCCTGATTCCTGGCTTGAGTGGGGCCCTGCAGGGCTCCCAGGAGTAGGTCCTGGGCTGCCTTCTGGCTGTGGCTGCAGAGCCAGGTCCTGAGCTCTAGTGTGGGCAGTGCTGTCACAGCCTTAGGGTCAAGGTGGCTGCAGCTCAGGCCTGTCCTGGTCACAGGGGATGGAAACTGGCCCCAAGGTTGTCACTTCCCTTTGTTTCTCTTTCTTTTTTTTACAATTTCCTCAATCTTCCATCCTCCCTCCCTCTGTCCCTTCATTTCCACATTTTTTTTCTATATTTTGTTGTGTTTTTAGCTTTTAAATTATTATACAAGAATTCTTGATTTTAGGTGTCACTTCTGAAAAACTCAACTCAAATATATTTCCTATGATTGCTGAACTTCGTCTGTCTATCTATCTATCTATCTATCTATCTATCTACCTACCTATCTATCTGGTATTTCAGCCTGTATATATAGCCTATCATTTCTTAAAAGTCAATGTATTGATATATATTTCCTCACATTTCTGCTCTCTCTCTCTCTCTCTCTCTCTCTCTCTCTCTCTCTCTCTCTATATATATATATATATATATATATACATGTATAATATGTATTTTAATTTGTGTACTTAGCCTGTCATTTCTGTACAATTAAACCTATAAAAATCAATTTGATTTAAAGTAAACCCCTCCTTCCATCATTGAGTAGATTGGATTCTTTGAACTTCTATGTTGAGTTCTGTGTTTTTTGTTCCCCAATCTATACTTTCTGGTATTTTTATGTCTTAAATTATAACCAATATTCCCCCCACCTCTGCAGTACAGGATTTTTTGCTTTCTTATTTGCTAATGGCTTTGCAAGGATCCTGCAGACTCAGCCCTTCTGCCCACTGTTTATACATGAGGACTTTGCAATGAGACCTGAGCTCAAAGGCGGACAGGTCCAGCAGGTGAGAGTGATGTCCTGAGGCTCAGGAAGAAAGTGCCTGGAGGAGGAGTGTGTTCTGAGGTGCTAAGTGACTTGGTGGGTCTTGTAAGATGAGCATTGGTGTGGCCACTGGAGTGGGCAGGTCTCAGGTGCCCTTGAGCGGGAGTTTCAGTGACATGGTGAGGTAGCACCTTGAAACAGAACTGAATGCAAGTTTTGAGCATGGTGACCAAGGACAGCTGTTTCCAGGATCTTTATGGTGAAGCTCAGAGACAGGCCGTGCTGGAGGATGATGTCAGGTGAAGAGTTTTTCTCATTCATAGAGCTTTGCACAGAGTCTTGACTCCTCTCTGTGAGAGTCCATCATTCCTGATGGGTCTGGTTCTGGTTCTGATGCTGCTCAGTCTCTTCACAGGGCTCACACTGTTTTCCTGACAGTAGAACATGACCCACTGTGTCAGAGGGGCTGCTGGGAACAGGCCTCTGATCCTGTGGTGGTAAAGAGAGGAAATTCTGCCTCATCCTGTGACTTGGTCTCTGTCCTTTTCTGTGGTTTTTGGATCGAGCACAGGGCTCCTGCATGCTGGGCAGTGCTGCTCCTCTGATTCCACCCCTGGGCTAGTCTTTTCCTGATCCTTTTGAAGAAGAGCAACATGCTCTGGCACATTTAATAATTGGTGCTTTCCCTTTCCCCTGGTGAATCATGGGGCTGTTTCTGTGACTTGCTTGTGGGTTCCTTGAGTTACAGCTCATGAGAGTTTGGGGCTGTCCCGTGATGGGGTGACCTGGAGCTTGTAACTCTCCCAGTGTCCAGGTTGAGCCTCCAGCCACTTGTCAATAACAGTTCATGTTTCCTGCCTCTGTCCCTGTTTCTTAGAGATTCCTGTCCTTTTGAGTGTGATCCTCTGAATCTGCCCTCTTTCTCCCCAGTCTTGTTCAGTGGCTGGCCCCTGGCCTCACTTCCCAGGTTGGCTCCAGAGGAGGTTTTGAGTTTTCGGTTGGCTCAGCCTTTGCTGGAGGTGGCTCCTACCTGCTGGCTGGAATGCTCTGCTCTCTCCTGCCAGCATCGGGATCCATCTGGGTCCATCTAGGCTCAGCACTGGAAGAGATTACTGGTGCACTGATCTTCTGCTGTCACGAGGTGTTTCTGTTGGACTCATGCTTAAGGCCCAAGGCGGTGTCCTTAGCTGGTCTGGCATGGTGTGTGCTTTGGTCGTTATTCTCAGTCAGTCACCTCACACTCTTAACCTGAAGTGCATATTGTATATCTACCATGCAGCTCTGATTCCAGTGATGTTCATATTTCTAAAATTATACTTAAAATGTAAGGAAATTATGGGAAATGCTGGGTCTAAATCTGGCATCTTTTCATTTATTGATTTTATTTGCCATCTGTATTGTGGTCCATTACCCTACCTTCTTGATTTTGTTGAATTAATCAGTTTCCTAGTTACTGTTTTTCCTCATGATACCTTTTTAATTATACAGGCATTTGTACTCTTGCAGGGACTGTTACCTCACATTTCTTTAAAAAATTTGGCAAGTGTGTGTTGCAGAAGTTGATTAATGTGGAGCATGTGGAAAAGTGTCCAGGTGACCTGGGCAGTAGTGTGGAGCCTGCTTAGCAGATGGAGCAGGAGTTGTGCCCTCAAAACCAGCCTGGGGATTTCCCTGGACATGTGCTGTGGTCAGGGAGGAGAAAGATGCTGGGTCAGAAAGCAGAGGGGACCTCCCCCATTTCCCTGGGACTCTGCCCAAGGTGCTACCTGCTTGTGGTTTCTGTGCCCAGTGGTTTGCAAATGGGCTCCCACTGCATCTCCTGCTGACCTTCCCACCCAGCTCTGCCTTTAGGTCAACATCATTTTCCCCTGGACCATAAGGGCTCTCTGAGTGACCATCTTTGTTACTTTATCTCCACGCATCTGAGGAGAACAGAACCCCCTTTTGGAAGCTCATCTGTGCCCTGCTGCTTTGCCTGGGATCATGTGAGATGACCAGAGGAGCATCTAGCCAGGACCTTTAGGAGTCATGGAGGCAGTAGAGACCCAGAGTCTGCAGGGCCCAAGGGATAACCTTCTACCCTCTGGAGACTTATGAGTTACTTTTCCAACTCTTATCCTTCCCAAGATGGACAAAGTCAATCCAGGGGTGAAGGCAGAGTGACTGAGTCTGTATCATCCCTGTGTCTCTGCTGGATTCTGGAATAACAAGGGTAAGGCAAGATGGAGTATCAGCTTTATAAGCCATTCCTGTGGTTTTCCTTTTATTAATTATTGTAGGCTAAGTCATTTATGTGTTATGTGATTAGGATTGAATCCCAATTTCATAAGGAACAGCTTTTGGAAACTGAAAGGACCTCTATCATTTTTCTAGCTGTATCCACTACCTGTGCCAAGGTCTTGCCCATTGCCCAGGTCCTGCTCATCCTGCAGTGTCCACGCTCATCATGGCTGCTCATTGAGAAGGTTCCTGGACACCTCTGTGTTGACCTCCACATGCCAGGCCAGGCTGCTGCAGCTGACAGGGCCACTCATGGGTGTGGTGACTTCTGGCCCAGGCAGTCATTGTCCATAGCCATCAGCTGTACCTGTTCCCTGAGTTCCCAGCACCTTCCTCTCACAGGGCAGAGAATCTGCTGTGCTCCTGCCCAGACCAGATCTCATGTGGCAGCTGGACCACCCAGGCAGGGAGGTTTTTGTTAGGGGCTGCATTACTGTGGGAGGAGCTTGTATCTCTTGCCAGCAGTAGTAGACTCCAGCATTGTCAGGCTCCACCCTGCTGATTTTCAGTGTGAAATCTGTCCCTGACCCATTGCCACTGAACCTGTCTGAGATCCCTGTGTAGTGGTTGGAAACCCCATATATTAGAACTCCATGGAGCCTGGCCTGGCTTGTGCACAACCCTATGTAAATAGGTGTTTCCATTACTACCTAGGAGGCTCTGACTGGACCTTCAGGAGAGGGAGGCTGGCTGTCCAGGGGTGACAGGCTCAGAGAGAGGACTCTGGGTCCTCACAATATCCCAGTTGGTTCCTGTAAAAAATCACAGAGTAATGCAAGGTTTATGCAGAAACTTAAAGAAAAGTTTTCCCAATTTTTTGTATATTTCAGACTAAATTAATTTTTGTTTTTTATTTATACACTAAAACTATTCATAAACATAAAGAACTCCAATTAGTAAGCTCTAAGAGCCTCTCTAGAGTTCCCTTCAAGATCCCCTGTGTATTATGTGACAACTTTCATTAGAGCCAGTACCTTGCTCCTTCTGGAATACTCTCTCTAACTTTGATTGACCTCAGCTGCCTCATCCTGGAGGACAGACCTTCACATTCTGCATGAGGACAGAACACACATGGGCAGAATAGGGGCCCAGGGCTCCCCACCCTCCCCGTTCTCTCTCCTCATCCCCTCTGTCCTCATCAGGGATCCAGAGCAGCAGCAGCCTCAGGAATGGAGCAGGGAGCCTCATTTTGAGAAGCTGAGGTGAGGAGTTCTGGTAATTCAAGGCCAGTTTAGAGCTGAGCTTTTATGTCAGCCTTGCTGGAAGGCTCAGCCCAGGGAGCATCATGCAAATGTCCTGGTGGGTGCTGGATGAGGAGAGTGAAGGAGGATGGGGCCTCCTTGTGAGCCCAGGGACATCAGATGTCTTCTATATTTGGAGGAAAGACAGAAGAGAAATAGCCCTGGGTGCCTGTGGTGTGGGCAGAAGGCCTCATCATGGAAACCTCACTCTGTGTGGGGTCATGGTGCCCAGGGCCTGCACTCTTAAGATATCACAGATGCATAGATAGGGAGGTGGCATGCAGGTCAGCTTCTGTGAGGAAATGACTATCCTGCTGTCTTCCTCTCAGTTGAGAAGAGAAGGTGACAAATGCCACCTCAGAAGTGTTGATGTCTGAAAATTCTTCCATCCACAGCATGCAGTTGAAGAAGTTCAAGGACTTCTGGTGTCTGATGTTACCTGCAGAAATACAAGAGCATCAGGGACAGTTGAGATGTCACTTTTTCCTGGCCCAGTGAATGAAATAAGAGCAGAAGTGTGACAAGAAGCTAGAGGGAAGAGAAATCATGTTTCAGCTGAAGATCAAGCATCCCCACTCCCCTCCCTCTTCTCTCCTGTCCTCCTTCTATTTATTCATCTGCTCCTTTGTCATTGGTGGGCTCTAGACCTCTGTAGAGCTGGGCTCACTGCTGTGCTGTGCTGTCTGTGTCCAAGCACATTGTGTCATGTGGTGCATTCCTTCCACATTTCCTCCCTGTCCCAGTCCCCTTCCCCCCATCTCTGTCTCCATTGCCACTGGTCGTCCTTCTCCCCTATGACACCTTACCCCCCTTTACCCTTCATTTGCTCTAGCTTTTGCTCATGAGGGTGACATGGGACCCTCACCTTCCAGAGTCTGGCTCTTTCACTTGTCATGATGTTCTCCACTTCCATCCATTTACCTGAAATGCCACCATTCCCTTCTTCTTTAAGGCCTCAAGTTCAGCCTGGATTTTGTGTGTGGACAGATCAGAAAGAGCTCTGTGCAGAAGAAGGCAGAACCTAACCACACTGCAGAGAGAGCAGAGAGCTGAGGGTCCCCTCTGCCATGAGCCATATGGAACAATGGCTTCTTGTGTTTAGTTTTCTGATCCTTCTGATGAGATATGGAAGTGTGATATCTCTCCTAGTTTTCTGTCGCTGAGCAAAAAATTCCCCCCTATTGAGCAGTGTGTTCCTTCCCAGTCCTGTCCCTTAGGAGTCCAGGCTGGGTCCTCAGCTCAGCCAGAGAAGACTGAAATGGAGCAGTCAGTGGGCAGTTCTCCGTGCCGAAGTTCAAGGTCTTCTTCCAGGTCCAGTGCCTGTGGCCTGACGGAGTCATCTTTCCACAGTTGTAGGGTGAGCTCCCAATTTCTCTGTGGCCTTCAGCACAGAAGTCCTGGAAACTGTCCTAATTGCCACCTCCAAGAGCAGCATTGGAGCTCCTCCTATCCAGTCTTCATGGCCTTAGATCCTCTTTCTTCTGCCTCCATGTGCAGATGGACGGGCTTCAATGAGGAAGACAGATATAATGTGTACTCTCTCCCTCTCTTAAATTCAACTTATTTGAATATGTCTCCAAAATCTTTCATTTGAAATATCTGTTTGAGTACCATGGGAATGGGATGGTACAAGGCCTGGGATTTGGGGCCAAAAATTTGGAATCCTGTCCACATACTATCATTTTTTTCACTGATCATAATGACTGGATTCCTGTTGGATATTCAGAAGCAGGTGCTGTTTGGAGGAATCAGTTTTAATAAGATCAGGTGATTCCAGGTAAGCAGAGGATAAAGTGGTAACCTGCAGTTGGCACAGGAATGACAATGGCTTCCCCCATCTTCCTGTGTGTCAGCTGCACCAGGCACTAAGTCCTCAGGAACATATGACCTGCTTCTCTCCTGAACCCACAGGCACTCCTTGCCCTCAGCAGAGGCCTCAGGCTCCCTGGCAGAGCTTCATGGCCTCCCAGCCTCAGGCCCTGTCTGCTTCCACACACTGACTCAGTGTTTTCCTTCCACGGGACCAGCCCATCTCTGTCTCTGCCCTGAGCAAGGCTGGTGTGGAGCCTGAGATGGGGGGGACAGGTCATTGAGTGGCCTCCCAGGCTGCCCAACCAGGCATCAGTCTTGGTCAATTCACCTATGGATTCCCACCTTAGACCTGCAGGCACATACACCTTGGTGCTTTCTCATTTCCCAGTGGATCTGTCCTGATGCTACATGCTCATGTCTTCCTGGAACCCAGGCATCTGTCCTTCCTGGGGGCTCTCTGTAATCTCCTCTGGCCCCCAGGTTTGTTCCCAACTGGAAGAGGCATGGTGCATTCGAGTCAACCCCCAGCCTCCCAGAGATGATTAGAAACTTGATTCTGCATGTTAAGGGTTGTGTGTGACATTGGATTAGGTCCTTCACTTTCCCCACACCTCAGTTTCTCATCTGCATTGAGGAAGTAATGACTTCTCTCTTAGAAAGTTGCCTGAGGAGAAACTCACATAGCATCTGTGAATTAGGTAGCTTAGGGCCTGAGGACATGCCGCAGTCTGGCTGGGCACAAAATCACCGAGCCACCACACACCTTGTAGATTCAAACAGCAACTCTTTATTTCCGAACTCTCACCGGCACTCTAGTCGCACGTTCTGGGAAAATACACACCCTCCACTGGGCTCTGCGTACCAAATACACTCTGAATCCTGTGAGAACTCAACCGGAACTCAAGGAGCAGGCGCCTGAGGCAGCAGGATACGCCCTATTCCCAGCAAAATCCACCCTAAACCTGGAGCCACCCTAATCCAGCAGGATCCACCCTAAACTTGGAGCCGCCCTAATCCCTGAGCAGGGTCACCTTTCAAACCAAAACTCTCAAACATTCATGCAATGTCACTGCAAATGACCTGGGTCCAAGGCAAGCCCATTTCCACAATGGAGAGTCCTCCCTCTAAGCAACATTGGGTAGGCTGCCAAGGAAATTGCCATGCGTCATTCCTACTTGGCTATGGCTCTCAGCAAGGACATACTACAGTTCTTAATAATCACTGGTTTGTGTGTTAGATCCTTTTTCATGGGAAGCAAATAAATATGTGGTTGATGGTCCATGGTTTTTCCTAATATTTTCCTTAATACAGTAACCAGCATAATCTTAAAATAACAAAGCAGCTGAGCTTGGTCGTGCACCTGGATCCTCACTGACTCAGGGTGCTGAGGCCGCAGGATTGCAAGTGAGAAGCCAACCTGTGCAACTAATCCAGATCCTTATCAAGATAATAGTAAGTAACAAAATTCCAAACAAGTCACCTATCTAACCGAAGCTCTCTGCGGGTTTCTCAGTGAGCTTAGGAGATTTCTGTCCTCCTAGGCCAACATCTGTGGTTCCCATATACTTGACCTCTGGGTTTGGAACCTCATGGAGCACTCTGTCAAGTCCTGGTGCCTGGATATGAGCTCCCAGATTCAGAAAAGCCTGGTCTATGAGGTTGGGAAAGGCACTTTATTATGATTACTATTATTATCTTTGAAGTTCTGGGGATCAAACCCTGAGTTTCCCACTTGGTAAATAGGACAGGACACCAACCACAGCCTGAGAACTGGGATATTGGTGAGCTCTGCAGGTGGCTGCAGTGATCAGCCTGCCCCCTGCTGCTTCCTGGTGGTGTTCCTCAGCAGGCCTCTATCCCTGGTGCCTTCTGCCTCCACCTCCTGTCTGACCATGCAGTGTGCTGATTCCTTTCTCCTCTAAGAACCTCAGCCTCCTCTTGTAGAACACAGTGCTACTGAACTTTCCCTCTGTTCCCTGTGGTTCTGGCCTTATTCAGAGCCCTGGAGCTGTCTCCTGAGGAGTCTAGTTTGAGGGCTTGAACCATCAGTCTTTCCCTTGAGGGAGCCAGAATCCCTTCATCTTCCACATGGAGGGTGCTATTTCCTGGCCAGACTCCACTTCAATGAAGCCTGGGGTCTCTGGTGTTTAGAACCCACCTGTGCTCTTGGCATCCTAACACATGCTCCAGATTATGCTGATGCCAGGGAGGCATTTGCCTTGGAGACCAATTTTTAGGTGGTCCCAATGTTGGTTTTGGCATGAATTGTATGTTAATGCAATAATGAAACATCTAAAATGAATCTAAAAACCTTTCAATATTTAAAAAAGTAAAATTGTAAAGAAACTCAAGATATATATTGTGCACAAAGACATATCAATAATGAAAGTTTTGGATTGTGGCATTTTGGTTTTGAAGGATACTTCCATTTGTGAAATATCTATTCTCTGTCACCAGCAGGAGATGGAAGGTGAGGAAAGAGTAGTAAGCCTGTAGTTAAAGACCATCTCAGCAGCAGAAAGCACTGCTGCAGTGCACAGATCCATGGGGTGTCAGGAGTTGGTCTCCTAGAGGCCAGAGCTTTAGGAATCCTGTTGGATGAACAAAGCCCTGGCCCTGGCACACACATGTTCTATGTGAGCCTGCTTCCTGCATGTAATATGAAGACAAAGGACAGGCGAGGGGTCGGGCTCTTTCATAGGTCAATACCCTGAGATACTGAAGCAGCTCTGCAGCTTGGCTGAGAATCATAGTCCTCAGAAAGAGGAAGGCAACCTTCCTGGAAAATGTGTGACCTTTAGGGAAACATGCAGTTTGAAGGAGTGGCCAGGTGATGGCAGTAGTGAGCACTCATCTTTCAAGATCCCCTTCAGATCCTGCAGCTGTTCAGGGAGCTCTCTGACCCTGCCTGACAAGTTTTCTGGAACATGCCTGGACCATGCTGGTGAGCTGGAGAGCATAGGTGGACTCGGCATGCTGCTGTAGACTCTGGTCCTGGTGCTGCCATTAGTGGGAGATTTCTTTATGTCTCTTCTCATATTAGAGGGGGCAAAGCTGTAGCTCACTAGGTGGTGTGAGCTGGGCACTGGGAAGCCACCCCACCTCATGGAGCATCTCTCTGGAGTGGCCTCTTACTTGGAAGTCTCATGGAAGAAGTGTTATGTGTAAGTTCACACACAGGTACAGGATAACAGGCATAGATTTTTCTTTATTTGCTATGAGAAAAAGACAAAGTTTACAAGCTAAGCTTTAAACTGCTCCAATAGGCAACAGTGGGAGAGGAAGGTATTTATTTACTTTAAACTGTTGTTATATGGAAAAAGAGGAAGCCTCATCACCTAATGAAATAAAATAAAAGTATTTACAGTAGTTTATGTTGGACACCTTTTGCCCTGCTGTTTTTCTGGAGTCAAGACTGAAGAAGGAGCATGGAACCAAGATATGCCCTCGACACCTGGTTTTGGCCTCAGCTGTGCCTGAACTCAGTGAGTGACCTAGATAGACTTATCTGCTCTTGCCTCTTCCTGGGTTCACAGGAGTGACAGCTGTTTTCTGGGCTTCTTTTTGAGTGTGAGTGTCTCTATCATGAGGTGGACAGGTGGCTGAGCTGTCTTCCTTGAGCTGCAGAACATCAGTGTGGAGAGCAGAGGGCACAGTGTGGACACGGAGCTGTCTCACCTCCAGATTCTTCTAATTTAATTCTGTGCTAGAATGTTCCACTTCTTGCCCACCAGAGGGCGACATGAACCTGCAAATAAACACACCATAGCCTCAGCCCTGGAAATGCTGATCTATTTTACAAGTATAAAAATTATTTATTTTAACTCATAAGACAGCACCATTATAGGAAATGAGAAGGACACCATGGCCTCTCACTGCTGTAATGCAGGTTTTCTGTTGTGCCTTCATATCCCTCAGGGAATGTTAATGTCCCCAATTCCCACATGTCAAACCTGGCACCGAAGAATCTTGCTCAGGCTGTGTGCTCCTGGGCCAGGCAGGGGCTGCTCCACAAAGTCCATGAAGGTACCCAGCTGAGGAGGCTCCGTCCTCTTGTATTTGCAGTATATGGAGGCCTCTAGGTGCAGCTGTGGGAGAGGAGGCCTGGAAAGGGAGTGGCTTATTGAAGGTTATTTTTAGCTGTTAGAGAAAACTGGTTTCTTTAAAAATTACTCTTCAACAAGACAAACTTTGAAAGAGAAAACAAAAGAACAACTCTTTATTTCTCCAGAAGTAACTCATATCCAGGATCACCCTTAGACTCCATGGACAGATCAGGAACTGTTCAATTCTAGAATCCACTGCCCTCCTGTGTATGGGTTAGTATTACGCATGATACTTCAGTGTGCATGTCCTTTATGTTTTTGATTCCAAAGCTTACATCCCCACATTATATTATCATTAAAACTAAAAGAAACTTCCACTTTCAATTATAAAGGAGTAGGTCCTAAATCAGGCATTGCATCATCTTCAACAGAGAACCAAAGTAAAATCAGATTTATAATAACAATGAAAAACAAGGAAAACACAAAGAAAGAATAAAGGGTTACAAAAGGGACATAATGAATCTGATCAAAAGTTATAATATGTATGCATGCCCCATTTTATTGCACTTAGCTTTATTGAGCTTTATAAATATATAATTTTTTTACCAAAAAATTAAATAAATAAAATTTAAAAAACTTGAAAATGAAGGAATCAATAAACCAAATGTTAGATTCAAAGGCAGGCATCACCAACACAGAGACAACTTGGAAAACTGAACTCAGACAATGAAGACAAAATATAACATCTTGAAAGTAGAGTGAAGTATTTTCCTAGTTTCTTGATTTTCTTTGCAATAATCATTTCTTTATGATTGTTTTTCTTTATGGTAACTTGTTAATTATACATGAGTTTAAAATCTTGCAGGGAATGTTACCTCACATTTCTTTAAAAATATTACAAATCAATGTTTCAGGTTGAGTGTGGGGAAGAGAATCCAGCTGACCTGGGCAGTGCATAGAGCCTCCTTGACAGACAGGACAGGAGCTGAGCCCTGGATCCCAGACTGAGATTCTCCCTGGATATGTACTGTGTTCAGGGAGAGGAAAGGGGCTGGGTCAGAAAGCAGAGGACACCTCCCCCATTCCCAGGGGACTCTCCCAGGATCCTGTCTGCTATGGTTTCTGTGGCCAGTAGATGGCACCTTGGCTCCCACTGCATCTCCTGCTGACCTTCCCAGCCCAGCTCTGCCTTTGGGTCAACTTCATATTCATCTTGACCATAATGGCTCTCCTGAGTGACCATCTTCCTCCAGTCATTCCCAAGCATCTGAGCTAGGCAGATGCCCTCAGGTCCCCACCCTTGGATGGAATGGGAATCCCAAAGTTCAACTTCCCCTCTATTCTCCTTCCTCATCCCTTCTGTCCTCACCAGGGGTCCAGAGCATCAGCAGTCCTGGTGGCCCAACTAGAAAACTGTGAGATGACCTGAAAGGCATCTAGCCAGGTTCTTTAGGAAGCCCTGAGGCAGTAGAGACCCAAATTTTGCAGGATCTCTTGGACAACCTTCCACCCTCTGGGAGACTTATGAGTGAATTTTCCAACTCTGATCCTTCCCCCCATGGAGGCAAGCAGTCGAGTGGTTCCAGGCAGGGTGACTGGAGTCTGTATCATCCCTGTACCTCTGCTAAATCCTGTAATTGTGGGGACCATATAGAGTGACCAGGCCTCCCAGTCCTGATGCACCACTGGGATCTGAAAGATCACTGTGTGTGGTGGGGTAGTGCCATGACTCCTGACTTGGTCTTTTCTGTTTGTGGGGTGTGCACCTAGGGTTGAGTTACACTCACCTGTTTCCTTTGTAATCCTGCTCCTTGCCTGTTAGGGATAGAAGGTTCCATGGAACTCCCTTTGTGTGTTCTCTTCTCTTGCTCTGCCTTTGGGTGTGGCCTTCCTAGATGTCAGTCAATGTGCTGACAGCAGACACCACAAAGCTAGACTCCATGCCCTGAAGCCTGACCCCTTGCCTCATTTAAATGGTTTCTTCCCAATAAAAGGATTCAGCACTTGCTCCTCTCTCATTCCAGGAACCCCTAAGGACAGAGGAACCACCACAGGACCCAAAGGAAAAGGAATTACTCTGTCCTTTTCTGGGTATTTTGTGCAGCCCAGTTCACCTGGAGTGACCTTGAGTGCTTAGTTGTGGAATGTGACATATAATAATGAGAGAAATACAATATGTTGTGCAAAATTAATAAGTCAATTTCATGAATTTCCTTTTATTAGTTATTACAGGCAAAGTCATTTTACTGTTTCATTTGTTTGTTTGTTTTATTAGGTTTGAATCTGAATTTCACACAGGGCAGCTTTTGGAGGGACCTCAAGCATTTCACTTCTTCTCTTCACTAACTTTGCCAAGTCCTGTCTAGGGCAGGTCCTCCTCACCCTGCAGTGTCATATTCATTCTGTCTGCTCATTCAGAAGATCCATGGATACCTCTGTGTTGTGCTCCACATGCCAGGCCAGGCTGCTGCAGCTGACAGGGCCATTCATGGGTGTGGCCTGAGCTGTGGCCTAGGCAGTCATGGTCCACAGCCCTCAGCTGCACCCTGTTCCTTTAGTTCCCAGCACCCTCCTCTCACATATCAGAGAATCTGGTGTGCTGCTGCCCAGACCAGCAGCCCATGTGGCTGCTGGGCCACCCAGGCAGGAAGGTCTTTTTTCTGGTCTGCACAACTGTGGGAGGAGTCTGTAGATATTGCACACAGTAATACACCCCAGCATCATCAGGCTCCACCCTGCTGATTCTCAGTGTGAAATCTGTCCCTGACCCACTGCCACTGAATCTGTGTGAAACTCCAGAGACACGGTTGGAAACCCTATATATTAGGCCCTGTGGAGCCTGGCCTGGCTTGTGCACAACCCAACTCAAATACGTGTTTCCATCACTGTGTAGGAGGCTCTAACTGGACCTGCAGGAGATGGAGGCTGACTGTCCAGGCGTGACAGGCTCAGAGAGAGGAGTCTGGGTCATCACAATACCCCCAGTGGTTACTGCAAAAATCACAGAGTAATGCAAGTTTTTGTAGGAACCTTAAGAAATGTTTTTGCATTTTTTCTTTTTTATACATTTCAGACTAAATTATTTTTCTCTTTTTGATTTATATACTAAAACTATTCATATACATAAATAACTCAAATGGAGTAAGCTCTAAAAGCCTCTCTAGAATTCCCTTTAACATCCCCTTCGTATTATGTGACAACTTGAGCAGAGCCAGTCCCTTGCTCCTTCTGGAATATTCTCTCACATTAATCGATCTCAGCTGCCTCATTCTGGTGGACAGAGCTGCGCATCCCTCATGTGGACACAGCACACATGGGCAGAATGGGAGCCCAATGCTCCCTTCCCTCCCTCTTCTCCATCCCTGTCCCCTCTCTCCTCACCAGGGATCCAGAGCAGAAGCAGCCCCAGGAGCTGAGCAGGGAGCCTCATGTTAGGAAGCTGAGCTGAGGAGTCCTGGTGAGTCAAGGGTAGGTTAGAGCTGAGCTTTATGTTTGCTTTGTAGGAAGGCTTTCCCCAGGAAGCAGCATGTAAATGCCCTGGTGGGTGTGGAATGGGGAGAGTGAGGGAGGGTGTGGTCTCCCTGTGAGCCCAGGGACATCAGATGTCTTCTATAGTTTGAGCCAATACAATACAGAAACAGCCCAGGACCTCTGTGGCCTGGGCAGAAGGCACTGTTATGGAAGCCTGGACCTGTGGGGGTCCTGGTGTCCAGGGCTACCACCTTAGGACAGTACTGACCCTAGGCTACAGAGATTGTCTGACCCACCATCTTGAGAACCTCTTTCAGGATTTGATATTTATAATTTGACTTCCTTAATTCTGCTTGATTTGGGTTTGGATGGCTTTTCTGATATTAATTTGCAACACTCTACCACTGAGCTACACCCAGCTCTTGGCCCATAACTGAAACTCCAGGAATGTGGCTGGACTTAGATTTTATGGATCTGTCCTACCTATATCTTGAACAATTAGACAAATCAAGAGAGGAGAGACAATCTGGCCATGCCCTGCAAGTATCCTAGAGGAGGACCATGACAGTGGGATGGGGAGAGGAAGGAGGAAGAGAATCTGACATGTAGCCTTAACTATGGAGAAACAGAGAGTCAGAGACCTGGATCCAATGAGAAATCCCCTCAGCACAGCCCTCAGGTTCCAACAACTAGAGAGGATTTTCTTTATTCACATCTCACTGAACTGAGATAAGGAAACCAGCAGCCCCATCTTAAAGCATCTGAAGAGATATATTCAGAGTATTTAAAATGCTTCTTTCATGCTGGGCCTCTTGTCTCCTGCTTTTTTCTGGGCTCAGGACTGGAGAAGAAGATGGACACATCATTAGCCTTTGACACCTGGTTTAAACCTCAGCTCTGCCTGAACTCAGTGAATGTCCTGGGTGGACATTTCTGCTCTGGCCTCTTCCCGTGTTTCCAGGAGTGACAGCGGGTTTCTGGGCTTATCTCTGAGTGTGAGTGTCTGTGTCATGAGGTGCACAGGTGGGTGAGCTGTCTTCCTGGAGCTGAAGAACATCAGTGTGGAGATCAGAGTGCACAGGACCCTGTGGACACAGGTGGCTCACCTCAGGTTCTTCTCACTGAATTCTCTGCTAGGATGTTCCATTCTTCACTCACCAGAGGGCGACATGCACCTTCAAATAAACTCACCAGAGCCTCAGCCCTGGAGAAGCTGATCTGGTTTTCAAGCATAAATTAAATTTCACATTTTTAACTGGTAAGACAACAACATTATAGGAAATTAAGACACCATGGCCTCTCATTGCTGAGACTCAGATTTCCTTTTATCCACTCATACCACTTATTATACAATCCTCTGTGCAACTGAGCCCTTCCTCTGCTGCCACCTGTCTTTACCTGGAAGAATCATGTGGGTGATTCCTGTCCTGTGCAAGTGCAGGTGACATGTTCTCCAGGTTCTGTGTTAAAATGTTTCTACATTTTCCTGGGAAATGCTGATTTTCTGACTACAGAATTTGGTTGGACCTGGTTTTTCAGTACTCTCTGGAGATGTTTCTGTTCCTCTCCTTCCACTGCTTCCTCTCTTCCTCCCTCCCCTCTCTACCTCCTCTCTCTCTCTCTCTCTCTCCTCTCTTTCATTATCTGCTTTGTTGTTTCCAGCTTGTTTTTATTACTTGACCAGGATTATTAATCCAGGATAATTAGCTTCACATTTGTTCCTACTGAGTCCACTCTAAGTAATTTGAGTTAGAATAAAAGCTCTTCATTAATCCTCTGCCTATGCACAGTGTCAGAGTCTCTGCTCAGCCCCACAGTCCAGACAGTTTGCTCCTCATGAGCTACTGTCTTCCCAGAGGCCCTGCAGCCATTTCAGTGCCCACATGTCATAAAGGAGGACTTTGTCAGAAGACCTGAGCTGTGTCAGGCAGGCAGGGTCAGCAGGATTGTGTCCCAGACCCTGGTGTGCCTGTTCCTGTGGCTCTGGGCCTAAGGGGAGCAACTTAAGTACTCCTGTGGCCTCAGAGTAACAACTCTGTGGAGTTGGAATAGCAATGAGAAGATGGACTGGGAAACAGTGGCCACTTCCATATGGGTCTTACTGTTTGCTGACTCACAAGACCCTGGCAAAGGAATTGTAAATGGTATTTCAAAGTACAAATGACACAGTATGTGTGTGTGTGTGTGTTTTCATAGTTCATTGTTTATTTCCCTGATTTCAGGTGCCTGTGGGGACAGCATGATTACCCATGCTGTGTCTGAAGGAGACATGGTCACCATCAGCTGCAAGTCTAACCAGAGTCTCTTATTCAACCAGAGCACAACAGGGCCTGGAACCAACATAAACCAGAACAGGGTCCTGGCCTTATCCTCTCCTGAGTGCCCCCAAGGGCAGCTAGGGTCTGAGTGTTGTTTAGTGGCAGAGGGCCAGGGACAGCTTTCCACAACAGGCTCCAGGGTGAGGCAGTGTACCACCACATGCTTTCCCCACAGAGCTTCAGACTCAGATGTGAACCTCCTGCCAGGCCAAGGGTTAGCCAATCTTTGCCAGTTGCTTCCTACTCAGAGGACATTCAAGTCTCCTTCTTGCTGATTTATTCCTTGAATAGTTTGCAAGGCCAAGGAAAAAATTAAGAAAATGTGCCTGTTTTAGATCCTAACCTAATTAAATATAGGACTAATCTGTGACCCAAATATTCCTCTGCTGGACATTAATTCAAGGGAACCAGGTCAGCAACTGGGAAGACCACACAGCCATGATCACTGCAGAATTCTTCACAGTGTCTATGAGGAGACAGTCAAAGGCTTATTTGGTGGGTGACAGGACAAAGGAATAGGCTCTTTACAGGTCAAAGACAGGAGAGGGCACAGTTAGGAAGCCATTGCCAACACCCAGGTGGGCTTGGTGGGTTCCTTGGTGCAGGGAGATTAAAGTGGGGGGAGCAGCGAGTGGTGCATTTTGGAGATGGAGCTCTCTACCGGGGTCCCCACTCTGACCTGCCCATCATTGAGTCCTTCTCTCTCAAGACTTCTGCCTACACTTGCAGAAACTGCTACTGCCTCCATTCCTCTGGTTTTCTGTGGCTGTGGACCTGCTCAGAGCTTTAGAGCTGTCTTTTGAGGAGTCTGGGTGGTGGACCTTTATCCCGCATCTTCTCTTCTACAGGGAGGTGGAACCCTGACCCTTCCATGTGGAGGGCTGTATTCCCAGGCCAGTCCCTTCTGCATGAAGACAGGGGTTTCTGGTGTTTAGAATTCACCTGTGCTCCTGGCCTCCTGGGACATGCTCAGAGTAGGACAAAGCTAAGGAGGCACTGGCCCTGGAGGCCAAGTTTAACAAACTCCCCAATTTTGGTATTTGCATGAATCATAATTGAATACAACATTAAAGAAAACTAAATGAATGTAAATATACTTCATTATTAAATAAAGTGAGAATTTAAAAAAAAACCCACAGGATCTATCTTGAACATGAAGACACAAATAGGGAAAGGTTTGTGTTGTGGCATTTTGGTTTTGAAGGATACTTCCATGCATGGATTGTCTTTTATTCTATCTATCTATCTATCTATCTATCTATTTATTTTTGTCATAAAAATAAATAGATAGATAGATAGATATCTGGAGATGGCAATGAGGTTGAGAGAGGAGTGGTAAGCTGGTATTTAAGGACCATCTCAGCAGGGGATTTCATAGATTCTGCAGTGCATAGAGCCAGCTGTGTGTGTTGCTGTATGTCATGGACTGTCAGGAGTGTCTTCCATGAGGGCAGAGCACTAGGGGTCCCTTTGGATGAACCAAGCACAGGTCCTGGTGCAAACATGTCCTGTTTGAGTCTGTTTCCCACATGTAGAATGCAGACAAAGGACAGGTGAGGGGTCTGACTCTTCATAACCTGATATTCTGAGATATGAAGCAGCTCTGAGCCTTTGGCCCCACATCACAGGAATCCTCACAAGAGGAAGGCAAAGGGCCCTGGAAAAGGAGAGACCTTCAGGGGACTGTGCAAATTGTGGACTTTGCCAGCAGAGGGAAGCAGTGAGCACTCTCCTTTCAGGTCCCCTTCAGATCTTGCTGTGTTCAGGGACCCTGCATGAGAAGATGTCTGCACCATTTCTGGAAAATTAGAGAGAGCTGAAGAGTGCAGGGGACACTGGGCATTGCTCCTTGTGGGGTCAGGAGGCTACTGTAGACTGGTCTTGCTGCTCATTAGGGGGAGATATTTTTTATGGCTCTTCTCATGTTAGGGTGGGCAGAGCTGAAGCTCAATAGGTTGTGTGAGCCTGGGCACCGTGAAGCCATCTGACCTCAGGGAGCTTCTCTCTGGTGTGAAATCTTACTTGGAAGTCTCATGGAAGAAGAGATATGTTTAAGTTCACACAGAGACAGGATAATAGGCACAAATTTTGTTACTTGTGATGAGAAAAAGACAAAGTTTACAAGCTGAGGTTCAAACTGTTCCAAGAGACAACAGTGGGGACAAGAAGGTATTTGTTCACTTGAACTTAGATGACAAAAGAAGTCCCACCTTGAAGGAGCTCATGAAATAAGTTCAGCATGTTTGTAAAGTTGTCTGTTGGATGTCATTGATCCTGCTGTTTCTTGGATCTGGACTCTGTACTGGAGAAGGAGAATGGAACACCTGATTTGACTTGATACCTGGTTTTGGCCTGAGTTCGTCCTGAACTCAGTGAGTGACCTGGTTAGACACATCTGCTCTGCCCTCTTCCCTTGTTCCCATAACAGTTACTTCTGAACTTCTCTCTGGGTCTGAATGTCTGCCCCATTTGATGGACAGGTGGGAGCTATAGAGCATCACTGTGGAGAGCATAGGGCACAGGACCCTGTGGACAGAGAGGTGGCTCACATTCAGGTAGGTTCCTCTCACTGAATTCTGTGCTAGGATGTTCCACTTCTTGACCACCAGAGGGTGACATGAACCTGAATATATACTCACCATAGCCTCAGCCCTGGAGAGGCTGATCTATATTTCAAGCACAAATTTAATTTTACATTTTTATCTGTTAAGACAGCATCATTATAGGAACTGAGCGAGACACCTGTCACTCAGTTTGTCTTTTGTGCATTCATAGCACTCAGGATGGAGGTCACCACTGTCCTTGTCACAGCTGGCACCACAGCATATTGTTAAGGCTGTGTGCTCCTGGGCCAGGCAGGGGTGCTCCACAGAATCATGTGGGGACCCAGGCTAGAAAGGCTCCATCCCCATGTGTGCACCATGTGGAGCCCATGGCCTCCTCCCTCTGCTCCTGTGGGAGAGGAGGCCTGGAATGTGAGTGACTTGTTTAACATTACTTTTATCTGTTAAAGAAAACTGTTTCCCCCCCCGCCAAAAAAAATCACTCTTTAACAAGGCAAACCATGAAAGAGAAAAACATAAGACACTCTTAATTTTTTACAGAGATAAGTCAGCTCATTAGCACTCTTATATTTCATGGACAATTCAGGGACAATTCAACACTTCCAGCCATAGACCTTCTTTCTGTGATGTTAACATTATGTAAGGTGCATGCATGTTTTCGTTACCCAGTGAAACAACATTACTTTGTGTGAACAATGGACAATACATCTTTGCCATCACTTTTTTTTTTAACTTCTTACTGTTTCTCTGCATGCATTGGATTATTTTGTGTAAAATGTTGCCTTAACCCAGCAGCTGAGCTATTAGCATCTTATCCTCCCCACCACCATGCCTTTCTGTGAGTGAGGAATCAGGCTGTTGCTTCCTGTGTGGCCCTGGCTCAGGTTTGGTCATGAGCATGTTGGGGGATGTTGGTCAGTGGAGGAGCAGGTGCCTCTTGGGCAGAAGCTCTGGTTTTCATTCCCACAAACAGAATCCACTCTATGAAACAGTATAATTTTTAATTACATTTATTTCATTTTTTTCTGCTAACACACTGCTTTTCAAGCTCTCCAGGTTTATGTACATTTCGATCTGCACAAGGTACTCACCCGTCATTTGTGAAGCCAATATTAGTACACTTTCATCCACTAATTCATGTCTCCCTGCATCTGCCTTTTACAGGCAGTCGAGGGTGTCAGGCAGGGAGAGTGGAGACTGCATCCTCACTGTATCCCAGCTGGACACTGGAATAATAAGAGAATACAAGATTAAGTGCCCAGTTAATAAGCCATCATTTTCCATTCATAAGTTATTATAGGCTTAGGCATTTTTGTGTGTTTGTGATTAGATTTGAATCCAAATTTCACAAAGAACAGCATTTGCTAGCATAAAGGGACCTCATACCATCCCCTGCCTGTGCCAGAGTCCTTCACAGGCCCCAGATCCTTCTCCTCCTTCAGTGCTCACAGTCATCCTGTCTGCTTATTCAGAGGGGGCCTGGACACCTCTGTGTTGACCTCCACATGCCAGGCCAGGCTGCTGCAGGTGACAGGGCCACTCATGGGTGTGGCCTGATATGTGGCCCAGGCAGTCCTAGTCCATAGCCCTCTGCTACACCCTGTTCCCTGAGTTCCCAGCACCTTCTGCTCACAGGGCAGAGAATCTGCTGAGCTGCTCCCCAGACCAGGAGCTCATGTGGCAGCTGGGCCACCCAGGCAGGGAGGTTTTCCTTTGGGGCTATACCACTGTGGGAGGATGCTGTGTGGTTTGCCAGCAGTAATACACCCCAGCATCCTCAGCCTCCACCCTGCTGATTCTCAGTGTGAAATCTGTTCCTGACCCACTGCCACTGAACCTGTCTGGGACCCCAATGTAGCAGTTGGATCCTTATATATTAGGCCCTGTGGAGCCTGGCCTGGCTTGTGCACAACCCAATATAAATAGGTGTTTCCATTACTTTGTAGGAGGCTCTGACGGGACCTGCAGGAGATGGAAGCTGGCTGTCCAGGGGTGACAGGCTCGGAGACAAGGGTGTGGGTCATCACAATATTCCCACTGGTTCCTGAAAAAAAAATCATAGTTCAATGCAAAGTTATGTAAATACTTTAGGAGAATTTGTGCTTTTTCCTTTATTGTTGATTTCAGGTTAACTTATTTTTGTGATTTTGATTTGTACAGTAAAGTTATTTATGTTTAAAAACACCTCAAATATTGTAATTTAGAACAGCCTCTCTAGAATTGACCTACAACATCCCCCTCTTATTATGTGACAATATTGTACAGAGCCCAGTCCCTTGCTCCTTCTGGAATACTCTCTCACATCAATTGACCTCAGCGGCCTCATCCTAGAGGACAGACCTGCACATCTCTTACATGGATATAGCACACATGGGCAGAATTGGTGCCCAGGGCTCCACTCACTCCCCCGAATCCCACCTTAACCCCTCTGTCCTCACCTGGGATCCAGAGCAGCAGCAGCCCTAGGAACTGAGCAGGGAGCATCATTTTGAGAAGCTGAGCTGAGAAGTCCAGGTGAGTCAAGGGCAGGTTAGAGCTGAGCATTTATGTCAGCCTTGCAGGAAGCCCTTCCCCAGGGAGCAGCATGCAAATGCCCTGGTGGGTGCTAAGTGGGAAGAGGAAGGGAGGGAGGAGCCTAACTTGTGAGTCCAGGGACATCAGATGTCTTCTATTTTTGGAGGAAATACAGTAGAGAAACAGCCCAGGCTACCTGCGGTGTGGGGAGGAGGCCCTATCATGGCAGCCTGGCTCTGTTGGCATCAAGGTGCCTTGGGCTCTCCTCCATAAGACAGCACAGACCAAGCATCTAGAGGTAGCCTGCAGGTCAGCCTCTGGTAGGGAACATCCACCCTACTGGCTCCCTCAGAACTGAGGAGACAATATGACTAGTCCCACTTCACAAGTGTTGATGTTTGAATTTCAACCCCTGACAGCATCCAGTGGAGCCAGTTCTCGAGCTTCTGTGTTTGCTGTTACCTGGAGTAATATGAGACTGTGAAGAACAGTGTTAGATGTCCTCTTTCTTCATGATGAAAGCAATAAGACCCCAAGTGTCAGAGAAGCTGGGGGGAAAAGGGTCCTGTGTTTCAGCCAGAGAGACAGTATCCCTGCCCAAGGCAAGAGAAGGGACATGTCCACCTGGAGCAGTTAGTGTGGAATACCAGGGGGGCCAGATCCACAAACTGGTGGACATCCTGTTGTAATCATCTCCATGTGTGTGACTCAGCAGAGTCATGCAAATATTTCCCAAGAGAAGAACCCCTTGAGTCCACTGGGTAGGGTGGTCAGGGAGGATTCTAGGGCACTTCTCATTGATGGGGAATTCCTTCCTCCCTCTGCTGCTCCTTGTCAGGGCAATTGGCAGCAGGTGTCACAAGTCCTGTGCTGAACAGGACACTCCCTCTGTGAGAACATCACTGAGTGGACTCTCTCCATGTACAAGGGTGATTCCCTCTGCCCAGAAATTCTCCTGGGCATTGCACCAGGGGAGGGCACTGGGGAAGTGTTCTGGGGCCACAGTTCTCGGACATTAGATTTAGACTTCTTCCTCCAGCTTGGGAGAAAAGGAGCCTTTGTGATTTTGGTCTCCAAGGCTGAGCTGCTTTTCCAGGCAGCCCTCTGACACACCCTGTCCACAGTGTGGGATCTTGGTGTGTGGGCCCCAGCAGCTGAGGACCCTGTTATAGTTTCCCTTAGCACCAATAAACTTTGGTGGCTGTTCTTCTTGCATGAGCCACTGCCCTCTGCACACTGTGAGGAGCAGGTATGTTGACATGGTGGCCTTTCTGGGTTCTGAAGACCCAGATCCCTATCTGCCTTATCTTAATTAGCAGAAGGAAATGGAATGACTTAAAATGAGTAGGATCTCATTGGAACAGGCACAAAGCCAAAGCTTAGAGTTTATCAATGATACCAGCGACAGGACAACTTGTCAGAAAGGGATTCAGGAGATATATGTCCTTTCACACACTCAACCTCAAGAATTAGTATCTTCCTCAAGCTACGTGCTGTGGGGTTCACAAGTTGTGGTTCCTTGCAGTTCCAGGGGAGTTTGACTCTGATTTAATAATTTATTTTACTATTTTATTACTAAAAAAGTGATGTCACACATTGTCTATCTGAGAGAAAATTAAGGGGCAGTTCACACTGATTAAATGGAAACTAAAACATATATTTAGTTGTCAATATTATTTCTGGATTAATACTAAAATTCCCAGGTCAGTTATATAATAGGCTTTGGATATCACATACTCTAAAGTGTCAATAATATGCAGTCTGTTATTACTGTGTTTTCTAAGTTCTATCACTTTGCCTATCAAGTCAAGTTCATGATTTTTTTCTCTTATCCTTTCATATTTCTAAATTGGAAGGGTGGAGACATGTGGTTCCTTGTGTTTGATCTTCTACCCTGACTTCTGTGTTTTCCATTCACAAAACTACAGTATCTGTGATGGAATTTTTGGCTCTTTCTTTTCTTATTTGTCAGATATATTCCCCATTCCCCTCCCACAGTCCAGGCAATTTTCTTCCCTCTTTGCTGATGGCTTTGCAGAGGCCCCTGCAGCCCCACCCAGCTGAACACATTTAATACACCAGGACTTTGACAGGAGACCTGAGCTGCCTCAGGCAGGCAGAGGCAGCAGGATGGTGTCCCACACACAGGGGTGCATGTTCTGGAGCCTCTGGGCTTCATGTGAGAAATTTAACTACTGCAGTGTTGTCAGACGAATATGTTGGTAGAGTTGATGCTCTAATGTTAAGATATAGTGGGAATTAATGACTACTCTCCGTATGGACCTAATTCTGTACTGATTTCCACACTAATAGGATATTTTAAAGAACATATTTCAATGTGCATGTGAAAAAGATTTTGTGTGTGTTTTTGTGAGTGTGTGTGTGTGAGAGAGAGTGTTCGTGATCCATTCCTTATTTTTCTGACTGCAGGTGCCTGTGGGGATAAGGTGATGACCCCATCTCCAGGCTCCCTGGCTGTGTCTGCAGAAGACATGGTCACTGCAAGTCCAGCCAGAGTCTCTTATCCAACCTCAAGGACTATGTGGCTTGTCACCAGCAGAAGCCAGGACAAGTTCCTGGACTGCTCCCCTCCTGGGCATCTGCATGGGCAGCTGGGGTCCACTGGAGGTTCAGGGGTAGTAGGTCAGGACAGATTTCACTCCCCATTAGCAGCCCCAGGTGGAGGACATGGCAGATTTTTCCTGTAACAGCAGCACCACAGTGATCCTCCCAAGAGCCTTAGCCTCAGACCACACCTCCCCCAGGCTGAGGGTCAGGGAGCCTTTGCTCAGCTGCCCTTGCTTCCTCCTCGCGGGGATCTGGCCTTCCTGTCTCCTCTCATTTGACAGGTCACATTTTTTGATTGTTTTCTTGGAGGAATCAGGGTCCAGGATAAAATAAAGAACACGGACGTTCTGAATAATTATTAGTTCAGCAGGAGATCACCAAACACAAAGGCTGCAGAGGACTTCTGGGACACTGTGTTTTCAGGTCCCAGGAATCTGCACGTTTCCATGGACAGATGGCATGACTGAGCCAACCATTAGTCCTCACCCTCATAGGACAATCTGGTGATGTTCACACTTAGAGGATTGCACTCATTCTGACTGTGGAAAAAGACAGTGAAGTGTTCCCCTAGTGAGCAAACTCCCTGGGGGTAAAGAGCACCCTGATTCCCAGGATTGGAATGCCCAGCGATTCCCCGCTGAGGCTATTAGGATAACTGTGTGGATGCACTACCTTGTTTACACAGTGACATCTGGTGGAGGAGAGGGGCTCTGTGTTTGCAGCCACCTGGACCTTATCTAAGTGAGCCAGCACTCAGGGTTAGAGGAACACTGCTGAAGGGTAGTCATTGGTGGGGACAATATGTAACTTTTGGGTTATTAAAGAGAAGGCAGAGAGCGGTAAGCACTACTTTGGTCTGCCATCCTCTGTCTGTCTGCACTTCCCTGTGTGTGTCTGTTCTTGTGGGCCTCCTCCACAGGTGTCCCTGCCCAGGTGTTCCTTACAGAGGACTTATTCTCCCTTTTCTTCTTCCAATCTGAACTTTGTCCATGTTCATCCCTTGTCCTCCTGGTCTCCTACTTCGCATGTGATCTTTTTCCACCTGGATGCTTCCAGCATCAGATGCTCCACCCACTAGTTCAAATCCTCTCACCCAGAGAAACCCCACTCTCTGTCTCTCTCCCTTCATCCCCCTCCTCCTCTCCCTCTCCCTTTACTGTCTCTTTCCAAGACTCGGCTTCTCAAGTGAGCCATTCTGGTGACATTCACTTAAGTGGTTCCCTGCTCTGCCGCCTCTTCTGGCCTCTGTACTTTTCTCTATTTTTGTGAACTGTTCTTATAGTTTCCTTTTCCTTTTTATAATTCACAAAAATTGCAGAACAATAAATTCTTGAGCAAGACCTGAATGGCACCCAAGTCAGATTCCTTGGATTGTTTGCCAGAGTCCTTCCCAGGGCCCAGGTCCTGCTCCTCTTGCAGTGTCCATGCTCATTCTGTCTGCTCATTCAGAAGGTCCCTGGACACCTCTGTGTTGTCCTCCACATGCCAGGCCAGGCTGCTGCAGCTGACAGCGCCACTCATGGGTGTGGCCTGATATGTGGCCCAGGCAGTCATGGTCCACAGCCCTCAGCTGCACCTGTTCCCTGAGTTCCCAGCACCTTCCTCTCACAGGGCAGAGAATCTGCTGAGCTGCTGCCCAGACCAGCAGCTCATGTGGCAGCTGGGCCACCCAGGCAGGGACGTTTTTGTTCGGGGCTGCACCTCCGTGGGAGGAACATATGAACCTTGCCAGCAGTAATACACCCCAGCATCCTCAGCCTCCACCCTGCTGATTCTCAGTGTAAAATCTGTCCCTGACCCACTGCCACTGAACCTGTCTGAGACCCCAGTGAACCGGTTGGAAACCTTATATATTAGGCCCTGTGGAGCCTGGCCTGGCTTGTGCACAACCCAGTTCAAACAGGTGTTTCCATTACTGTTTAGGAGGCTCTGACTGGACCTGCAGGAGATGGAGACTGACTGATCAGGCGTGATAGGCTCAGAGAGAGGAGTCTGGGTCAGCACAACATCCCCACTGGTTCCTGGAAAAAGAGAAAAGCATAGTTATTGTAAATATATGAGACATATTTGTATTTCTTTATATATTTGCATAGAATTAGTATTTATGATTTTTGATTTATGTGGCCTAAATATCAGTTTTTAAGAAAGGAATCAAGTTTCTTATCCATAAGTGACTCTGGAGAATTCACCTACAGCATCCTTCTCTTTTCATGTGACAGTCTTCATCATAGGAAGTTCCTTGCTCATTCTGGAATGTTCCTCTCTCACACAATCCTAACCAGTGCAATCATATCCTAGAGGCCAAGACTTGTGCCTCTCTCATGTGGACAGAGCACACATGGGCAGAATGGGGGCCAAGGGCTCACCTCCATCCCCCTTATCTTTCCTCATCCCCTCTGTCCTCACCAGGGATCCAGAGTAGCAGCAGCCCCAGGAGCTGAGCAGGGAGCCTCATGTTGAGAAGCTGAGCTGAGGAGTCCTGGTGAGTCAAGGGCAGGTTAGAGCTGAGCTTTTATGTCAGCCTTGCAGGAAGGCCCTCCCCAGGGAGCAGCATGCAAATGCCCTGGTGGGTGCTGGGTGGGGAGAGTGATGGAGGAAGGGGCCTCCTTGTGAGCCTAGGGACATCAGATGTCCTCTATATTTGGAGCCAATACAATAGAGAAACAGCCCAGGCTCTCTGTGGCCTGGGCAGATGGCCCTGTCATGGAAGCTGGCTCTGTGGGGGTCATGGGGTCCAGGGCTGCCACCCTAGTACAGTACTTACACTAGGCTAGGGATGTTGTCTCCAGGTCAACCTCTAGGTGGGGAATGCCAACTGGCTGGCTCCCTCTGAGCTAAGGAGAGAAGGTGACAAGTGCCATCTGACAAGGATCCATCAATGGATTTTCTTTCAGCCACTGCAGGCAGTTGAGCCAGCTGCAGAGCTTCTGTGTCTGCTGTTACCTGGAGAAAAGGAGAGTGTCAGGGACAGTGTTAGATGGCCGCTTTTTCTGGCCTAGTGAATGCAATAAGGGCAGAAGGGTCAAAAGAAGATGGTTGGAAAGGAATCTGTGTGTCAGTTGGAGATCCAGCAGCCCTGTGAAGGCAAGAGGAGAAGGTACATGTCCACCTGAGGCAGTAGGTGTGAAATTCCTGGGAGCAAGGTCTGCAAAGTCATGGATATTCTGTCTTGGTCATCTTCATGTATGTGACACTCAGAGTCTTCCCATCACTTCCTCAGGGAAGAACCCCTTGTGGCCACTGGGCAGAATGGACAAGGAGAAGCATTCTATGTTAGTTCTTTCTCACTGATGAGAGAGCATTTATTTGCCCTGCAGCTATTTTCTTTCAGAGTCACTGGGCAGAAGGTGTCACAAGTCCTGGGTTGAAGAGGAGATTTCCTTAGTAGAAGAGGACTGAGTCCAGGTTCTCCTCATGTCAGGGTGATTGCATCTGCACTGATGATCTCCTGGGCCTTGCTCCAGTGGGTCACTGGTGAGAGGGTTCTTGGCCCACTACACTGGGACATGGATTTCAGACTCCTTCTTCCCTGGCTGGGACAGAATGAGCCTGTGTTGTTTTGGCCAACAAGGCTGTGCTGCTTTTCCAGACAGCCCGGGTCCTGACACGCCCTCCACACAGTGGGGAAGTTGGTGTGCGGGTCATGACCAGCCAAGGCCCCTGTCATGGTTTCTCTATTACCAATATACCCCTGGGGCTGTCCTCCTGTCCTGAGTGACAGCTTCCCTGAGAACACCGTGAGGAGCAGGTGGGTTTGCATGGTGGCACTTCTGGATTTTGGAGGTGCGGTTCTCCGTGTTTCTTATCTTAATGAGCAGAAGTAAGTTAAATGAAGGAAAATGGGTTGGAGTTTCTTTGAGAGTAAGAAAGCAAAAGTTTTGAGTTTTACAGGGTCCAGAGGGTTGAACACCTTGGTTGGAAGTGTGCAGGTCGGGGAGATTTGCTCATCTTTCAGATTTTTTCCTTGGGAATATGGGAATGTCCTCTTGCCTTGGACTGTGGGACACTCACATTGCAGAAGTAGATGGACTCTCAATCTCCCTTTCTCTCTCTCTCTCTTTTTTTTTTCTTTTTTTGTGCATATGAGACAAGTTCTCTACCAACTGAGCTAAGTCACCAGCCCCCAGGTAAAGTTTGAATCTGATTTATTATAAGTATTGACTATAATGTTTTTTAATTAAAAAAGTGATGTCACCATATTATTTCAATTGGGTAAAAATGATTGATCACATTGAATAAATTAAAATATTAAAATTTATTTGGTTGTTAATAACATTTCTGGTTTAATGCTAAAATTTTATGAAATGTTAAACAGTTTGCTTTGGATATGAAATACCCTCAGATGTCAATAATATTTGGTTTCTTAATGTGTTTTATGTGTTTAGTTCCATGTCCTGTCCCATCATGTCATTTTATAATTTGTTTTTTCAATGTCCTTTCACAGCTGCAAATCTGACATCAGGGATGACTCTCCACTCCATTATGTTTGTTGTTTTCATTCATACTCAAGTTGTCCTTCTGATTTTGGGTGCAGAACCTCTGACTCTGTGGTCTTGGGCCTTATAGGACCATGTGTGAGGATTCAAGAGGGCTTGGGGTGGCTGTGCCTCCTCAGAGGCTCCACGTGGCCACTCAGCAGTGAGACTGTAACTGAGGCAGGATGGTGTCCCTTCCCCTCTCCAACATGCACCTTGGAATAGCAGCCTTGGCAGGGTGGGGGCAGCCCCACTTCCCAGGGGATCCTGCTTCTCCCTCCCCCTCCCTGCTTACTCAGAGCCTGCTGCAGTCCTGGCAGTCCTGGGTGATGGAGTCAAGGGTCCTGGTCACACTGACCCTACTGAGAGCCTGATCCCTGGCTTGAATGGGGCCCTGAAGGGCTCCCAGGAGTGGGTTCTGGGCTGTCTTCTGGCTGTGGCTGCAGAGCCAGGTCCTGAGCTCTGGTGTGGGCAGTGCTGTCAGAGCCTCAGGGCCAAGGTGGCCGTAGCTCAGGGCTGTCCTGGTCATGGGGATGGAAACTGGCCCCAAGGATGTCACTTCTTTTTGTCTCCCTGTCTTTTTTTTACCATTTCCTGAATCTTTCCTCCCTCCCTTCGTCCCTTCATTTCTACAGTTTTTTATTTATTTTGTTGTGTTTTTCTAGCTTTTATTTATTTATTTATTTATTTTTAATTTTTATTGTTGGTTGTTCAAAACATTACATAGTTCTTGATATATCATATTTCACACTTTGATTCAAGTGGGTTATGAACTCCCATTTTTACCCCATATACAGATTGCAGAATCACATCAGTTACACATCCATTGATTTACATATTGCCATACTAGTGTCTGTTGTATTCTGCTGCCTTTCCTATCCTCTACTATCCCCCCTCCCCTCCCCTCCCCTCCCCTCTCCTCTCTCTACCCCCTTGTATTATTTTTCCCTTTCCCCTCACTTCCTCTTGTATGTAAGTTTGTATAACCTGTGGGTCTCCTTCCATTTCCATGCAATTTCCCTTCTCTCTCCCTTTCCCTCCCACCTCTCATCCCAGTTTAATGTTATTCTTCTTCTCATGCTCTTCGACCCTACTCTGTTCTTAGTTACTCTCCTTATATCAAAGAAGACATTTGGCATTTGTTTTTTAGGGATTGGCTAGCTTCACTTAGCATAATCTGCTCTAATGCCATCCATTTCCCTGCAAATTCTATGATTTTGTCATTTTTTAATGCAGAGTAATACTCCATTGTGTATAAATGCCACATTTTTTTATCCATTTGTCTATTGAAGGGCATCTAGGTTGGTTCCACAGTCTTGCTATTGTGAATTGTGCTGCTATGAACATCGATGTAGCAGTGTCCCTGTAGCATGCTCTTTTTAGGTCTTTAGGGAATAGACCGAGAAGGGGAATAGCTGGGTCAAATGGTGGTTCCATTCCCAGCTTTCCAAGAAATCTCCATACTGCTTTCCAAATTGGCTGCACCAATTTGCAGTCCCACCAGCAATGTACAAGTGTACCCTTTTCCCCACATCCTTTCCAGCACTTGCTGTTGTTTGACTTCATAATGGCTGCCAATCTTACTGGAGTGAGATGGTATCTTAGGGTGGTTTTGATTTGCATTTCTCTGACTGCTAGAGATGGTGAGCATTTTTTCATGTACTTGTTGATTGACTGTATGTCCTCCTCTGAGAAGTGTCTGTTAGGGTCCTTGGCCCATTTGTTGATTGGGTTATTTGTTATCTTATTGTCTAATTTTTTGAGTTCTTTGTATACTCTGGATATTAGGGCTCTATCTGAAGTGTGAGGAATAAAGATTTGTTCCCAGGATGTAGGCTCCCTATATACCTCTCTTATTGTTTCTTTTGCTGAGAAAAAACTTTTTAGTTTGAGTAAGTCCCATTTGTTGATTCTAGTTATTAACTTTTGTGCTATGGGTGTCCTATTGAGGAATTAGGAGCCCGACCCAACAGTATGTAGATCGTAGCCAACTTTTTCTTTTATCAGACGCTGTGTCTCTGATTTGATATCAAGCTCCTTGATCCATTTTGAATTCACTTTTGTGCATGGCGAGAGAAAGGGATTCAGTTTCATTTTGTTGCATATGGATTTCCAGTTTTCCCAGCACCATTTGTTGAAGATGCTATCCTTCCTCCATTGCATGCTTTTAGCCCCTTTATCAAATATAAGATAGTTGTAGTTTTGTGGATTGGTTTCTGTGTCCTCTATTCTGTACCATTGGTCCACCCGCCTGTTTTGGTACCAGTACCATGCTGTTTTTGTTACTATTGCTCTGTAGTATAGTTTGAAGTCTGGTATCGCTACATCGC
This sequence comes from Marmota monax, assembly GCF_021218885.2. Classification (NCBI taxonomy): domain Eukaryota; kingdom Metazoa; phylum Chordata; class Mammalia; order Rodentia; family Sciuridae; genus Marmota; species Marmota monax. Next base: position 171,368 of record NW_026693172.1, read on the forward strand.
CTGATTCACACTTCCTGCTTAGCATTGTTTTTGCTATTCTGGGTCTTTTATTTTTCCATATGAATTTCATGATTGCTTTCTCTATTTCTACAAGAAATGCCGTTGGGATTTTGATTGGCATTGCATTAAACCTATAGAGAACTTTTGGTAATATCGCCATTTTGATGATGTTAGTTCTGCCTATCCATGAACAGGGTATATTTTTCCATCTTCTAAGATCTTCTTCTATTTCTCTCTTTAGGGTTCTGTAGTTTTCATTGTATAAGTCTTTCACCTCTTTTGTTAGGTTGATTCCCAAGTATTTTATTTTATTTTTTTTTTTGAGGATATTGTGAATGGAGTGATTGTCCTCATTTCCATTTCAGAGGATTTGTCACTGATATACAGGAATGCCTTTGATTTATGCGTGTTGATTTTATATCCTGCCACTTTGCTGAATTCATTTATTAGCTCTAATAGTTTCTTTGTAGACCCTTTTGGGTCTGCTAGGTATAGAATCAAGTCACCTGCAAATAGTGATAATTTAAGTTCTTCTTTTCCTATTTTTATGCCTTTAATTTCTTTCATCTGGCTAATTGCTCTGGCCAGTGTTTCGAGAACTATGTTGAACAGAAGTGGTGACAGAGGGCATCCCTGTTTTGTTCCAGATTTTAGAGGGAATGCCTTCAGTTTTTCTCCATTCAGAATGATGCTAGCCTGAGGCTTAGCATAGATTGCTTTTACAATATTGAGGTATGTTCCTGTTATCCCTAGTTTTTCTAGAGTTTTGAACATAAAGGGATGCTGTACTTTGTTGAATGCTTTTTCCGCATCTATCGAGATGATCATATGGTTCTTATTTTTAAGTCTATTGATGTGGTGAATAACATTTATTGATTTCCATATATTGAACCAGCCTTGCATCCCAGGGATGAATCCTACTTGATCATGTTGCACAATTTTTTTGATATGTTTTTGTATCCGATTCGCCAGGATTTTATTGAGGATTTTTGCATCTAGGTTGATTAGAGATATTGGTCTGTAGTTTTTCTTTCTTTGAAGTGTCTTTGTCTGGTTTAGGAATCAGGGTGATGTTGGCCTCATAGAATGAATTTGGAAGTTCTCCCTCCTTTTCTATTTCCTGAAGTAGCTTGAAAAGTATTGGTATTAGTTCCTCTTTAAAGGTTTTGTAAAACTCTGCTGTATACCCATAGGGTCCTGGGCTTTTCTTAGTTGGTAGTCTTTTGATGGTTTCTTCTATTTCCTCAATTGATATTGGTCTGTTTAGGTTGTCTATATCCTCCTGACTCAATCTGGGCAGATCATATGACTTAAGAAATTTATCTATGCCTTCACTATCTTCTATTTTATTGGAGTATAAGGATTCAAAATAATTTCTGATTATCTTCTGTATTTCTGAAGTGTCTGTTGTGATATTGCCTTTTTCATCCTGTATGCTAGTAATTTGAGTTCTCTCTCTTCTTCTCTTCATTAGCATGGCTAAGGGTCTGTCGATCTTATTTATTTTTTCAAAGAAACAACTTTTAGTTTTGTCAATTTTGTCAATTGTTTCTTTTGTTTCCATTTCATTAATTTCAGCTCTGATTTTAATTATTTCTTGCCTTCTACTTCTTTTGCTGTTGTTTTGCTGTTCTTTTTCTAGGATTTTGAGATGAAGTGTGAGATCATTTATTTGTTGGTTTTTTCTTTTTTTTAAGGAATGAACTCCAAGCAATGAATTTTCCTCTTAGAACTGCTTTCAATGTGTCCCATAGATTCCGATATGTTGTGTCTGTGTTTTCATTTATCTCTAAGAATTTTTTAATTTCCTCCTTGATGTCTTCTATAACCCATTGATCATTCAGGAACCTATTGTTCATTCTCCAAGTGATGCATGATTTTTCCTTCCTTCTTTTATCGTTGATTTTCAGTTTCATTCCATTATGATCAGATAAGATGCATGGTATTATCTCTACTCCTTTATATTGTCTAAGAGTTGCCCTGTGACATAATATATGATCTATTTTTGAGAAGGATCCATGTGCTGCTGAGAAAAAAAGTGTAACTGCTTGATGTTGGGTGGTATATTCTATATATGTCAATTAAGTCTAGGTTATTAATTGTGTTATTGAGTTCTATAGTTTCCTTATTCAACTTTTGTTTGGAAGATCTGTCCAGTGGTGAGAGAGGTGTGTTGAAGTCTCCCATGATTATTGTATGGTGGTCTATTAGACTCTTGAACTTAAGAAGAGTTTGTTTGATGAACATAGCTGCACCATTGTTTGGGGCATATATATTTATGATTGTTATGTCTTGTTGGTGTATGGTTCCCTTGAGCAGTATGTCGTGTCCCTCTTTATCCCTTTTGATTAACTTTGGCTTGAAATCTATTTTATGTGATATGAGTATGGACACTCCTGCTTGTTTCCAAAGTCCATATGAGTGATATGATTTTTCCCAACCTTTCACCTTCAGCCTATGTATGACTTTTCCTATCAAATGCGTCTCCTGTAGGCAGCATATTGTTGGGTCTTGTTTTGTGATCCATTCTACTAGCCTGTGTCTCTTAATTGGTGAGTTTAAGCCATTAACATTTAGGGTTATTATTGAGATATGGGTTGTTCTTCCAGCCATATTTGTTTATTTATGTTACTTAACATGGCTTCTTTTCCTCTTTGATTATTTTCCCCCCTTTACTGTCCTACCTCCCACTGTTGGTTTTCATTGTTATTTTCCATTTCCTCTTCCTGTAATATTTTGCCGAGGATGTTTTGAAGAGATGGTTTTCTAGCTGCAAATTCTTTTAACTTTTGTTTATCGTGGAAGGTTTTAATTTCATCTTCCATCCTGAAGCTTAATTTCGCTGGATACACAATTCTTGGTTGGAACCCATTTTCTTTCAGTGTTTGAAATATGTTATTCCAGGATCTTCTAGCTCAGAGCCTGTGTTGAAAGATAAGCTGTTATCCTGATTGGTTTACCCCTAAATGTAATCTGCTTCCTATCTCTTGTAGCTTTTAAAATTCTCTCCTTATTCTGTATGTTGGGCATCTTCATTATAATGTGTCTAGGTGTGGATCTCTTATGATTCTGCACATTCGGCGTCCTGTAGGCTTCTAGGATTTGGGATTCTGTCTCATTCTTCAAATCTGGGAAGTTTTCTCGTATTATTTCTTTGAATAGATTGCTCATTCCTTTGGTGTGGACCTCTATACCTTCCTGTATCCCAATGACTCTTAACTTTGGTCTCTTTATGTTATCCCATATTTCCTGGATGTTCTGCTCATGGTTTCTTAACAGTCTTGCTGAGCTGTCTATGTTCTTTTCAAGTTGAAATACTTTGTCTTCATTGTCTGATGTTCTATCTTCTAAGTGTTCTACTCTGCTGGTAGTATTCTCAATTGAGTTTTTAAGTTGGCTTATTGCTTCCTGCATTTCTAGGATTTCTGTTTGTTTGTTTTTTATAACCTCTATCTCCCTGTATAGTTGATCTTTTGCTTCCTGGATTTGTTTGTGTAATTCGTTGTCGAAGTGATGTTTCATTGTCTGATTTTGCTGTCTAATGTCTTCCTTGAGACTCCAGATCATCTGAAGCATGTATATCCTAAATTCTTTATCTGACATTCCATCTGCTGCAGCTATTACCTCTTCTAAAGTTGAGTTGACCTGCATTGCTTGTGGTCCTTTCTTTCCTTGTCTTTTCATACTGCTCGCGTTTCTTTCTGCTTGGTGAAACTGTTGTGTATTTGAAATTTTCCCCCCTATATATTTATATTGCTCTTGTATAGTTGAAAAGTCTCCCTTGCAGGGTCGGGCAGTGGTCTGCCTACCTTGCAGCCATGGGTGGCGGCTCTGCTCTGCCCCTCCTCCAATTGTTGTGACGTGTCTACCATGCCCGCGGACCCCTGGGCCTGTTCTGCCGGTCGGTCGCAGGTCTTCCTACCTTGCAGGCCTGGGCAGCATCTCTGCTCTGCCCTTACTCCAATTGGGGTGACATGTCTACCATGCTGGCGGGTCACTGGGCCTGTTCTGGGGGCGGGCATCAGCTCTGCTCTGCACCTCTGGCTTGATGACAAAGTGAGAGAGACTCGGGTGTTTGTGACTCACTTTCTCTACCAGGAGACCAACTGTTTCTGTTGCCACTGGTATTGATGAAGTTCTCTCCTCCGCCGGTTTCTGATGACATCAGATCTCTGCCATGTTGGTATCCCATGCGAATGGCAGCATTTTTTTGCCTTTGCCGGGTGACCAAAGCAACAGGTGAGTCCTGACCGGCCCTCACAAGCCCCGTCTCAATCCTGTTGCCACTGCCTATGAAGGCTTGGTTGGTATTTACCTCCACAGTATTCAGCAGGATCCGGACCGAGAAGCAGTTTCTGTGGGTTCTTTAGCCCTGGGCCAGAGCAGTTCTGGGAGCAGGAATTCAGCCGCTCTGTGCTCCGTGTATGTTCTGATAGGAGCAGGCTCCAAGAAGAAGTTTCCACAGGTTCTTTAGCACTGAGCCTGAGTAATTTGTCTGCGAGACGCAGGTGAATGGCAGCCTGAAATTACCTGTTCTATGACTGAATGAGCTGCGATCAGTCAAAAACAGGGATGGTGACGTCAGCTCTCCAAGATGGTGGCCGCTGGCTTCCTCTCTCTAGCTTTTAAATTATTAAAAAAATTCTTGATTTTAGGTGTCACTTCTGAAAAACTCAACTCAAATATATTTCCTATGATTGCTGAACTCTATCTATCAATCTATCTGGTATTTCAGCCTTTATATATAGCCTATCATATCTGTAACTGTCAATGTATTGAAATATATTTCTTCACATTTCTGAACTCTCTCTCTCTCTGTCTCTCTCTCTCTATGTACATGTATGTATATATGTTATATATGTATGTTATATATGTATATATGTATGTATATATATTATATACACATATATAATATGTATTTCAATTTATGTACTTAGCCTGTCATTTCTGTACAATTAACCCATAAATATCACTTTGATTTAAACTAAGCCCCTCCTTTCATCATTGAGTAGATTGGATTCTTTGAACTTCTATGTTTAGTTCTGTGTTTTCTGATCCCCAAACTACACGTTCTAATATATTTATGCCTTAAATGCTATCAAATACTCCCCCCAGCCCTGCAGTACAGGTTTTTTGCTTTCTTATTTGCTAATGGCTTTGCAAGGCTCCTGAAGGCCTGGCCCTGCTGCCCTCACTTTATACATGAGGGCTTTGCAATGAGACCTGAGCTCAAAGCTGGACAGGCGCAGCAGGATGTTGTCTCAGACACAGGTGTGCATGTTCCTGTGGCTCTGGGCCTCTGGTGAGAGATTTAAGTGCTGGATATCTTCATATTTTTAGGTTTATAGGGCTGGCAAGCTAATTTTAAGATATAGTGAGAAAAAATGACTACATCCCATATGGGCCTAATTGTGTGCTGATTTTAAATACTAATTGAAAGTGAATATCAAATGAAATGATCCAATACATATGTGATAAATTTATATGTGTGTGTGCGAGTGTGTGTGTGTGTGTGTGTGTGTGTGTGTGTGAGAGAGAGAGAGAGAGAGAGAGAGAGAGAGAGAGAGAGAGAGAGATTTAGTTCATGGTCCATCCCTAGGTTATTCTGACCAAAGGTGCCTGTGAGCACATGGTGATGTCCCAGTCTCCAGGCCCTCTGGCTGTTTCTGCAGGAGACATGCCCACCATCAGCTGCAAGTCCAGCCCGAGTCTCTTATCCAATCAGAAGGACTACATGGCCTGGCACTAGCAGAAGGCAGGACAAGTCCCAGGGTGCTGTTCTCCTGGGTGTCCACCCAGGGAGCTGCTGTCCCTGGAGGTCCATGGGCAGTGGGTCAGGCACAGATTTCACTCCCCATCAGCAGTCCCAGGCTGAGAACGTGACAATTGTTCCTGCAGCAGCACCACAGTGCTCCTCCCAAGAGCCTCAGCCTCAGACATAAGCCTCCTCCAGGATGAGGGTGAGGGAGCCTTTGCTGCCCTGGCTGCTTCCCCCTCCCACAGTCCTGAGCTCTCCTGCCTCCTCTCCTGACAGGTCACAGGTTTTGATTCATTCCTTGGGGGGGTGTGCAGGGGTCAGGAGGAAATTCAGGAAATGGGCCTGTTGGTGTTGTTTATTTATTTAGCTGAAGTCATCAAGCACAAGTACTGGGCAGGTCTCCTGGGGACAGTACAGAATTTTCATGTTACATGAACCTGTTTCATGGACAGATCACATGACTCAGCCAATAATAGTCTTCACCCTCACAGAAGAACCTAGTGACTTTCACACACTGACCAGTGATTCTCCTCATGACTCCTCCCATCTGGACCTTAACATTTTGATTCCTTGTCTTCCTGGCTCCTTCTTGACCTATAATCACCTTCCATTTGCTTCCTTCAAGTTAGGCCTCACCCTGCCTTGGTTTTCACAACCCTTGACACCTGTCTCTCTGTCTGTCTCTCTCTCTCTCTTTCTCCCTTCCTCAGACCCTGCATGTCAGATGAGCCTTTCTGGTGAGGTTCACTCTAAGTGTTTCCTGCTCTGCTCCCTCTTCAGACCCTGGCCCCTTCTCCTCATTTCTATCAGCTGTTCTCATCATTTTCTTTTCATTTATGTAATTTATTACAAAATTTAAAACAACAAAGACCTGGGCCAGAGCTAAGTGTCCACTGCAGTTTAAGGCCTTTGGCTCCTAGTGAGGATATTCCCATAATCCACAGGTTCTCCTGACCTCAGCTGTGCTCATTCTCCCACAGGCCATTCTCTAGTTCCTTAGCTCTGTCACTCTAGACAAGGTGACGGTATATTTGTTACCTTTCCTCATCCTGTGTACACTCTCTATTCAGGTCCATTCCTGGGCAGTTGTGTCTGATGTTGTGATAGGAGGAGGTGGTGCTCAAGTCCCTTCCACCTTGAGTATTAAGACACAATTTGATCCATGTGCACCTGCAGGGCACCAGGGCACTACCTTGCAAGCCTAGAGTGACCTCTCCATCTCTGATTGTTCCTAGATCAGGGTGGGCTCTCCAGGGTGAAAGGCAGGGAGAGTGGAGTGTACACTTTACTGTGTCCCTGCTGGGTCCTGGAATAGCAAGAGAGAAGCACAAGTCTGTGGTCAAGCACTAGCAGCCATTTGTATGATTTCCTTCTATTAATCATTGCAGGCTAAGTCATCTATATGAGTTTTTGATTAGGTTTGAATCCTAATTTCACAAAGAACAGCATTAGCAAGAACAGGGGGACCTCTAGAAATTTCCTACACCATCGCCCTCCCTGTGCCAGAGTCCTGCCCAGGGCCCAGGTCCTGCTCCTCTTGCAGTGTCCACGCTCATCTTGTTTTGTCAAATGGAGCCTGTGTTGACCTCCACATGCCAGGCCAGGCTGCTGCAGCTGACAGGGCCATGCATGGGTGTTCCCTGGGCTGTGGCTGACACAGTTGTGGTCCACAGCCCCCAGCTGCAATCATTTCCCTTTTGCTTTCTCCCTCCCTCCCTCCCTTCCTTCCTTCCTCACTTGCTTTCTTTCCATCTGTACAGTGGATTAAACTCAGGGTTCTTTACCACTGAGCTCTGTTGCAGCACTTTTAATTAATTAATTAATTAATTAATTAATTAGTTTGTTTGTTTGTTTTGAGACATGGTCTCACTCTGTTGCTGAGGTTGGCCTCAATCCTGATCAGTTCCTGCCTTAGTCTCTGTTGTAACATGGATTGCACACATGAACCACCATGGCTGGCATTGTACTAGTTTTCTAATTATTCACAACAAATTAACACACCCCTTTGTGATCTCACAATTTCTGTGGGAGAGGAGTCGGACTGACCTAGACTGGGTCGTTTTCCTCAGCTTCTCATTGGCTGCAACCAAGATGTGTTCTCAGCTGCATCCTCACCTGGAGACTTGAAGAATATGCTTTCAAGGACACTAAGAGTTTGGGAAGAATTAGATTCTTGGGGCTTGTGTGGTTGAGGATGCTGGGTTATTGGTGGCTGTTGGTCAGAGACTATTGTAGGACCCTGCAGGCCACCAGAAGGTCCTATCATCTGGGCAGCTCAGTAATGAGACCAGTATAAAGAATTCTTCCACAAGAGTGTGAGGCCGACTCATTTTTTAGGGCTCTGATGTGAATAAATCAGGCCCACCCTGAACAATCTCCTTTTGAGTGACTTAAAATGAATTCCCTTGGCATGTTAATTGTATCTACATAATAATCCCTTCTCATTTCCAATATTTCCTGAACCAAAAGCAAATCTCATGTTCTGTCCACTGAGCCCGTATCTCAGGATTAGTGAGTGTGAATACCAGCTAGTAGGTGTCTTGAGGAGGCAAGATTTCTCATCATTTTGATATTTAAAAAAATTATTTCTCCAAAATATTCCCTTTGAGAAGACCATTAAGAATGGAAGCTCCTTAGGTGAAGAGCATCAGAAATATACCTTCAGGTGATTTCTAACCCCGTTTCCCAGGTCCTCAGATTCTTCTCAAGTGAGACAAAATTCAGGTTTTCTATTTCTTTATGGACAAATATAAACACATGAAGGAATAAATAATGTAAACATAAGGCTCTCAATCTTTTTAATACTAAAGAAAGAAGAAAAATTTAAAATCAGTAGCCCAGTTTCTCTTTCAACAAATTAATATCTGAAGAGCCAACCAAACCCAAATCAAGCTGAATTAAGGAAGTCAAATTATAAATACCAAATCCTAAAAGAGGTTCTCAAGATGGTGGATCAGAGGAAGACAGCACTGTCCACCGGCCCATCAGTTCAGGACTGTCAATGGGAAGCTGTAACATCCCATGGGGACTCTGCCTCAGAGCTGCTCTGGGAGCTGCACATCCACTGTGAGCACTCTGCAGCCTACAGGACCCTGTACTGGGAGACACAAGCTGAGAGCTCCTGCAACCCAGTATGCTTAACTTTTCCTGAATTTCATGATCTTACCACTTTTGGAGAGCTCACAAAGCTGTTTTGTAGAATTTCTGTCAATTAGGATGTTTGTCTACCACTTATGGTAGAAGTTAGCTGCAGCATCTCTGGCAGGAATATCTAAAAATGATGCTCTTCTATTAGAGCTCCCTAGTGGGTGGTGCCTGATTTCAATCTGTCTCACTACTGCAGATGTTCACATTGATTCTGGGTTAAACGAATGTTCCAGACTTCTCTCCTGAAGTTCCTCTTTGGCCATTTGAAATGTGCATGAGGCTGGGGGTGTGACTAAGTGGCAGAGCACTTACCCCCCAAGCTGAAGGTCCTCACTGTGATCCATCTCCAACAATAGAGCTCAAAAAGAGTTGACATGAAATTATTGAAAAGTTCCTCAATCCTTTATAGATATCCCATTCCTCATCAAACTATCAGTATCAGGCTGAACTCATGGGACATCTTTTGTTTAATGGGTTAGTTTGTCATAATTACAAATTTGGATTCTCAAGATTATCCAGAGCTGACCAGTGAGAGGCTCCTTCCTGGTAGTTTCTCTTTACTTTTTCCAGGGTCTCATCATTTTTGGAAAACTTCTTGTGTTCCCAACTCAAGATGGTGCAGGGGGTTCTTATCATAAGATTCCTTTAGTGGTAAATAAATCTGGGCACTGTGAGTGCTTGTTGGGAGCATGGGCTATTGTGCCTGGATTAAAGAGAATGTGTAAATAACTCTCTTAGTCAATCCCTCTATGGACCTCAACACCTATCATCTCCTGATCTATCTGCATGCACACTCCTATCTATTCCTACATACATTTCTGAGTTTAATCTGATATTTCTGATTCTAGTCAAAATCATGTTTGTTCTAGTGATGTCCCTTTTTGTGTGGTATCTCTTCTACCTTCAGTGAGTATTGTGGCTCTGATTATCTCTGGTGCATTGTTTCCCACCAATATTCCTCTGACTGAAAGCAACCTCTTGACATTGGCCTGCCCTCCTTTAGACAGCCTCATGCCCACTCGTGAACATACCCTGATCCTGCTCTGATACCCCTTGTCAGGGAACAACCATCTTTACACACATGTATGGATGCTGTGTCAATTGCCTTTTGTCACTGAAAAAATCCTGGGGGTAAAACACTGTAGAGGAGGGAAGAGTTACTCTGGGTCATGGTTTCAGTCTATGATCAGCTGGCTCCAAGGCAGAAGTATCATGGTGGAAGGGCTGGGTGGAGGAAAGCTGCTCAGCCATGAGTCCAGGGAGGTATGAGCAAAGTCTCAGAAAAAAAAATCACCCTCCAGGGCACAATCTCAGTGACCTCCTCCTTCCCACTAAGTTCTACCCCCCAAAAATCATTTAAATCATTTGCCCATCAAATGGATGAGTACCATAATGAGGTCTTCACCCTGTGAGACTTTGGGGGACCCTTCATATGTAAACTGTAACAGAATCCCTCCCTCCACTGCCTGTGTCCCCCACCTGCCCACTGAGGCCACACTGCAGTTTGTCTTCCTCACAGTGCTCCACATTTGACCTGCACAGGGCCTGCACAAACACCATCTGCATGAGAGGACACCCTCCTCCCCTTGTCCCCTCCACCACCCAGGTGTCCTCTTTTGCTGCAGTAGTGTGGAGGGTGTTCCAGCCCAGTCCTCTGACATACCTTTATCCTCACCAAGAATGTGCCCCAGCCTTGCACCAGCCTCTGGGGACTGTGTTCTCTTAGGACCTGGGTGAGATTTGGTGACAGATTAAAGACAGGTTAGGAAACACGGTAGACTCAGGACAGAGGAGCATCTGGTCCAGGGAGAACTTTAGCTTCTGAAGCTAAAGCTCAGGTGGAGCTGGGGGAGGGGTACAAGCAATAATGAGAGGTTCTCAGGGAGAACACGTGGCCTGATGGGTGATGCAGCCTGCAGACAGGGAGGGAGCTGAGCTTTCAGGTGTCATAGGGCCAACTCCTGATCTTGGCAGCCAAGGTCAGAAGAAGTGTTGGAGCCTTCAGAATGGAGCAGGACCAGAGCTCAGCTGGGATGAAGGGACAGCACAGGCACATGGTCAATGTCCTTCATTCCTCACCAATCATGGTGCCTGCACTTGGTGTGTTTTGTCCCTTTGTGTTGCCTGATACACTGCAGCTCATCACCCACAATTCTATTTTTTATGAGGATGAAAAACTGGTAAATTTTGATAATTGTTTAAAGTTAGCTTAGAAATTGTATGAGAAAAAATGGGGTCAATGACTGGTTATTCTTGCTTGACAGTCTTGTATCTAGCATTTTGCAGACATTATTCTCTTTCCTCCTGCCTGCATATTTTTTCTGAGAATCTAATAGCCATATGGAAGTTCCGTTGGATGTTGTGAGCTGCTTTTCTCTTGTGGCTTTCAAAACTATCTCTGTCTGTAAATTTTCATAATTTGTCCATAATGTATTTTAGTGTGACCATCTTTAGGTTAGGCCTGTTTGGGACCTTCAAGCATAGTTAATCTGAATGTCCATATTTCTCCTATCATCTGGGAAATTTTCAAGAATTATTACTTTTAACAATCATTTCTTTTTTCTGCATTAAATATCTCCCATTTTTATGGAATACATATAGATCATTTTTTTGTTTTTGACCCTGTCACACACATCCAGCATGTTTTATTCATTCCATTTGTTTCTTTTTCTGTATTCTCTTATGAGGGGATAGTTTCACACTCTAATGCCCAGGTGTTTTCTTCTACAGTGTGAAGTCTGCTTTTGAGCTCTCTATAGCATTTTCTCATCTCATTCAGTATCTTTTTCAGATCTAGAATTTCTGTTTGAAGGGAAAATTAATACAACCATAAAATTTTCTTTGTAGCATGATAGATTTATAGATGTCAGAACAAAAGTGAGTTTATAGCTGTGGAATGATTTGAAGAATGCCAAGGCAGGAGTGTGGATGGTGTGTGTGGTCACTATTTTGCTTATTTCTCTTTCTTTTCTTTTAAAATGCTGAGCATGAAATCCAGGGCCTCATGCATTCCAGGCAACACTCTACTACTGAGCTACATCCAGCTTTTGGCTCATAACTGAAATTCCATGAATGTGGCTGAGCAGACAGATTTCATGGATCCGATCTACCTATATCTTGAGCATTTAGACAAATCAAGAGAGGAGAGACAATCTGGCCATTCCCTGCAAGTATCTTAGAGAAGGAGCATGAAAGTGGGATGGGGAGAGGAAAGAGGAAGAGAATCTGACATGTAGCCTTAACTATGGAGAAACACAGTCAGAGACCTGGATCCAATGAGAAATCCCCTCAGCACAGCCCTTAGGTTCCCAACAACTAGAGAGGATTTTATTCATTCAAGTCCCACTGAGCTGAGATAAAGAAACCAGAAGCCCCATCTTAAAACATCTGTAGAGATATATTCAGAGTATTTAAAATACTTCTTTTATGTTGGGCCTCTTGTCTCCTGCTTTTTGCTGGGCACTGGACTGGAGAAGATGATGGAAACAACATTATCCCTTGACACCTGGTTTAGACCTCAGCTCTGCCTGACATCAGTGAGTGACCAGGGTGAACATATCTGCTCTGGCCTCTTCCTGGGTTCCCAGGAGTGACAGCTGGTTTGGGGGCTTCTCTCTGTGTGTGAGTGTCCGAGTCATGAGGTGGACAGGTACGTGAGCTGTCTTCCTGAAGCTGCAGGACATCAGTGTGGAGAGCAGAGGACACAGGACCCTGTGGACACAGGCAAGGCTCACTTCAGGTTCCTCTCACTGAATCCTGCCCAGGATGTTCCAATTCTTGCCCACCAGAGGGCGACATGAACCTGCAAATACACTCACCAGAGCCTCAGCCCTGGGGAGGCTGATCTAGATTTCAAGCATAAATTTAATCTTACACTTTTAAGTGGTCAGATAAGAACATTATAGGAAATTAATGAGACACCAGGGTCTCTCACTACTGTCACTCAGGTTTTCTTTTTTCCATTCATAGCACTCAGGTAGGATGGAGGTCACTGATGCCCACATGTCACTGCTGGCACCACAGACACTTACCTGTCCTCTAGGGCCAGGCAGTGGCTTCTCCACAGAGTCACATGGGAGCTCAGATTGAGGAGCTCCAGCCTTGTGTGTTTGTACCACGTGGAGCTCATGGCCTCCAGCTTCTGCTGCTGCAGAAAACAAGGCCTGGAATGTGAGTGCCTTATTGAAGATCATTTTACCTCTTTCAAAAGCTCTTTTCTTAAAAAAAAAAAAAGAACTTTGCTGTTTCCCAAGAGAAACAGCATAAAACATAACAAAGAACAACTCTGTAGTTTGCAGAAAAAAAACTATTGGAACTAACCTCCTCTGCAAGGTACTAATAGTAAACACAGTACTTCAGAGTGTCTGTTCACCCAGTGCAGCACTATTGCTCTCTACAGAGGACAAAAAGTGTAGTTCTCAATACTTCATTGACAGTCTGGCTATTTCTCTGCATGCACTGTAGGCACGTCACATCAGAGAAATAGAAACCTATGATGGACAAAAGAAAACCTAACTTGCAGACTGATGCTCACTTCCCAGTCTTGGGGTCACACATGGCTAAGATGGTGCCTGGTGATCAGCCAGAAGGTGTTACTGTGGGTTGTGATGAAAAATCGGACCACCTCTAGGATAGGTTCAGAACCTTTCCACCCTCATGGACAGCTCGTGTCTCCCCTTACTGCCTGTAGAATGGGTGTACATATGAACTCTCCTCACCCTGCTGACCTTTATCCTGATTGGCTCCTGTTCCTTATATTTGCTGTGTGTGCTTCCTCAATAAATGAGCTCCAGCCTTGACTGGTCTCCCTGACTCATCTGATTGTCTTCTGGCGAGGGAGGGCTGGGTGCGGGCGGTCAGTTGGTCCTCTCCATTCTTGGCTCATCCTGGCCTGGGCATGTTCTACCTATCTCTCCTGCAGGTCAGGAGGGAACAAGGAGTAAAAACCCTGATATCTGGTGCCCAAACAGGGACACAAAGAAGTTGGTTCACCAAAAGTGAAAGTATTGGTGAGCGAAGCCAAGCGAGTTCCGAGGTAAGGGTCTCCCTGAAGAGATAGGGCAATCTCACACTAAGCATGATGCTCCAGCTCTTAAAGCACTGGGATTAATGCTCAAAAGCCAAGAGATCTTGGATGCCCAGGCCAAAAATGTCTGGGAAACCTTGACATTTGATGCACCCTCATTGGTGGCTGTCAATCTGTTTGATTGGGCCACTTGGGACCATGCAGAACAATTGGTGAGGAAGAGGGAGATTAACCTGGGAGAGGACCACCTTCTGGGGTTCTACCCTATCCTATCTGCCCTCAAAGCCTGTTTCTCCTCTGGCCCCTCAGAAGGAACATCTAGGGGCAGCGAAGACCCTTTTAAGACACCTACTTCTCCTACCTAAAACGGCGATCTGGCTTGGGAAACCCTTGTTGAGGAATGACTTGGGTCACTGCGAGTCAGTCCTCTTGCTGCCCAGGAGGAGAAAGACTTAAAGCCTCACTCTGACAATGGCCTCCTAGACCTTTTTGGTCCTTGGCCTGGTCCTCTGTGTTCCATACCAAGTGCTCCTGTCCCAGAACACATGTAGACAATCCGGATGGGGAGCGGCCTCCTCCATATTGTCACCCCTCCCCCTGCGGAAATTCTACGCCATCTTGTGGAAACCCTGAAAAGCCAGTTAAGCCGCCATCTTGTAAGACCAATGATGACTTATCCCCATCATGTATGGCTTTCCTGGTCAATGCTAACCCTGTGGGCAATCGACCGGCCTTATGTTATCCCTGGGAGGCCCAAGATTTGAAAGAACTCAAAAAGACCACCTCCGAGGATGGACCTAATTCACCCTGGGCTGAAACCATCCTCCAGGGTCTGGCCCACCAAGAATGTACCACCCAAGACTGGAAAAACTTAACCAAGGCTGTGCTTCCTGGTTCCCTCTACCTGAAATTGTGTGCTTTTTTAATGAGGAGGGCCATGCTCAGACTGAGAGGAATCAGGCTGTTAATCCCCTGGTTCCTGTAACTTATGGGATGCTGTTGGGGTCCAGTGATCAATTTTCCACAGGCCTTCAGCAGGCTGCTATCCCTGCCCCCTACTAGGAGCAGGTATGGGCTTTAGGACTGGCATCATGGAAAACATTGGAGGAAGGCCCCTCAGAACCCCCAGAAGCAGAATTACTCAGAGGGCTACCGAGGATTTTGCCACCTTCATCGAGAGGGTGGAAAAGAGCTTCCAAAGGAAATTCCCCTTGGGACCCCTTCAGGACCAGTTTGTCAAGATGCTGGTCTGGGAGGGAATGACCACAGACCACAAACTAGCCTACGCAGAGATGAAGGACAGATCTATGGGGAGGTGGATAGTGACCACTAAGGATGTTGGTACTCAGGCCACCAATCACAGTTGTTGGTTGTGGCCTTGCAGCCCAAATGGCTTCGCATATGTCCCTCAGGCCTGGCTAAGGGGCAAACTCTGCCTAAGATGCCTTGTCCCGGTGTAGAAAGGGATTCCATTGGCAGAGGGATTGTAAGTCCAAATTTGATATTGATGGTAAGCCTTTAAACTAATAACAGGGAGCCCTCCAGCCCTGTCACCCAAAGAAGGCACCCCACCTAGTGCCCCAACTAAGGCCCACTGGTCCCAATAATCCTGGGAATTAGGCCAAAAATGGATATCTTCATAGCAGGGAAAATGTTCCGTTGCTTGATTGACATTGGAGCATATTGGATACTATTAAGGAAAGAGGAGGTTCCCCCACAATTGAAACTGATTCCTGGACCTTAGGTATTGGGGGTGGGGGATGATACAAGGTCTGAAGAAACCAAGGATTGGCTTACTTGGAAGGAAGTAAATGGTAGTCAGGGAGAGATCCGCCCTCTGGTGACATCTTGCCTGACAGCTAATTTTCTGGGACAGAATATTTTTGGGGAAACTGAGATGTTCATCACCACAGATCACAAAGGGATAAATGTCAATATCCTATAGGAAGAGGAGTACAAGCAACAGTTTGGCCTATCAGGTCCCCTTAGCAATTACTGGGGGGATCCACTTTTTGAGACATCGAGGCGGAACACTCCTGCACCCAGTGTGTGGCCTCAATCCAATCCTGGAGGCCACTGTTCCTAACATCCCCACCATTCAATGGCTTCCAGGCCCTCCAGTGTGGGTGGAACAGTGGATGCTTCCTCTAGATAAACTACAAAAATTACAAGAGATAACATCAGAACAACTGAATCTAGGGCATATTAGGCCCTCCCTGAGCCCTTGGAATAGTCCTGTATTTGTCATACAAAAGGCCACAGGGAAATGGAGAATGTTACAGGACCTAAGAAAGATTAATGAGCAGATGATTCCTGTTGGTACCTCCTTGCGAGGGCTATCCTGGATCCCCTCCATCCCTCGGGATTTGACAAGAATTCTTCCAAACTTGGAATATTAAACACACCACTGGAATACCATACAATCCGAAAGGTCAAGCTGTAATTGAGAAGCATAATAAGACCTTAAAGGACCTACTAATAAAATAAAAAGGGGGAAACAACCCCCATGACCAATTAAGGACAGCCATGCTTACATTAAATATTTTAAAATTTTCCAAAGACCAACCTCTAACTGCTTTCCAGAGACATCGGTCTAATCAGACACCTTATTTGAAGGTAGAAGTCTGATGTAGGGACCCCCTTACTGGATTATGGCATGGTCCTGATCCTCTCATTAGTGTAGGGAGGGGATTTGGGTGTGTATTCCCAATTGGGGAACCAAGTTCAATTTCGGTACTGGCTAGAGATCTAAAATACTGTTCACCAGAACAATAATGATTACCCAAGAGCACCCCCTCTTGAGTTATGATTCTTTATTTTCTCATTTGTAATGAAAAGACCATTCTAGATACTTTAGCTGGTTGAGACTGGATTCCTCATTGTCTCCCTTGTGGCATTCATCTTGGACATGGCCATTTCGGAGCTTCCTTTGGAACATTCTAATTCCACTCATTTGTATGATTCCAGCCTATATGCGGCCCTTAGAGTGATTCCCCTCCTACTATATTATTTTGGGGGAGATGTGCTTTGGGGAGGCACACTTTGATGCCATACTTCATATCCTTGGCTCCCCCTGCAGGCAGTGTGTCACTAAGGCCCTTCTCAATAGTCAATGCAACGGGACCAAATATGATTGTGGTAATGGCTTATGGGGGGCATATGTAATCTGCGATCTTGAAGTCTGTGAAGCCGGCTCAGGTCTCCTCACTACTCTCAGCTACAGCATCTGCTGGCCCAAACCAGTGGTTCTTCCTTCTAAGCCCCAAGGCCCCCCACATGCCCATGCATGACATTCTAGTCAGGCATGGTCCATACTGCTTGTTATAAATCAGCATCTAAATGTACTCACAAGGGTGTAACTTACTGGATGGGCCACTCTGAGGGGTCCCATTCTTGGTATCAATGTACTGGAAGTGGTGGTAAGCCAATTTGTTGGTATTTATATGCCCCCCCCCACCAGGTATCTGATCGGGGGAGCTCAAGATCTAGCCATGAAGGCTGCTATTAACAAGGTTGTACAAAATCTTACTGAGCTCAACTTGGGCCTCCTTATATACCATTCTATAATGCTACCCAAGCAATGGGCTCCCCGCCGTTTAGGCCCTGAGACTCAAAATATTCTACAAAGTGTATTTGATCTTTTAAATGTGACGTGCCCGGAAGATGGCCGCTGCGTACGGGGGTTGCTGAAGTGCTGAGCGTGGTGCTCAAAGCAGCGGCTTTAATAGAGATTTCGCACAGTCTGTTAAAGCTCCTTTCACCGTTAATCTGTAGTGGACCACTTTGCCAAGGAGCAGGAAGAACAAAGAAATCGAAAAAGAGACGCTTGGCTGCTCAGAGCCGCGGGCGCTTTGCTCCCATCTGCTTCCTCTTTCGCTTCGCTCGGGTGGAGAAGCTGAATGTGTAATCAGCAGTGGATTGTAAGTACCCGAGGCAAAGAAAGCTCAGTGCGCCCCGCCTTTCTTTTTTTTTTTTTTGAATATTTTTTATACAGGGAGAGTTTGTGGATTGGGATTGTTGGCGGGGCTGTGGTTTCTGTGCCGAAAATCCACTCCGCGGGAGCCGCCATTTGCTTTCTGCTTGCTGTCTTGATGGCTCTGTATACACTGTCCGGCAGCCGCACCTAGAGGTTGGAGCTGGGCTGCGTGCCGAGCCCTGTCCTCCGAAGGCTGGACTGCAGCCTCGAGCATCTCTGTGGCCTGTTCGCCGCTGCACCTTCGGGCAGAGCCTGCTCTGGGGTCGTTCTGCACCCCCCTGCCAGGGGACCCGTGCTCCGGAGGAGGGGGATGGAGAGCCGCGGCGGCAGCCGCTTGGGCCCCTGGGGCCTGGCACCGGGCTGAAGAGCTGCGGAGGCCAGGGCGGCTCTGCTACGGTCGCAGACAAGCGCGGACGCTCGTCAGCGCGGCCCAGAGACGGAGGCGATGGCGGCAGGGTTTCATTTCTAGAAATCTGGACTGGAAACAGAAGCAGCAGTTTGTATAATCCCAAGAACTTGCTTATACCAGGAAGCTGTAAGGGCAACATGAATATTACTGAGGAGATGTAACATGGTGGCAGGCGCAGAGAGATCAAGTCTCTGACATCTTCAACTGCGCGGGCATAGGGAGCCGTAAACTGTCTAAATGCTGTTTGCTCAGGATCACTAGGCAATCCTGAGCTGACGTGGATCTGGGGTGTACAGGCTGGGCCCCTCAGAACACACACACAGAGCCCGAATCGGAGGCAATTAAGCTCCGGTTCGCCTGCTTCGTGTGACTCAGCACTAACGATCCCGCTGAAATAATTGGCCGGCCCTTAGGAACTTACAGAGGTAAAAGCCAACCGAGCCTTCATAGGCAGTGGCCACAGGACTGAAACGGGGATTGGGAGAGACAGTCAGGACCCACCCGTTGCATTGGTCATCCGGCAAAGGGAACAAACGGTCACCATTTGCATGGGATATCACCATGGCAGAGAAATGGCGTCACGGGCGGAGGAGATAACTGCATTGAAACCAGCGCGACAGGTGTGTAATCCCCTAGCCATCTCTCTCCACACAGCGGGGAAACCTTAAGGGCCACTCCCAGCTCTCCTGTGAACGCAATAACCAGACCGAGGGAATCAGGAGTGGCGCGGGACTCGCGGCTCGGAACTCCCGGCTACCGCTCCCACCAGTGCTGACAACTGAGGTCTCTTGCACCAGCTACCTGGGGCGTGGCTACAGGAGGGCAAGCAAATTCGCTGGGGGATCTCAGCCCCAAGCTCTACAAACTTAGGGTCTGAGGGAGGCAAACAGGGAGAGTGAGCCCAGGTGTTCATGAAAACAGGGCTCCCAGGAGCAGCAGACCTGGCGTGTAGCCAGTATTGTGGTGAGCGCCACAGGTGAGCACGGCCTGGCTTGAGGAAACACAAGACAAGGCCCTAGACACTCAGGATTGGAGACCCGCCCAGTCTAGGAGAAAGAGCTGCTGCACAGTGAATGGTTCCCACCTATTGAGAGGAGAAGCTTGGCCCAGTGGGCACAGCTCCACCTACTGGAAGAGAAGTTAATAGAACTCTAGGACTGCATTTATTATTATTATTATTATCATTTTTTTTTTCTTTTCTTTTTTTTTCTTTTTTTCTTCTTTTTCTTTCATTTTCAATTTTTATTTGTTGTTGTTCTTTAATTTTTTTCAATGTTTCTATTTTTTTAATTTTTTTTATTTTATTATTATTTTTTTTAATTTTAATTTTCATTTTTTATTATCACTATTATTTTTGTTAAATTTTTTTTTCGTCTTTTCTTTCTTTCTTTATTATCTAATCTTTGTTATTCTTGTTTCTTTTGTCTTTTCATTTCTTTTCAATCTTCTTATTCCCCCTCCCTTGAATTCTACCTGCCTACTCTCATTCTCTTTAGTGACTTCTTCCCTTCCCTTCTAATATCTTTCCTCTCAAGCATCAAATAAATCTATAAGAGTAAACAGTAACTCAGCAGTCAAACAGAACAAGAAGTAACATGAGCAGCATAAAAAAGCAAGGAAGAAAAGGAGTACAAACAATGAAGGACAGCCTAAATACTCAGGAGGACCTAGAGTCAGCAGAAAAATGGTCATATAAAGAACTCAAGGAATACCTTAGACAGATGGAATGGAACCTTAAAGAAGATACGAGACAGCAAATCCAAACAGTGAAAGAACACTTTGAAAATGAATTACATAGACAGATAAAAGAAGAAGTTAAGCATCTTTATCAGGAGATTGAGATTATAAAAAAAAACCAAACAATAATTCTAGAAATGAAGGAAACGATAAACCAAATTAAAAACTCAATTGAGAGTATCACTAACAGAGTGGAGCAAGTAGAAGCCAGAACATCAGATAATGAA
This sequence comes from Marmota monax, assembly GCF_021218885.2. Lineage (NCBI taxonomy): Eukaryota > Metazoa > Chordata > Mammalia > Rodentia > Sciuridae > Marmota > Marmota monax. The sequence goes on from NW_026693172.1 coordinate 191,648, forward strand.
GACAAAATATATCATCTTGAAAAGAGCCTAGCCAACTCAGAAAGGCTGGTTAAAAACCATGAGAAAAACATCCAAGAGATATGGGATAACATAAAGAAACCAAACCTACGAGTCATCGGGATAGAAGAAGGTACAGAGATTCAAACCAAGGGAATGAGTAACCTGCTGAAAGAAATAATTACAGAAAACTTTCCAGAAATAAAAAAGGAAACAGATATACAAATTGTAGATGCATACAGGACACCGAGCACACAAAATCACAGTAGACCAACGCCAAGACACATTGTTATGAAGATATCCAATATACAGAACAAAGAGAAAATACTAAAAGCTACAAGAGAAAGGAGGCAGATTACATTCAGGGGTAAACCAATAAGGTTAACAACGGATTTTTCATCACAGACGCTGAAAGCGAGAAGATCCTGGAACAATGTATTTCAAACACTGAAAGACAATGGATGCCAACCAAGAATTCTGTATCCAGCAAAATTAAGCTTCAGGTACGATAACGAAATAAAAATCTTTCATGATAAACAAAAGCTAAAAGAATTTGCAGCCAGAAAACCAGCATTGCAAAGCATCTTGAGCAAAACACTACACGAGGAAGAAATGAAAAACAATAACCAAAACCATCAGTGGGAAGTGCCTCTATAAAGACAGAGGGCGGGGGGAATGCTAACCATGGAGAAACAAACTAAATTAAAAAATAAAAAAAAGAAGAAGATAAATAATCAAACATGGCTGGAAGTACAAACCATATATCAATAGTAACTCTAAACATTAATGGCTTAAACTCTCCAATAAAGCGACATAGGCTGGTAACATGGATTAAAAAAACAAATCCAACAATATGCTGCCTCCAGGAGACACATTTGATTGGAAAAGACATACACAGGCTGAAGGTGAAAGGTTGGGAAAAAATATACCATGCACACGGTCCTCGTAAGCAAGCAGGGGTGGCCATCCTCATATCGAATAAAATTGACTTCAAGACTAAATTAATCAAAAGGGATAAGGAAGGACATTATATACTGTTAAAAGGAACCATTCACCAACAAGACATAACAATTATCAATATTTATGCACCAAACAATGGTGCTGCGACGTTCATAAAACAAATTCTCCTCAAGTTCAAGAATCAAATAGACCACAACACAATAATTATGGGTGACTTCAACACACCTCTCTCACAATTGGACAGATCCTCCAAACAAAAGCTGAATAAAGAAACTATAGAACTCAATATCACAATCAACAACCTAGACTTAACTGACATATATAGAATATATCAACCATCATCAAGTGGATATACTTTTTTCTCAGCAGCACATGGATCCTCCTCAAAAATAGACCATATATTATGCCATAGGTCAACCCTCAGTAAATATACAGGGGTGGAGATAATACCATGCATTTTATCTGATCATAATGGAATGAAACTGGAAATCAATGATAAAAGAAGGAAGGAAAAATCCTACATCACATGGAAAATGAACAATATGTTACTGAATGATCAATGGGTTACAGAAGACATAAAGGAAGAAATCAAAAAATTCTTCAAGATAAATGAAAATACAGACACAACATATCGGAATCTATGGGACACAATGAAAGCAGTTTTAAGAGGGAAATTCATCGCTTGGAGGTCATTCCTCAAAAAAAAGGAAAAACCAACAAATAAATGAGCTCACACTTCATCTCAAAGCCCTAGAAAAGGAAGAGCAAAACAACAGCAAATGTAGCAGAAGGCAAGAAATAATTAAAATCAGAGCGGAAATCAATGAAATTGAAACAAAAGAAACTATTGAAAAAATTAACAAAACTAAAAGTTGGTTCTTTGAAAAAATAAATAAGATCGACAGACCCTTAGCCATGCTAACGAAGAGAAGAAGAGAAAGAACTCAAATCACTAACATACGGGATGAAAAAGGCAATATCACAACAGACACTACAGAAATACAGAAGACAATTAGAAATTATTTTGAAAACCTATATTCCAATAAAATAGAAGATAGTGAAGACATTGATAAATTCCTTAAGTCATATGATTTGCCCAGACTGAGTCAGGAGGATACTCACAACTTAAACAGACCAATAACAATAGATGAAATAGAAGAAGCAATCAAAAGACTTCCAACCAAGAAAAGCCCAGAATCGGATGGGTATACAGCGGAGTTTTACAAAACCTTTAAGGAAGAATTAATACCAATACTTTTCAAGTTATTTCAGGAAATAGAAAAAGAAGGAGCTCTGCCAAATTCATTCTATGAGGCCAACATCACCCTGATTCCGAAACCAGACAAAGACACCTCAAAGAAAGAAAACTACAGACCAATATCTCTGATGAACATAGATGCAAAAATCCTCAATAAAATTCTGGCGAATCGGATACAAAGGCACATCAAAAAAATTGTGCACCATGATCAAGTAGGATTCATCCCTGGGATGCAAGGATGGTTCAATATACGGAAATCAATAAATGTTATTCACCACATCAATAGACTTAAAAATAAGAACCATATGATCATCTCAGTAGACGCAGAAAAAGCATTCGACAAAGTACAGCATCCCTTTATGTTCAAAACATTAGAAAAACTAGGGATAACAGGAACTTACCTCGACATTTTAAAAGCTATCTATGCTAAGCCTCAGGCTAGCATCATTCTCAATGGAGAAAAATTGAAGGCATTCCCCCTAAAATCTGGAACAAGACAGGGATGCCCTCTATCACCACTTCTATTCAATATAGTTCTCGAAACACTGGCCAGAGCAATTAGACAGACGAAAGAAATTAGAGGCATAAAAATAGGAAAGGAAGAACTTAAATTATCACTATTTGCAGATGACATGATTCTATACCTAGAAGACCCAAAAGGGTCTACAAAAAAACTACTAGAACTAATAAATGAATTCAGCAAAGTGGCAGGATATAAAATCAACACGCATAAATCAAAGGCATTTCTGTATATCAGCGACAAAACTTCTGAAACGGAAATGAGGAAAAACACTCCATTCACAATATCCTCAAAAAAAATAAAATACTTGGGAATCAACCTAACAAAAGAGGTGAAAGATTTATATAATGAAAACTACAAAACCCTAAAAAGAGAAGTAGAAGAAGATCTTAGAAGATGGAAAAATATACCCTGTTCATGGATAGGCAGAACTAACATCATCAAAATGGCGATATTACCAAAAGTTCTCTATAGGTTTAATGCAATGCCAATCAAAATCCCAACGGCATTTCTTGTAGAAATGGATAAAGCAATCATGAAATTCATATGGAAAAATAAAAGACCCAGAATAGCAAAAGCAATTCTAAGCAGGAAGTGTGAATCAGGCGATGTAGCGATACCAGACTTCAAACTATATTACAGAGCAATAGTAACAAAAACAGCATGGTACTGGTACCAAAACAGGAGGGTGGACCAATGGTACAGAATAGAGGACACAGAAACCAATCCACAAAACTACAACTATCTTATATTTGATAAAGGAGCTAAAAGCATGCAATGGAGGGAGGATAGCATCTTCAACAAATGGTGCTGGGAAAACTGGAAATCCATATGCAACAAAATGAAACTGAATCCCCTCCTCTCGCCATGCACAAAAGTTAACTCAAAGTGGATCAAGGAGCTAGATATCAAATCAGAGACTCTGCGTCTGATAGAAGAAAAAGTTGGCTCCAATCTACATATTGTAGGGTCGGGCTCCAAATTCCTTAATAGGACACCCATAGCACAAAAGTTGATAACAAAAATCAACAAATGGGACTTACTTAAACTGAAAAGTTTTCTCTCAGCAAGAGAAACAATAAAAGAGGTAAATAGGGAGCCTACATCATGGGAACAAATTTTTACTCCTCACACTTCAGATAGAGCCCTAATATCCAGAGTATACAAAGAACTCAAATAATTAAACAATAAGAAAACAAATAACCCAATCAACAAATGGGCCAAAGACCTGAACAGACACTTCTCAGAGGAGGACATACAATCAATCAACAAGTACATGAAAAAATGCTCACCATCTCTAGCAGTCAGAGAAATGCAAATCAAAACCACCCTAAGATACCATCTCACTCCAGTAAGATTGGCAGCCATTATGAAGTCAAACAACAACAAGTGCTGGAGAGGATGTGGGGAAAAGTGTACTCTTGTACATTGCTGGTGGAACTGCAAACTGGTGCGGCCAATCTGGAAAACAGTATGGAGACTCCTGGGAAAGCTGGGAATGGAACCACCATTTGACCCAGCTATTGCCCTTCTTGGACTTTTCCCTGAAGACCTTAAAAGAGCGTACTACAGGGATACTGCTACATCGATGTTCATAGCAGCACAATTCACAATTGCTAGACTGTGGAACCAACCCAGATGCCCTTCAATAGATGAATGGATAAAAAAATGTGGCATTTATACACCATGGAGTATTACGCAGCACTAAAAAATGACAAAATCATAGAATTTGCAGGGAAATGGATGGCACTAGAGCAGATTATGCTTAGTGAAGCTAGCCAATCCCTAAAAAGCAAATACCAAATGTCTTCTTTGATATAATGAGAGCAACTAAGAACAGAGCAGGGAGGAAGAGCAGGAAGAAAAGATTAACATTAAACAGATACATGAGGTGGGATGGAAAGGGAGAGAAAAGGGAAATTGCATGGTAATGGAGGGAGACCCTCATTGTTATACAAAATTACATATAAGAGGTTGTGAGGGGAATGGGAAAACAAACAAGGAGAGATATGAATTACAGTGGATGGGGTAGAGAGAGAAGATGGGAGGGGAGGGAGGGGGGATGGTAGAGGATAGGAAAGGTAGCAGAATACAACAGTTACTAATAGGGCATTATGTAAAAATGTGGATGTGTAACCGATGTGATTCTGCAATCTGTATTTGGGGTAAAATTGGGAGTTCATAACCAACTTGAATCTAATGTATGAAATATGATATGTCAAGAGCTTTATAATGTTTTGAACAACCAATAAAAAAAAATAAATAAATGTGACGTGCCCTAAGTTTGTTCAAGACTGCTGGCTGTGCTTAAAGACCATTAAAGGCCACTGCCATTCCCGTTTGGCAGAATATAACCTCACCTCTTCCTAGTAGATGATCTGTACTCCCTCTCACCCCACTTAGAAGTCTTTTTGCCATTGGTGACCATGCCTAATGTCACCTGTCTCACTAGAAATGACACTCAATATGTGGGGATGTTGAATCTCCTCTGGTGTAGAGGCAATAGGTTTTTTGACGGATCAGTAGGTGGTATGCTCTGTCCTCCTAATGGTACTGTCTTTTCTGTGGGGGATATGGTGTACAGTGTCCTACCAGGTAATTGGAGTGGGATCTGCATTGTGGTCCTCCTCCTCCCTGACATTGAGGTCCTCCCTAATAACCAGTCCCTGCCCATACCTTCTGTTGATTATTTCCGTTCCAAGCCCTGATGGGCCATTCATGCTGTTCCTTTGCTGTTGGGTCTGGCGGTGGCCACAGGGATGGGAACTGGACTTGCTGGCCTCAGTACTTCTTTACAGATGTACAATAAGCTTCCTCAGCAGATGAAAGATACTAGGCACCATGTTGCCAGCATCATCTTGGACCTGCAATCTCAACTCAATTCCTTGGCTGCAGTACTCCTCCAAAACCGAAGTGGCCTGGACCTGCTTACCGCCAGAGAGGGAGGATTATGCCTTTTCCTACAGGAGGAGTGCTGCTTCTATGCCAATCTCTCTGGTATTGTTCAAGATAACATTAAAAGGTTACAGGAGGACCTTGAAAATTTTCAGGATGAGCTGCAATCAAGCTTTCTATGGACTGGGCTAAACGGGTAGCTCCCTTACCTTCTCCCCTTTGTAGGCCCCTTTGTTACTATAATTCTTGTATTGGACCTTGTGTAATTAACAGGCTCCTCCAGTTTCTCAAGGATCAAGCCAGAGCTGTTCAATTGATGATGGTCTGGCAGTGATATGCTGTTTTACAAGATACTGACTGGGAACCCTATGAGGTTGGCCATGGCCCCACCAGGATGTGTAGGTGTAAGTCAGAGGCAAGAAGGTTTTTCTTCATAGGTCTAAGTCCCCTCCCTTCCTTGAGGTTTCCCACTGGGTCTGCAGATCCTGCAGGTAAACTGCCTGAAGAGCCAAAGTGGTAGTCAATGACTGGTAAGATCCCCAGAGGGGGACAACCTAAGACAGGCACACTCTCAAGTGAAAGACAGATACCACCCAATAAAACAAAAAAGGGGGAGATGTAGGGAATGTCACACCAGAGATGGAGAAAAGGAAACCTAACTTTCAGACTGATGCTCACTTCCTGGTCTTGGGGCCACACATGGCTGAGATGGCGCCTGACGATCAGCCAGAAGGCATTACTGTGGGTTGTGATGAAAAATCAGACCACCTCTAGGATAGGTTCAGAACACTTCTGCCCTCGTGGACAGCTCTTGTCTTCCCTTACTGCCTGTAGAAGAGGTGTACATCTGAACTCTCTTCACCCTGCTGACCTTTATCCTGATTGGCTCCTGTGCCTTATATTAGCTGTGTGTGCTTCCTCAATAAATGAGCTCCAGCCTTGACTGGTCTCCCTGATGCATCTGATTGTCCTCTGGCGAGGGAAGGCTGGGTGCAGGTGGTCAATTGGCCCTCCCCTTTCTTGGCTCGTCCTGGTAGGGGTGTGTTCTCCCTATCTCTCCTGCAGGTTGGGAGGGAACGAGTACTAAACCCCGACAGTGCCCCATGTTCTCCTGTGTAAAATAGTGCTCCAACCCAGCAGCTTAATGTGTTAGCATTTTACTCTCCCACATATTTTTGTAAGAGAGGAATCATGAGGGGCTTTCCCAGTGGTTCTGGCTCAAGGTTTGTCTCCAGGTGTTTTGGGCTTGTACCACAGAGGCAGCCATGGAAAGACTTCTCTGGTAGGTCTCCAGGAGTCTGCCCTATGTTGGCCAGCTGAGGCTGTCGTAGCAAGGGCCTGGGGTTCTCACTGTGGCCCTGCCATGGGCTGCCTGGGGGTCCTCACCAGGGGTCCTCTGGCTTCCTCTGGAGCAGTTCTCCTCCCAGAGTGGTCAGAAGACAAGAGTCTCAGTGTCCTGGCCTCTGGAGTCACTCAATGACACTTCCTCTGGAGTCACTCAATGCCAGCCCTGTCCTGTGTGGGGGGAGAGTGTGGAACAGCTGGAGGGGACTCAGGGGGCAGAACACTGGGGCCTCCTGATGGCTAAGTATGTTCCTGCTGTCCCCCTGGAGGCCTCCTGCCTGGAGGATCCTCCCAGCTTTCCTAGCAGCAGGATTCTGTAGGAAACAGTTGTCACCTGTGCTGTCCTCAGGGATTTGACTGTGGTGTTTTACATACCCCATAATCACTGTTCTGAGTACACAGTGGGTTACATATTAAGATAACATTTAAATAAGAAATAAAAGTTTTACAAACTCATTTTTATTTTACAATCCTCTGTGCAACTGAGCCCTTCCTCTGATGCCACCTGCCTTTGCCTGGAAGAGGCATGTGGGCGATTCCTATCCTGTGCAAGTGCAGATGACATGTTCTCCAGGTTCTGTGTTAAAATGTTTCTGCATTTTCCTTGAAATGTCAGAAATAAGTGAGTTTTAACAGCCTGGAATTCTTTGAAGAAATGCCAAGGCAGGAGTGTGGATTGTGTATGTGGTCACTACATTGGCATGTTTCTCTTTTTTACTTTATTTTATTTTATTTTTTTCAATGCTGGGCATGAATTCCAGGGCCTCATGCATCCCAGGCAACACTCTACCACTGAGCTACACCCAGCTCTTGGCTCATAAATGAAACTCCAGGAATGTGGCTGGACTTAGATTTCATGGATCCATCCTACCTATATCTTGAGCAATTAAACAAATCACGAGAGGAGAGACAATCTGGCCCTGCCCTGCAAGTATCCTAGAGAAGGACCATGACAGTGGGGTGGGTAGAGGAAGGAGGAAGAGAATCTGACATGTAGGCCTTAACTATGGAGAAACAGAGAGTCAGAGACCTGGGATCCAATGAGAAATACCCTCAGCACAGCCCTCAGTTTCCAAAAACTAGAAAGGATTTTATTCATTCACATCCCACTGAGCTGAGATAAAGAAACGTGAAGCCCCATCTTAAAGCATCTGAAGAGATATATTCAGAGTATTTAAAATACTTCTTTCATGCTGGGCCTCATGTCTCCTGCTTTTTGCTGGACTCAGGACTGGAGAAGAGGTTAGACACAACATTAGCCCTTGACACCTGGTTTAGACCTCAGCTCTGCCTGACCTCAATGAGTGACCTGGGTGGACATTTCTGCTCTGGCCTCTTCCCAGGTTCCCAGGAGTGACAGCTGGTTTCTGGGCTTCTCTCTGAGAGTGAGTGTTTGAGTAATGAGGTGGACATGTGGCTGAGCTGTTTTCCTGGAGCTGCAGGACATCAGTGTGGAGAGCAGAGGGTACAGGACCCTGTGGACACAGAGTTGGCTCACCTCAGATTCCTCTCACTGAATTCTCTGCTAGGATGTTCCATTCTTCAACCACCAGAGGGCGATGTGCACCTACAAATAATCTCACCATTGCCTCAGCTCTGGAGAGGCTGATCTAGTTTTCAAGCATAAATTAAATTTCACATTTTTAACTGGTCAGACGACAACATTATAGAAAATTAAGACACCATGGTCTCTAACTGTTGACATTCAGATTTCCTTTGATCTACTCATAGCACTCTGGTTTGGTGGATATCACTACTTCCTACATGTCATAGCTTGTACCAAAGAATCTTGCTCAGGCTGTGTTCTCTAAGGCCAGGCAGGGACTACTACACAGAGTCACATGGGGACTCACGCTGAGGAGGCTCCATTCCCTGTGTTTGCACCATGTGGAGTACATGCCTCTATCTGATGTTGCGGGAAATGAAGACTGGAAAATGAGTGACTTATTGAAGGTCATTTTTACCTGTTATAAAAACCTCTTAAAAAAAAAGAAAAAGAATATCACTGTTTACCAGGAGAAACATTATAAGACATAGTAAATAACAACTCTGTAGTTTGCCAGAAACAAACTATACCTACCTCCTCTGCAAGGTGCTAATAGTAAGCACAGGACTTCAGAGTGTCTGCTCACTTAGTGCAGCACTGTTGCTCTCTACAGCCAACCAGAAGTGTGGTTACCAATACTTCATTGACAGTCTGGCTGTTTCTCTGTGTGCCCTATGTTCTCCTGTGTGAAATAGTGCCCAACCCAGAGCTTAATGTGTTAGCATTTTCCTCTCCCAATCTTTCTGTGAGAGAGGAATCAGGAGGGGCTTCCCAGGTGGTTCTGCTCAAGGTTTGTCCCCAGGTGTTGTGGGGTGTTAACCACAGGGGCAGACATGGAAGGACTTCTCTGGTGGGTCTCCAGGGCTTCCCCTATGTTGGCCAGCTGATGGTGCCATTGGCAAGGCCTTGGGTTCTCACTTTGGCCCTGCCCTGGGCTGCCTGGGGGTCATCACCAGGGGTCCTCTGGCTTCCTCTGGATCAGCTCTCCTCCCAGAGTGGTCACAGGCAGGAGTCTCAATGTTCTGGCCTCTGGAGTTACTCACTTGACTTCCTGGTCCTGGATTGGTAACAGGCCAGCCTAGTCCATGAGGAGGGGAGAATGTTGAGCAGCTGGAGGGGACTCAGGAGGTAGGACACTGAAGCCTCCTGGTGGCTGAGTCTGTTCCTGATCTCCCCCTGGAGGCCTCCTGCCTGGAGTATCCTCTCAGCTTTCCTAGCAGCAGGATTCTGCAGGAAACTGTTGTCAACTGTGCGGTCCTCAGGCATTTGACTCTGGAGAATTTTTTTTTCTTTAAATAAGAAAAAAAATTCACAAACTCAATCTTATTTTACAATCCTCTGTGCAACTGAGCCCTTCCTCTGCTGCCACCTGCCTTTGCCTAGAAGAGTCATGTGGGCAATTCCTGTCCTTTGCAAGTGCAGATGACATGTTCTCCAGGTTCTGTGTTATAAGGTTTCTACATTTTCCATGGAAATGCTGATTTTCTGACTATAGAATTTGGTTGGACCTGGTTTTTCAGTACTCTCAGGAGGTGTTTCTGTTCCTCTCCCTCCACTGCCTTCCTCTCTTCTCCCTCCCCTCCCTCCCTCCTCCCTCCAAGAAGGAGTTCAGATTGCACATAGGAAATTTGATCTGTGAAGTAGGGATACTGTAAGGAGTGAAATCAAGAAAAAATACAGAAAGAAAAAGATCACTTCAATAAAGACTTAGAGATTGTGAGAAAAATACAAGCAGAAATCCTCAAAATGAAGAAAACAATTAACCAAAAGTTAGAATTCAAAACAAGGCACCACCAACACAGAGACCACTTGGAAAACTGAACCTCAGACAATGAAGACAAAATATAAATTCTTGAAAGTAGAGTGGAGTATTTCCCTGATTTCTTGATTTTCTTTGTATTAATCATTTCTTTATTATTGTTTTTCCTCATGGTAACTTATTAATTATGCCTGAGTTTACAATCTTGCAGGGAATGTTACCTCACATTTCTTTAAAAAATATTACAAATCTATGTTTCAGGTTGAGTGTGGGGAAGAGAACCCAGCTGACCTGGCAGTGGCATGGAGCCTCCTTGACAGATAGGACAGGAGCTGAGCCCTGGACCCCAGGCTAGGATTCTCCTGGACATGTGCTGTGCTCAGGGAGAGGAAAGGGGCTGAGTCAGAAAGCAGAGGACACCTCCCCCATCCCCAGGGGACTCTCCCAGGATCCTGCCTGCTGTGGTTTCTGTGGCCAGTGGAGGGCACCTGGGCTCCCACTGCATCTCCTGCTAACCTTCCCAGCCCAGCTCTGCCTTTGGGTCAACATCATATTCACCTTGACCATAATGGCTCTCCTGAGTGACCATCTCCCTGCAGTCATGCCCAGGCATATGAGGTGGGCAGATGCCCTCAGGTCCCACCCTTGGGAAGAATGGGAACCCCAGAGCTCACTCTCCTCCACATTCTCCTTCCTCACCCCTTCTGTCCTCACCAGGTTCCAGAGCATCAGCAGCCCTGGTGGCCTGACTAGAAAACTGTGAGGTGACCTGAGGGGCATCTAGCCAGAATCTTTAGGAGTCACTGAGACAGTAGAGACCCAGAGTCGCAGGGCCCCAGGGACAACCTTCCACCCTCTGGGAGATTGATGAGTGACTTTTCCAACTCTGATCCTTCTCCACATGAAGGCAGGCAGTTGAGGGGTGCCAGGTAGGGTGACTGGCTTCTGTGTCATTACTGTGCCTCTGCTGAAGCCTGTAATTGTGGGGACCACATTGAGTGACCTCGCCTCCCAGTCCTGATGCACCACTGACCTGAAAGGTCACTGTAGTCTGGTGAGGTAGTGCATGACTCCTGACTTGGTCTTTTCTCTATGTGGGGTGTGTCCCTAGGGTTGAGTTACACTCACCTGTTGCTTTGAAATCCTGCCCTTTGCCTGTTAGGGATAGAAGGTTCCATGGAAACTCCCTATGTGTGTCCCCTTCTCTCTCTGCCTTTGGGCGTGGTCTTCCTAGATGTCCGTCAATCTGCTGACAGCAGAAACCACAAAGCTAGACTCCACCCCCTGAACTCTGACCCCTTGCCTCATTTAAATAGTTTCTTCCCATTAAAAGGGGGAGTACTTGCTTCTTTCTCTCATTCCAGGGAACCCTAAGGACAGATGAGCCATCACAGGACTCAAAGAAAAGGCATTACTCTGTCCTTTTGTGGGTATTTTCTGCAGCCCAGTTCACCTGGAGTGACCTTGACAGTTTCGATGTGGAAAGTGACATGTAATAGTAAGAGAAATGTAAGATCTTATGCAAAATGTATAAGTCAATTTCATAAAGTTCCTGTTATTAGTTATAGCAGGCAAAGTCATTTTTCTGTTCATTTGTTTGTTCGTTTTATTAGATTTGAATCTGAATTACAAGAGCAGCTTTTGGTGGGACCTCTAGCATTTCACGTCATCTCTTCACTAACTTGGCCAAGTCCTGCCCAGGGCCCAGGTCCTGCTCCCTCTGTAGTGTCCATGCTCATCCTATATGCTCATTCAGAATGTCCCTGGACACCTCTGTGCTTGTCCTCCACATGCCAGGCCAGGCTGCTGCAGCTGACAGGGCCACTCATGGGTGTGGCCTGAGCTGTGGCCCAGGCAGTCATGGTCCACAGCCCTCAGCTGCACCTGTTCTCTGAGTTCCCAGCACCTTACTCTCACAGGGAATAGAATCTGCTGTGCTGCTGCCCAGACCAGCAGCTCAGACCAACAGCTCATGTGGCACCTGGGCCACCCAGGCAGGGAGGTTTTTGTTCCAGGCTGTATCACTGTGGGAGAAGCTTGTATACCTTGACAGCAGTAATACACCCCAGCATCCTCCAGCTCACCCTGCTGATTCTCAGTGTGAAATCTGTCCCTGACCCACTGCCACTGAACCCGTCTGGGACCCAAGTGTAGCGGTTGGATACAAGATATATTAGACCCCGTGGAGCCTGGCCTGGCTTGTGCACAACCCAGTGCAAATACATGTTTCCATTACTGTGTAGGAGGCCCTTACTGGACCTGCAGGAGATGGAGGCTGGCTGTCCAGGTGTGACCGGCTCAGAGAGAGGATTCTGGGGTCATAACAATATCCTCACTTGTTCCTGAAAAATCACAGAGTAATACAAGGTTATGTAGAAACCTTAAGAAAAATTTTGAACTTTTTCTTTTTTGTATATTTCAGACTAAATTAATTTTTGTTTTTGATTTATGCACTAAAACTATTCATATACATAAAGAACTCCAATTGAGTAAGCTCTAAGAGCCTCTCTTGAATTCCCTTCAACATCCCCATCTTACTATGTGACAACTTTCATCAGAGTCAGTCCCTTGCTCCTTCTGGCATACTCTCTCACATGAATTGACCTCAGCTGCCTCATCCTGGAGGACAGACCTGCATATCCCACATGTGGGCAGAGCACACATGGACAGAATGGGGGTATAGGGCTACCCTCCCTCCCCCTTCTCTTTCCTCATCCCCTCTGTCCTCACCAGGGATCCAGAGAAGCAGCAGCCCCAGGAGCTGAACAGGTAGCCTCATTTTGTGAAGCTGAGCTGAGGAGTCCTGGTGAGTCAAGGGCAGGTTAGAGCTGAGCTTTTAAGTCAGCCTTGCAGGAAGCTCCTCCTCAGGGAGCACCATGCAAATGCCCTGTGGATGCTGGGTGGAGAGAGTGAGGGAGGGAGGGGCCTCCTTGTGAGCCAGGGACATCAGATTTCTTCTACAGTTGGAGGAAATAGAGCAGAGAAATAGCCCTCGGTGTCTGTGCTGTGGGCAGGAGGCCTCATCATGGAAGCCCCACTCTGTGAGGGGTCATGGTGCCCAAGGCCTGCCCTCCAAAGACAGCACAGATGCTCAGATAGAGAGGTGGCCTACAGATCAGCCTCTGTGAGGAAATGACCATCCTGCTGTCTTCCTCTCAGCTGAGAAGAGAATGTGACAAGTGCCACCTCACAAGTGTTGATGTTTGAAATTTCTTCCAGCCACAGCATGCAGTTGAAGAAGTTCAAGATCTTCTGGTGTCTGATGATACCTGCAGAAATATAAGAGTATCAGGGACAGTGTAGATGTCAACTTTTCCTGGCCCAGTGATGAAATAATAGCAGAAGTATGACAAGAAGCTGGTGGGAAGAGAAATCATGTTTCAGTTGAAGATCAAGTAGCCCTGCTCAAGGAAAGAGGACAAGGAGCATGTCCCCTGAGGTAGACAATGTAAAGCTCCTGGGGCGAGGTCTGTAATTGGTGGCCATCCTTTCCTAGTCATCTCCATGAGTTTGACACTCAGAGCCACCAGTCATGTCCCAGGACATGGACCCCTAGCCCACTGGACAGTGTGGACAGGGAGGATTCTGCATTAGTTCCTTCTCATAAATGATAGAGTCATCCATCCCCATCTGCTCCTCCTTGTCAGGGACACTAGGGAGCAGGTGCCACCACCCTGGGTTTTAAAGTAGATTCCCTAGGTCAGAACTGCACTCAGGCACTCTCCCCATGTTCAGGGGGTTCCATGTGCACTACTGTTCTCCTGGGACTGGCCTCTAGGTGTCTTGGGGAGAAGGTCCTTTTCCCTGCACAGGGACATTGATTTCAGCCCTCCTCATCCATAGGTGGGACAGAGGGAGCCTGTGTTGTGTTGGCCAACATGGCTGTGCTGCTTTTCTCCCCAGCCCAGGACCTCTGACACACCCTCTCCACTGTGTAGACCTTGGGCCACAGCTGCCGAGGACCCTGCCATGTGTCTCTTAGTTTAACTGAATCTCTGTGGCTGTCCTGCCCTGAATGGGCAGTGTCCTCTGAACCTGTGAATCATGCCATGTTTGCAGTTTCTCTAGGCTGTGGTCTTCCTGTGCTTTTTCAGAATGAGCTGAAGGAAAAGAAATGAAGGAGAATGGGTTGGAACTCATGATCAGGAGCAGGAAACGTTCAGAGTCTCAGAAAGTTCCAGAGCAAAGGACCCCTTGGGAGAAACTGGTTGGACACATAAATCCTCTGTCTTCTCCTTGCAATAAGGATGTCCTCAGGGTGTTTCCTGGGGGATCTCATGATGGCCCTGAGCCATCTCAGGTGCAGTTTAGATCTGGTTATCTCAACTGATTTCCATAGTTTATGCCTGACTTATTTATAAAGATATTTTCCAGGTAAGTAGATTTCCCTTTTGCATGACTATACTTCAGTGCCCTAAATAGGGCAACACTATAGTAAATACTATTTTAAATGCTCCTATTGGTGCATTGGAGTTCTGCAAAACAGATGCTTCCCTGGACACAATCTGCAGGCCTGGGATACACTGTGCTCCATCTTAGTCCCTGGTGCCTCCTCTTTCCATTTCTTCCATCCCCACCCCCTCCCTCCTCTCTCCTGTCCTCCTTCTATTTATTCATCTGCTCCTTTGTCATTGGTGGGCTCTAGACCTCTGTGGAGCTGGGCTCACTGCTGTGCTGTGGTGTCTGTTTCCAAGCACATGGTGTCATGTGGTGCATTCCTTTAACATTTCCTCCCTGTCCCAGTCCCCTGACCCTCCATCCCTCTCTCCTTTGCCACTGGTCATCCTTCTCTCCTTATGAAACTTTACCCCACTTTCCCTTCCTTTGCTCTAGCTTTTGCATAGGAGGGTGACATGGGACCCTCACCTTCCAGAGTCTGGCTCTTTCACTTTCCATCACGTTCTCCACTTCCATCCATTTACCTGAAATGCCACCATTTCCTTCTTCTTTAAGGGCCTGAGTTCAGCCTGGATTGTGTGGGTGTGGACAGATCAGGAGGAGCTCTGTGGCAGAAGAAGGCAGAACCTGACCACACTGCAGACAGAGTGAGAGCTGAGGGTCCCCTCAGCCATGAGCCATGTGGGACAATTGCTCTTGTGTTTAGTTTTCTGATCCTGCTGATGAGATATGGCACTTTGATGCCTCACCTAGTTTTCTGTGGCTGAGCAACAATTTCCCCCTATTGATCAGTGTCTTTCTTCCTAGGCCTGACCCTCAGGAGTCCAGGCTGGGTCGTCAGCTCAGCCTGAGAAGACTGAAATGGAGCAGTCACTGGGCAGCTCTCCTTGCTGAAGTTCAGGGTCTTCTTCCAGGTCCAGTGGCTGAGGCAGAGTCATCTTTCCATAGTTGTAGGGTGAGGTCCCAATTTCCCTGTGGCCATCAGCACAGAGCTCCTGGAGACTGCCCTAATTGCCACCTCCAAGAGCAGCATTAGAGCATCTCCTCACTTCAAGTCTTCATTGGCTGGGATCCTCCTTCTTCTACCTCCATGTGCAGATGGATGGGCTTCAATGTTGGAGACAGATCTAGTGTGTACTCTCTCTCTCTCTTAAATTCAACTTATTTGATTATGTCTCAAAATATTTCATAAGAATTTTTATTGAAATTCCTGTTTGAGTACCTGGGGAGTGGGATGGCACAAATCCTGGAGTTTGGGGCCAACAACTTGGAATCCTATCCACATACTTCCATTTTCTTTCACTTAACATAATGACTGGATCCCTATTGGATATTCAGTAGTGGGTGCTCTTTGGAGGAATCAGTTTTAATAAGACCAGGTGATTCCAGGTAAGCAGAGGATAAATTGGTAACCTGCAGTTGGCACAGGAATGATAATTGCTTCCTCCCTCCTCAATGTGTGTCAGTTGCACCAGGCACTAAGTACTCAGGAACACATGGCCTGCTCCTCTTCTGGACCCACAAGTGCTCACTGCCCTCAGCAGAGGCCTCAGGCTCCCTGGCAGAGCTCCATGTCCTCCCAGCCTCAGTCCCTGTCTGCCTCCACACTGACTCTGTGTCTTTCTTCCCCAGGACAAGAACGCCACTCTCCCAGTCCTGAGCAAGGCTGGTGTGCAGCCTGGGAACTGGGGACAAGCCCTGCTGTGGACTCCCAGATGGCCTCCCAGTCTTCAGTCCTGGAGAATTCACTCAGGGAGTCCCACCTTGCACTGCAGGCTCACAGCCCCTTGGTGCTATTTCAGAGCCCAGTGGATCTGTCCTGATGACACCTGATGATGTTGTCATGGAAACCAGACACCTGGCCTTCCTGGAGAGACTGTCTGGTGGCCTCTTCTGGCTCCAAGTTTTCATCCCAGCTGGAGGGGTCATGGCAAGGTCAATGCAACACCCACTTGGAGGTGTTTAGAATCTCAGCTCTGCAACCTAAGGATTGAGTGTGACATTCAGTCAGGTCCTTAAAATTCCTTAAGCCTCATTCTCTCTTCTGATCCATGGCAGTGATAACATCTCTCTGATAACATTGCCAGGGAAGTAACTAAGTAGCACATGTGATTTATTATGCAGCTAGTGCCTGGCCACATACTTCATTCTTAGTAAACACTAATTTTGGTTCATTAGATTCACTTTCTTGGAAGCCAGTGTACAAAGAGATGGTTGATGATGAACTATTTCCCATATTTTTATCCTTCATACAGTAGCCAGTGTCATCCTAAAACACCAAGCAGCTGAGCTTGGTGGTGAACACCTGTGGTCCCAGGGACTCATGGAGCTGAGGCAGGAGGATTCCAAGTTAGAAGCCAGCCTGTGCAACTTAGCCAGACCCTAATCAAAACAAAAGAAATAACAAACCCCAAACAGGTCACATTTTCCCCTGTCAAACTCTTTGCTGATTTCTCACTGAGCTTAGAAGTATATTATACTTATTTTAGGGGATCATCTGTGGTTCCCACACTTGGCCTTTGGGTTTGGAACCTCAGGGGAGCTTTGTAAACTCCTATTCCTGAATTTCAGCCCAGAGAGAGGAACTGCTGTGGTGAAGGTAGGTATGGAATCCTCTCCTATTTTGTTTGGGGTTCAGACTCTCCCATATGCTAAGCAGGCTCCCCCACCAGCCAGAGCCTCAGAAATGGGAGGTAGGTGAACACTGCAGGTGGCTCAGGGATCAGTCCTGAACCCTGCTGCTGCCTGGTGGTGTTTCTAAGGAGGCCCCCCCCTCCCAGCCCCATCCCTGAAGCCTTTGCCTGGGCCTCCTCTCTGGCTTCCAATGGTCTGAGTCCTCCCCTATCAAGGCCTTAGCCTCCTCTTGCAGAACTGGCTGATGCCTCCCTTCCTCTGGTTTCCCTGTGGCTCTGGACCTGCTCAGAGCCCTGAACTCTCTCCTGGGGAGTCGAGATTGTAGGGCTTCAACTCCCAGAGTCTCTCCCACAGGCAGCAGGAAGCCCTGACCCTCCATGTGGATGGCACTGTTTCCAGGCCATCTGCTCTCCAGGGAGACAGGGGTCTCTGGTGGTTAGAAGTCACCTGTGTCCTTGGTCTCTGAGGCACATGCTCCACACTAGGCTAAGGCCAGGGAGGCATTGGCCTTGGAGGACAAGTTTAAGGAGGTCCCCAATGTGGGTATTGGCATAAATTATATCTTAATGCGATATTACTAAATTTTAAAAATTATATGATTGTAAACATTTCAGTATTAAAAAACTGAGAGTTAAAAAACAAAACAAAACAAAACAAAGACACAGGATCCCTCTTCAACCTGAAGACTTACCAACAGGGAAAGTTTTATGCTGTGGTATTTTGGTGGTAAAAACACTTCCATGTGTAAGTTTTCTTTTCTTTTCTTTCTTTCTTTCTTTCTTTCTTTCTTTCTTTCTTTCTTTCTTTCTTTCTTTCTTTTTGTCACAGGCAGTGCTGGCAGGAGAGTGAGAGGACTAGAAGTTGGCAGTTAAAGCCATCTTAGCAGCAGACAGCAAGCCTCTGCAGTGCACAGAGCCACCTGTGTGTGGTGCTGTCTGCTGTTGGCCTTCAGGAGTGGGTCCCCCATGAGGCCAGAGCCCTAGGAATCCTGTAGGTGAATCAGGCCCACATCCTGCACACACATGTTCTGTGTGAGCTGTTTTCTACATGCAGAACCAGACAAAGGAGAGGCTAGGGGTCTGGCTCCTCATTGCTCAATACCCTGAAATGCTGAAGCAGCTCTGTAGCTTGGCTCAGCATCATAGGAGGGCTCTGAAAGAGGAAGGAAACTTCCTGGGAAAAGAGTAACCTTCAGGGGAACATGCAATGTGTGGGCAGGGCCAGCAGAGGGCAAAGGTGAGCACTGCTATTTCAAGGTCACCTTCAGATCCTGCTGCTGTTCAGGGATCCCTGGGTGACATTGCATGAGAAGATGTCTGAACAATGTCTGGATAATGATGGAGAGCTGGAGAGTGCAGGAACCACTGGGCATTGGTGGACTTGGCATTCTGCTGTAGACTCTGGCCCTGGTGCTAATGCTGCCATCAGGGGGAGTTTTCATTAGGTCTCTACTCATGTTAGGGTGGGCAAAGCTGTAGCTCACTGGGTGGTGAGCCCCAGCACCATGAAACCACCCGACCCCAGGGAGCATCTCCCTGGAGTGACCTCGTACTTGGAAGTGTCATGAAGTGAGGGATATGTTCAAGTTCACACACACACACTCACACAAACACACACACACACATGATAAAAGGCAGGAGTTTTGTTATTTGTTAGAAGAAAAAGACAAAGTTTACAAGCTGAGCTTCAAACTGCTCTCAGAGACAACAGTGAGGAGAGGAAGGTATTTATTCACTTCAGACTGATCTTAGGTGAAAAAAAGAAATGTCCCATCTGAAAGGATCTAATGACATAAATGTAGAGTATTTATAAATAACCATGTTGGGGGCTTGGGATGTGGCTCAGGGCTACAGGGCTTGCCTAGTAATGGTGAGGTATCAGGGTCAAACTTCAGCACCACTAATAAATAAATAGATAAAGTTATTAAAAAATCGTCTACGTTTTCAAAAAAAATATATGTTGGATGTATTTTGTCCTGCCATTTTTCTGGACACTGGACTGGAGGATGTGCACGAGATTATCTGGTGACACCTGGTTTGGCCTCAGCTCTGCTTGAACTCACTGAATGACCTGAGCAGACATTGCTGCTCTGGCCTCTTCCCTGGCTCCCAGGTGAAGCAGCTGCTTTCTGAGCTTTACTCTGGGATTGAGTCATGAGGTGGACAGGTGGGCGAGCTGTCTTCCTGGAGCTGCAGCGCATCAGTGTGGACAGCAGAGGGCACAGGACCCTGTGGACACAGAGGTGGCTCCCTCAGATTCCTCTCACTGAATCCTGCCCTAGGATGTTCCACTTCTTGCCCACAAGAGGGCGACGTGCACCTGCAAATACACTCACCATCCCCTCAGTCCTGGAGACGCTGATCTATATTTCAAGAATAAGTTAATTTCACACTTTTACCTATTAAGACAGCCTTATTATAGGAAATGAAGAAGATCCTGTGGCCTCTCGCTGCTGTCACTTAAGTTTTCTTTTGTGCATTCAGAGCACTTAGGGAGGATAGATGTCACCACTGCCCCATGTCACAGCAGGCAACACAGAATCTTGCTCAGACTGTTTCCTCCAGGGCCAGGCAAGGACAGCTGCACATAGTGTCACAGGGACCCTGGCTGAGGAGGCTCCATCCCCTTGTGTTTGCACCCTGTGGATCCCATGGTCTCCAGGTGCTGTGGGATAGGAGTCCTGGAAAGTCAGTGACTTATTGAAGGTTATTTTTACCATTTATAGAAAAGTCTTTTCTTAAAAAGAAACAACATCACTGTTTCCCAGGTCACATAGTAGAAGAGATACCGAAGAACAACTGTGTATTTTGCCAGAAAAACTATAAGATGCTAATAACATCATGTATGGTAGGTCCTTCAGTGTGCATGCTCACCCAGTGAAGCACTGCTTCTCTTTACAGCCAACAGAAATTAAAGTCTTGCCAATCCTTTTAGAATTTCTTACTATATCTCTGCATGCTCTGTGTGTTTCTCTGTACAACATTTCACCAAGTAATTTCAAGCATTACCATTTAATTTTCATTCCTCTTTTGTGAGAGAGGAATCAGGAGGGGCTTTCCAGGTAGTTCTAGCTCAAGGTTTGTCCCCAGGTGTTGTGGGCTGTTAACCATGGGGCAGCCATGGAAGGACTTCTCTGGTGGGTCTCCAGGGGCCTCCCCTATGTTGGCCAGCTGAGGCTGCCATAGCAAGTGCCTGGAGTTCTCACTGTGGCCCTGCCCTGGACTGCCTGAGCATCCTCACCAGGGGTCCTCTGGCTTCCTCTGGAGCAGTTCTCCTCCCAGAGTGGTCAGCAGGCAGGAGTCTCAGTGTCCTGGCCTCTGGAGTCACTCACTGCCACTTCCTCATCCTGGATATGTGACAGGCCAGCCCTCTCCTGTGTAGAGGGGAGAGTGTTGAACAGCTAGAGGGGACTCAGGAGGCAGGACACTGGGGCCTCCTGGTGGCTGAGCCTGTTCCTGACAGTCCCCCTGGAGGCCTCCTGCCTGGAGGATCCTCCTAGCTTTCCTAGCAGCAGGATTCTGCAGGAAACAGTTTTCAACTGTGCTGTCCTCAGGCATTTGGGTGTCATAAATTACACACCCCAGGGTGCCTCCTTATAATTTTGAGGACAGGTTCCATCTGTCATAGACATTCAAATAAGAAAAGAAAGTTTTAAAATTCATTCCTGTTTTCCATCTTTGTACAAATGAGACTTTTATCCACTGCCACCCACTTTTGCCTGGATGTGTCATGTGGGCATTTCCTGTCCTGTACAAAGACCGAGAATGTGTGCTCCAGATTCTGTGTGAAAAGTTTTCTACATTTTCCTCAAGCTAAAAATTTCAATTTTCTAGCTGCAGAAACTTGGGTTAAAGTTATTTTTTAGTATTTGAAGATGTTGTTTGTGTTCCTTTTCTTCCACTGCCTCTCTTCTTTCCTTTTCCTCCTTCCCTCCCTCCCTCCCCTCCTAGCCCTCCTTCTCCCTCTCCTCTCTTCTTCATATGATGTGTTATTTTACAGCAGGTCTTATTATTTTACCAGCATTATTAGTCAATATTCATTAGCTTATTATTTTTTGAGTAATGAATCCACTCTGAGTTATATTTGAGGTAAAATAGAAGCTCTTCATTAATTCATCTGCCTGTTTACAGATTTAGTGTCTGGTCAGAACCCACCATCCAGGCAATGTGCCTCCCTATCTGCTGAGGGCTTTGCATTGGCCCTGCACCAGCTGAGCTGCCACATTTTATAAACAAAGTCATTGCCATGAGACCTGAGCTGAATCAGGCAGGCAGGGATAGCAAGATGATGTCCCAGACACCATTGTTCATTTTTCTGTGGCTCTGGGACTTCAATGTCTTCATAATTGTAGAGTTGGAAAAGCCATTAAATCATGTGCTGGGAAATTATGGTGAATTCCAATATGGGCTTTATTATGAGCTGATCACACATTCCTGGAGAATGGATTTTAAATTATATTTCAAAGTACAAATTATGAAACATGCACTTGTGTGTGAGTGTGTGTGAGTGTCTGTGAGTGTGTGTGTGTGTGTGTGTGTGTGTGTGTGTGTGAGAGAGAGAGAGAGAGAGAGAGAGATAAAAGGGTCCACTCCTGATTTTCTTGATTGAAGATGTCTTTGGGGACAAGGTGATGAGCCAGTCTCCAGGCTCCCTGGCTGTGTCTGCAGGAGACATGGTCATCATCAGCTGCAACTTCAGCCAGAGTCTTTTATCCAACCACAAGGACTATGTGGCCTGGTCCCAGCAGAAGCCAGGACAGGCTCCCAGGCTCCTCTCCTGGGCATCCACATGGACCGCTTGAATCCAATGCAGGTTCATGGGCAGTGGGTCAGGAGCAGATTTCAGTCTCCCCATCAGCAGTCCCAGGCTGAGGATGTGGCAGATTATTCCTGTAGCAGCACCACAGTGCTCCTCCCAAGAGTCTCAGCCTCAGACACAGGCTGAAGGTCAAGGAGCCTTTGCTCAGCTGTTCTGTAAGTGGTCCCCTGCTCTCAATCCTCTTGTGGTCCTCTGCTCTAACTTCTGTCAGCTGGTATCACAGTTTACTTTTTAGTTCCACAGTTTATTAGAAAATTGCATAAAATAAATTTCTGGGCAAAAGATAAATTTCCACTCCAGTTGAAGTCCTCTGATTCTTTACCAGGGTCCTGCCCAGGGCCCAGGTCCTGCTCCTCCTGCAGTGTCCACACTCATCCTGTCTGCTCATTCAGAAGGTCCCTGGACACTTCTGTGCTTGTCCTCCACATGCCAGGCCAGGCTGCTGCAGCTGACAGGGCCACTCATGGGTGTGGTGAGCTGTGGCCCAGGCAGTCATGGTCCACAGCCCTCAGCTGCACCTGTTCCCTGAGTTCCCAGCACCTTCCTCTCACAAGGCAGAGAATCTGCTGAGCTGCTGCCCAGAGCAGAGCTCATGTGGCAGCTGGGCCACCCAGGCAGGGAGGTTTTTGTTCGGGCTGCACCACTGTGGGAGGATCATGTGTCTCTTGCCAGCAGTAATACACTCCAGCATCATCAGGCTCCACCCTGCTGATTCTCAGTGTGAAATCTGTCCCTGACCCACTGCCATTGAACCTGTCTGAGACCAGAGTGTGCCGGTTGGAAACCTCATAGATTAAGCCCTGTGGAGCCTGGCCTGGCTTGTGCACAACCCAGTGCAAATATGTTTTTCCAGTACTGTGTAGGAGGCTCTGACTGGACCTGCAGGAGATGGAGGCTGGCTGTCCAGGGGTGATGGGCACAGAGAGAGGAGTCTGGGTCAGCACAACATCCCCACTGGTACCTGGAAAAAAGAAACACCACAGTACAATGAGAGGTTATGTAAATACTTTAGGAGAATTTATGCTTTTTCCTTTATTGTGTATTTCTGGTTAACTAATTTTTGTGGTTTTTCTTTCTTCAATAAAATTATTCATGTTTAAAAACACCTCAAATTTTGTAACCTATAAGACCTTCTCTAGAATTCACCTATAAAACCCCCCTCTTATTATGTGATGATATTCATCAGAGCTCAGTCGCTTGCTCCTTCTGGAATACTCTCTCACATTGATTGACCTCAGCGCCTCATCCTGGAGGACAGACCTGCACATCCCTCATGTGGACAGAGCACACATGGCAGAATAGGGGCCTAGGGCTCTCTTCCCTCCCCCTTTTCCTTCCCTATCTCCTCTGTCCTCACCAGGGATCCAGAGCAGCAGCAGCCCCAGGAACTGAACAGGGAGCCTCATTTTGAGAAGCTGAGCTGAGGAGTCCTGGTGAGTCAAGGGCAGGTTAGAGCTGAGCTTTTATGTCAGCCTTGCAGGAAGGCCCTCCCCATGGAGCAGCATGCAAATGCCCTGGTGGGTGCTGGGTGGGGAGAGTGAGGGAGGGTGCAGACTGCCTTGTGAGCCCAGGGACATCAGATGTCTTCTATATTTGGAGGAAATTTAATGGAAGAACAGCCCAGTGTGCCTATGGCATGGACATTATGCTTCATCATGGGAGCTTTGCTGTGTGGAGGGCCATGGTGCCCAGTGCCTGACATCCTAAGTCAGCACAGACACAGGATGTGGACGCTGCCTGTAGATTATCCTCTGAGAAGGGAACAGCCATCCTGCTGGCTCCCTCCCAGCTTGGTGACACGTTCCACCTCACAATATTGATATTAAATTTTCTATCACCCACAATCTTGGGTAGAGGTAGTTCAAGGGGCTCTGGTGTCTGCTGTGACCTGGAGAAATAGCAGAATGTCAGGAACAGTGTTAGATGTTGATGTTTTCCTGTCCTAGTAAATGAAATCAGAGCCCCTGGGTCAAAACAAGATGGTGGGAAAGAAAGCTGTATTTCAGCTGAGAGTCCATTACCCTGCTTTAGGACAGAGAAGGGACATGTCCACTTGAGGCAGTGAGTAAGAAATTCCCTGGTGCAATATTTATTAACTAGTGAACTTCCTGTCCTAGTTCTGTCCATGTATGTGATGCATCAGAGTCATCCCAACATTTCCCAAGAGAAGAACCCCTTGAGGCCACTGGACAGAATGGATGAGCGAAAATTCTGTTGTTCCTTTTTTATTGATGAGAGAATTTCCTCCACCCTGTACTATTCCATGTCAGTTACACTGGGCAGCAATTGTCACAGTCCTGGGTTTAACAGGGGATTGCCTTTCTAGAACAGGACTGTGCCCAGGCTCTGTCTATCTCACAGTAATTCCACCTTTCCTGACCTTCTCCTGGGCCTTGGTCCAAGAAGGTCATTGGGGAGAGGAGGCTGGGTTCACTGCACAGAGACATTAATGTCAGACTTCCTCTCCCAACTAGAGAGTGTGAGCTGTGTTGTTTTGGCCACAAGGCTGAGCCGCTTTTCCAGACAGCCTAGGTCATCATGCACACCCTCTCCACTGTTTGGGCCCTTGGAGTGTGAGCTAAGGAGCAGATGGGACCCTGCCATAGTTTCTCTTGGTCTAAGTCAACCTCTGTGGCTGTCCTCCTGTCCTGAGTGAGCAGCTTCCCACTGAACTCCTGGAGGGGCAGGCGTGTTGGCATGGTGGTGCTTCTGAACTCTCAAGTCTCAGTTCTCCATCTGCCTCATCTGAATGAGCAGAAGTAACTGAGATGAAAGGAAATGAGGTGGAGCTCATCGCAGGAGGGAGAATGCAGAAGTCTGGAGTTGGACAACTTGCTCGAAATGGGCAGGGGAGATTTGCTGACTTTTAATATTCTTTTCCTGAGAAATTAGGAACCTCCTCAAGCCTTGGACTGAGAAGTGCTCATGTTGCAGTATGGAGCAGTCCTGCATGAAGTGTGAATCTGATCATAAGCATTTATTTTAATGTTTTATTACTGAGAAAATGATCTCACCTTATTACTTTTATGGGAAAGAAAAAATGGATGATCACATTGATTAAATGAAAATATTAAATTTTCTTTGGTTGTCAATAATATTTGTGATATAATGCTAAAGTTTCACAGTAAGTTAAATAATTTTCTTTAGATATGAAATAGCCCCAGGTGTCAATACTATTTAGTTTTTAATGTGTTTCAAATTTTTGATTTCGTTTCTGTGACCCCTCATATCCATTGTAAAATTTTTTTTTCAATAAGATTTTGCAATTCCCACTCTGACATCTGGGAGGACTCTCCACTCCATCATTTTTATTTTTTTTTCATTCCTACTCAAGTTGTCCTTCTGATTTTGGGTGCAGAACCTCCGACTCCGTGGTCTTGGGCCTTATAGGACCATGTGTGTGTGGATTCAAGAGGCTTGGGGTGGACATGCCTCCTCAGAGATTTCAAGTGGCTGCTCAGCAGTGAGGCTGTAACTGAGGCAGGCTGGTGGCCCTTCCCCTCTCCAACATGTACCTTGGAATAGCAGCCTTGGCAGGATGGGGGCAGCCCCACTTCCCAGGGGATCCTGATTCTCCCTCCCCCTCCCTGCTTACTCAGAGCCTGCTGCAGTCCTGGGAGTCCTGGGAGGATGGTAGCCAAGATCCTGGTCAGACTGACCCTACTGAGAGCCTGACCCCTGGCTTGAAGGGGGCCCTGCAGGGCTCCCAGGAGTGGGTTCTGGGCTGTCTTCTGGCTGTGGCTGCAGAGCCAGGTCCTGAGCTCTGCTGTGGGCAGTGCTGTCAGAGTCTCAGGGACAAGGTGGCTGCAGCTCATGCCTGTACTGGTCATGGGTGACGGAAAGTGGCCCCAAGGTTGTCACTTCCCTTTGTCTCTCTCTCTCTCTTTTTTTTAGCGTTTCCTCAATCTTCATTCCTTCCTCCCTCTGTCCCTTCATTTCTACAATTTTTTTCTATAGTTTTTTGAGTGTTTTTAGATTTTAAATTATTATACAAGAATTCTTGATTTTAGGTGTCACTTCTGAAAAACTCAACTCAAATATATTACTTTGTTTGCTGAACTTTGTCTATCTATCTATCTATCTATCTATCTATCTATCTATCTATCTATCTATCTATCTCTCTATCTCTCTATCTATCTATCTACTTACCTACCTACCTACCTATCTATCTGGTATTTCAGCCTGTATATATAGCCTATCATTTCTGTAAAAGTCAATGTATTGGAATATATTGCCTCATATTTCTGAACATACTCTCTCTCTCTCTCTCTCTCTCTCTCTCTCTCTCTCTCTATATATATATATATATATATATATATATATACACACACATATATAATATGTATTTCAATTTATGTACTTTGCCTGTCATTATGTACAATTAAACCTATACATATCACTTTGATTTAAACTAAGGCCCTCCTTCCATCATCAAGTAGGTTGTAGTAAATGAAATCAGAGCCCCTGGGTCAAAACAAGATGGTTTTGTTGATTTATGTGTTTTTTGTTCCCCAAACTATGCTTTCTTGTATTTTTATGTCTTAAATGATATGAAATACTCCCCCCACCCCTGCAGTACAGGTTTTTTGCTTTCTTATTTGCTAATGGCTTTGCAAGGCTCCTGCAGGCTCAGCCCTGCTGCCCACAGTTTATATATGAGGACTTTGCAATCACACCTGATCTCAAAGGTGGACAAGGCCAGCAGGTTGTTGTCTCAGACACAAGTGTGCATTTTCCTGTGGCTCTGGGCCTCTGTTGAGAGATTTAAGTGTTGGATATCTTCAGATTAATAGGTTTATGGGGCTGGCAAGCTAATTTTAAGATATAGTGAGAAAAAATGACTACTTCCCATATGGACCTAATTGTGTGCTGACTTTTAATACTAATTGAAAGTGAATATCAAATGAAAAGATCCAATGCATATGTGAAAAAATTGTGTGTGTGTGTGTGTGTGTGTGTGTGTGTGTGTGTGTGTGAGAGAGAGAGAGAGAGAGAGAGAGAGAGAGAGAGAGAGAGAGAGAGAGAGATGTTCATGGTCCATTCCTGATTTTTCTGACTGCAGGTGCCTGTGAAGACAAGGTGATGACCCAGTCTCCAGCTCCCTGGATGTGTCCGCAGGAGACTTGGTCAACATCAGCTGCAAGTCGAGCCAGAGTCTCTTATCCAACCCACAAGGACTACATGACCTGGCACCAGCAGAAGCCAGGACAGGTCCCAGGCTGCTGCTCTCCTGGGCATTCATGTGGGTAGCTGGGGTCCCCTTGAGGTTCAGGGGCATTGGGTCAGGAAGAGATTTCACTCTCCATCAGCAGCCCCAGGCTGAGGACATGGCCGATGGTTCCTATAGCAGCACCACAGTGCCCCTCCCAAGAGCTTCAGCCTCAGACCAAGCCTCCCCCAGGTTGAGGGTCAGGGAGCCTTTGATGCCCTGGCTGCTTCCCCCTCCCACAAGTCTGAGCTCTCCTGCCAGAACACAGGTTATGATTGATTCCTTGGGGGGTGTGCAGGGCCCAGGAGAAAATTCAGGAACTGGGGCTGTAGGGGTTGTTTATTTATTTAGTGGGAGTCATCAAGCACAAGTGCTGGGCAGGTCTCCTGAGGACAGTACAGAGTTTTCATGGTACATGAACCTGTTTCCATGGTAAGATCACATGACACAGCCAATATATTCTTCACCCTCACAGAAGAACCTAGTGATGTTCACACACTGAGGACTGATTCTCCTCATGCCTCCTCCAATCTGGACCTTACCATTTTGATTCCTTGTGTTCCTGGCTCCTTCTTGACCTGTAATCACCTTCCATTTGCTTCCTTCAAGTAGCACTTTGCCTGCCTTGGGTTTCACAACCCTTGACACCTGTCTGTCTGTGTGTATTTCTCTCTCTTTCTCTCTCTGTCTCTCTCTTTCTTTCTCTCTCTCTTTCTCCCTTTCTCAGAACCTGCATGTCACATGAGCCTTTCTGGTGAGGTTCACTATAAGTGGTTCCTGCTCTGTCCACTCCTCTGACCCCTGTCCCCTTTTAATTTCTATCAGCTGTTCTCATGATTTTCTTTTAATTTCTGTAATTTATTACAAAATTGTAAAACAACAAAGACCTGGGATAAAGTTAAGTGTACACTGCAGTTCAAGCCTTTGGCTCCTGGTGAGTATTTTCCCATACTTCACATGTTCTCCTGACCTCAGCTGTCCTCATTCTCCCATAGGCCATTCTCTAGGTCCTTAGGTCTGTTACCCTAGACAAGGTGAAGTCATATTCCTGACCTTTCCTCATCCTGTGTCCACTCTCTATTCAGGTATATTCCTGGGCAGTTGTGTCTGATGTTGTGATGAGAGGAAGTGGTGCGCAAGTCCCCTCCAAATTGAGTGTTAAGACACAATTTGATCCATGTGCACCTGCAGGACATCAGGGCACCACCTTGCAAGCCTAGAGTGACATCTCCACCTCTGATTGTTTCCAGATGGGGGTGGGTCTCCAGGGTGAGGGGCAGGGAGAGTGGAGTATGCACATCACTGTATCCTGCTGGGTCCTGGAATAATAAGGAAGAAGCACAAGACTGAGGTCAAGCACTAGCAGCCATTTCTATGATTGTCCTCTATAATGATTGCAGGCTAAGTCATCTATATGAGTTTGTGATTAGGTTTGAATCCCAATTTCACAAAGAACAGCATTAGCAAGAACAAGGGGACCTCTAGAAGTTTCCTACACCATCACACTGCCTGTGCCAGAGCCCTGCCCAGGGCCCAGATCCTGCTCCTCTTGCAGTGTCCATGATCATCTTGTTCTGTCAGAAGGGGCCTGGACACTTCTGTGGTTGTCCTCCACACGCCAGGCCAGGCTGCTGCAGCTGACAGGGCCATGCATGGGTGTTCCCTGGGCTGTGGCTGACACAGTTGTGGTCCACAGCCCTGAGCTGCACCCATTTCCCTTTTCCTTCCTCCCTTCATCCCTTCCTCCCTCCCATCCTTCCTCCCTCCCATCCTTCCTTCCTTCCTTCCTTCCTTCCTTCCTTCCTTCCTTCCTTCCTTCCAACCTTCCTCCCTCCCTCCCTCCCTTCCTCCTTCCCTCCATCTCTCCCTTCCTCCCATCTCTGCCATGTGACCAGTGCTGGCTTCATGAAAGAAGGTTTGATTCTTAAAAAATTGCTAGGGAGTTTTAAATTAAAGAGACAAGACCCTTATTACCTTTAATACCTGCTCCTGGACAGCTTCTCTTAGCTCCTGTCTCCAGCCACCTAATGTGGTGGCGAGATTTACAGAAGAAATGAGAGAGAGAGAGAGAGAGAGAGAGAGAGAGAGAGAGAGAGAGAGAGAGAGAGAGAGAGAAAGAACATGCCAGGGAGTGGGCTTTTATTGGGGAACAAAAAATTTCAGGGAAAATCCCATCAAATGAAGGTTAAGGGGGGCAGCATTCCAAGGTCAGGGGCAATGATTGGGTCTTCGGGGCAGTGGCCAGACATGCCTCTGGACAGACAAGCACTCAGACCTGGAGAAGGGTCCAGAAAGCTCTGACACAGCTGTGTCTAAGTGCCATTCACCCAGCCAGGGAGGTCAATCAAATCACGTGCGAGGATGGCCTCCCACACCCTTCTTTCCTCCCTCCCTCCCTCCCTTCCTTTCTTCTTGCTTTCTTT
Organism: Marmota monax; assembly: GCF_021218885.2. Taxonomy (NCBI): domain Eukaryota; kingdom Metazoa; phylum Chordata; class Mammalia; order Rodentia; family Sciuridae; genus Marmota; species Marmota monax. The sequence continues at coordinate 221,409 of NW_026693172.1, forward strand.
CTATCTGTACAGTGGATTAAACTCAGAGTTCTTTACCCCTGAGCTCTGTTGCAGCACTATTTACTTATTTATTTATTTATTTACTTATTTATTTATTTTGAGACATGGTCTCACTCTGTTGCTGAGGGTGGCCTCAATCCTGATCTGCTCCTGCCTCACTCTGTTGTAACCTGGATTGCACATGTGAACACCATGGCTGGCATTGAATTAGTTTTCTATTGATGCACAACAAATTAACACAACCCCTGGTGATCTCACAATTTCTGTGGGATAGAAGTTGGGAAGACTCAGACTGGGTCCTATCCTCAGCTTCGCATTGGCTGCAATCAAGGTGTTTCTCACTGCATCTCATCTGCAGACTTGAAGAATCTGCTTCCAAGGACACTAAGGGTTTTGAAAGAATCAGGTTTTGGGGATTGTGTGGTTGAGGATGCTAGGTTATTGGTGGCTGTAGATCAGAGTCTATTATAGGATCCTGCAGGCCACCAGAGGGTCCTACCATATGGGCTGCTCAGTAATGAGACCAGTCTAAAGAAGCCTTCCACAAGAGTGAGAGGCTGAGTCCCATTTAAGGGCTCTGATGTGAATCAATCAGGCCCACCCAGAATAATCTCCTTTTGTCTCACTTAAAATGAACAGCCCTGGCATGTTAGTTGTATCTGCATAATAATCCCTTCACCTTTACAATATTTCCTGAACCAAAAGAAAACCTCATGTTCTGTCCACTGTGCCCAAGTCTCAGGATAGTGAGTGTGAACACCAGCTAGTAGGTGTCTTGAGGAGGCAAGATTTCTTATCATTTTGATTTTTTTAAAAATTATTTCTCCAAAATGGTCTCTGTTAGAAGACCATTAAGAATGGCAGCTCCTTAGGTGACGAGCATCAGAAATGTACCTCCAGGTGATTTCTAACCCAGTTTCTCAGGTCCTCGTTTTTCTCAGATTCTTCTCATGAGAGAGAATTCAAATTCTCTATTGTTTTATGGGCAAATATAAACACATGAAGGAACAAATAATGTAAACATAGGATTCTCAATGTGTTTAATAGTAAAGAAAGAAGAAAAGTTTAAAACCCGTAGGTAGCCCAGTTTCTGTTTCAACAAACTAATAAAAGAAGAGCTGACCAAACCCAAATCAAGCCGAATCAAGGAAATTAAATTATAAATATCAAATCCTGAAAGAGGTTCTCAAATGGTGAGTCAGAGGAAGGCAGCACTGTCCACCTGCCCCTCAGCTCAGGATTGTCAATAGAAAGCTGTTATTTAGCACGGGGACTCTGCCTCAGAGCTGCTCTGGGAGCCGCATATCCCCTGTGAGCACTCTGCAGTCTACAGGACCCTGTACACAAGCTGAGAGCTGCTTCAACCCACTTTGGCTGAACTTTTCCTGAACTTCATGATCTTACACTTTTGGAGAGCTCACAAAGCTGTTTTGTTAAATGTCTTTCAATTAGGATGTTTCTCTACCACTCATGGTAGAAGTTAGCTGCAGCTTCTCTGGCAAGAATATCTAGAAATGATGCTCTTCTGTTAGCGCTCCCTAGTGGATGGTGCCTGATTTCAATCTGTCTCACTACTGCAGATGTTCACGTTGATTCCTGGGTTAAAGGAATATTCAAGACTTCTCTCCTGTAGTTCTTCTTTGTCTATTTGAAATGAGCATGAGTCTGGGGGTGTGACTAAGTGGCAGACCACTTACCTAGCATGCCCAAGGCCCTCACTATGATGCATCTCCAACAATAGAGCTCAAAAAGAGTTAACATGAAATTGTTGAAAAGTTCCTCAATCCTTTATAGATATCCCATTCCTCATCAAAGTATCAGTATCAGGCTGAACTCATGGATCATCTTTTGTTTAATGGGTTAGTTTGCATAATTACAAATCTTGATTTTTAAGTTATACAGACCTGGCCAGTGAGAGGCTCCTTCCTCCTTCCTTCCTCCTTCCTTTACTTTTGCCAGGGTCTCATCATTTTTGGAGGACTTCTTTTGTTCCCAACTCAAGGTGGTTCAGGTGTTTCTTATCCTAAGATTCCTTTAGTGGCAAATAAGTCTGGTCACTGTGAGTGCGTGTTGGGCTATTGTACCTGGGTTAAAGAGAATGTGTAAATAAGTCTCTCAGTCAACCCATCTATGGACCTCAACATCTATCATCTCCTGATCTATCTTCATGCACACTCCTATCTATTCCTACATACAATTCTGAGTTTATTCTGATATTTCTGATTCTACTCAAAATCGTGTTTGTTCTAGCAATGTCCCTTTTTGTTTGGGATCCCTTCCACCTACAGTGAGAATTGTGGCTCTGATTGTCTCTGGTGCATTGTTTCCCACCAACATTCCTATGACTGAAAGCAACCTCTTGACATTGCCCTTCCCTCCATTAGACAGCCACATGGCCATTCTTGAATGTACCTTGATCCTGCTCTGATACCCCTTGCCAGGGCACATCAATCTTTACACAGAGGTATGGATGCTGTGTCAATTGCCTTTTGTCACTGTGAAAAAAACCTGGGTGTAAAACACTTGAGAGGAGGAAAGAGATACTCTGGGTCATGGTTTCAGTCCATGATCAGCTGGCTCCAAGGCAGAAGTATCATGGCGGAAGGTCTCGGTGGAGGGAAGCTGCTCAGCCATGGGATAAGGAAGGTAGGAGGAAGGGCTCAGGGTAAAGAAGCTCCCTCCAGGGCACAATCTCAGTGACCTCCTCCTTCCCATAGGTTCTACCCCCCAAAATCATTTAAATCATTCATTCATAAAATGGATGAATACCGTAATGAGGTCTTCACCCTGTGAGACTTTGGGGGACTCTTCATATGTAAGCTGTAACAGAAACCCTCCTCCCTCTGCCTATGTCCCCACCTGCACACTGGGGCCACACTTCAGTGTGTCTTCCTCATCGTGCTCCACATTTGACCTGGACAGAGGCCTGCACTAACACCATCTGCATGAGATGACACCCTCCTCCCTTTGCTTCAGTGTCCCCTTCAACATCCAGGTGACTTCTTTTGCTCTGAGGGTCTTCCAGCCCAGTCCTCTGACCCACCTTTCTCCTCACCAAGCACGTGCCCCAGCCTTGCTCCAGCCTCTGGGACAGTGTTTTCTTAGGACCTGGGTGAGATTTGGTGACAGAATAAAGACAGGTTAGGATACAGGGTAGACTCATGGCAGAGGAGCAACTGGTCCAGGAGACCTGGATGAAGGGACAGCAGTGGCATATGGTCAACGTCCTTCCCTTCCTTACCAACCTCAGTGCCTGTACTTTGGTGTGTTGTGTCCCTTTCTGTTGCTTCCTCTTACCGCCCTTTGCATTTCTGGATGGTAACACTGATGATTTTTCATGCCCAGGTCTTCAAGGAGTCAGCTATAGAGGAAGTCTCTCTGGAATAAATATTGTGCTCAGGTATAAAAAGGATGAGGTCTGTAACTCCTCCTGCAGGGTGTGGGGTGTGTGGGGCTGTGACAGATCTTATGAACTTCATCTTGGTTGGAGAGTGAGCAGGAGAAGTGTGTCCTGAACCTTGATGAGACCAAGAGGTCTCTCTGCTCACAGGAAAGAGGGATGTTTCTCTCCTGTGCCTCTCAGGAAACACATTTTCTCCAGGCAAATCTGGGCTGCCCTGGCCTATGCTGGGAAACCTGGGGACACTTGCCCAGGCCTTAGAGGAGCCTTCCTGCAGCTGTGCCCAGCCTGCCGAGCTCTGTTGATTTGCATGTGCCCACAGCACAGCCCACTGCCCTGAGGACTTCTTAAGAGACTGTTCACACCCGGTGCAGGAGTCAGTACCTGTCAGGACACAGCATGGCCATGAGGGCTCCTGCTCAGCTCCTGGGGCTCCTACTGCTCTGCCTCCCAGGTAAGGAGGGACACACTAGGGATGTGCTCAGACCAATTTCATCAGTGCTGCCTGGTGTTCAGGGAAATCCTCTTATGACATTATTAATTGTGTGCATATTTCTTCTCATATGTTCTACTGTAGGTGCCAAATGTGACATCACAATGACCCAGTCTCCAACCTCCCTGTCTAAATCTCAAGGAGAAACAGTCACCATCAGGTGCCAGGCCAGTCAGGGCATTAGCAATTACTTAAGCTGGTACCAGCAGAAACCAGGGCAAGCTCCTAAGCTCCTGATCTATTATACCAACCAATTGCAATCTGGGGTCCCCTCGAGGTTCAGTGGCAGTGGATCTGGGACAGATTATTCTCTCACCATCAGCAGCCTGGAGCCTGAAGATGTTGCCACTTATTACTGCCTACAGGGTAGTAGTTGGCCACCCACAGTGATACAGGCCCTGACAAAAACCTCCCAGGGAGCAGAAGTGTGAGGCTGGGCTGCCCCAGCTGCTTGTCCTGCTCCCTCCACCTGCTGAGGGCACTGCTCAGGGGCAGCCAGCATCCCAGGGCCACTGAAGGGGGGTCTTTCAAGGTCTCGAGAAGTTCCTCTGCACCCTGTTTCTTTCTCCTTGTCAGCCCCAGCACTCAACCTTGAATTGGTGTCTTTGAAGGTGTGTGCACTACTCACTGCAGTAGTGCTCCACCCAACAATGGTGAGAAGAGAAAGGAGGCCAATCAGGAGAACCACCATGATGAGTTCTTACCCTGTGGTATACAGGAACCTGGTGCTGAATGAGCTCAGCCAAGATGCCCAGGGGAACAGAATTGGTGTTCAGAGACAGAAAAATGAAGACAGATTTTATGACAGAGATGACATTACAAAAACCAGTCCACAAAATTGCAACTACCTTATATTTGATAAAGGGGCTAAAAGCATGCAATGGAGGAAGGATAGCATCTTCAAAAATTGGTGCTGGGAAAACTGGAAATCCATATGCAACAAAATGAAACTGAATCCATTTCTCTTGCCATGCACAAAAGTTAACTCAAAATGGATCAAAGAGCTTGATATCAAATCAGAGACTCTATGTCTGATAGAAGAAAAAGTTAGCTCCAATCTACATATTGTGGGGTCAGGCTCCAAATTCCTTAACAGGACACCCATAGCACAAGAGTTAATAACAAGAATCAACAAATGGGACTTACTCAAACTAAAAATTTTTTTTGTCAACAAGAGAAACAATAAGATAGGTAAATAGGGAGCCTACATCCTGGGAAAAAATTTTACTCCTCACACTTCAGATAGAGCCCTAATATCCAGAGTATACAAAGAACTCAAAAAATTAAACAATAAGAAAACCAATAACCAAATAACAAATAGGCCAAAGACCTGAACAGACACTTCTCAGAGGAGGACATACAATCAATCAACAAGTACATGAAAAAATGCACACCATCTCTAGCAGTCAGAGAAATGCAAATCAAAACCACCCTAAGATACCATCTCATTCCAGTAAGATTGGCAGCCATTCTGAAGTCAAACAACAACAAGTGCTGGCGAGGATGTGGGGAAAAGGGTACACTTGTACATTGCTGGTGGGACTGCAAATTGGTGCAGCCAATATGGAAAGCAGTATGGAGATTCCTGGGAAAGCTGGGAATGGAGCCACCATTTGACCCAACTATTCCCCTTCTCAGACTATTCCCCAAAGAACTTAAAAGAGTGTACTATAGGGATACTGCTACATTGATGTTCATAGCACCAAAATTCACAATAGTTAGACTATGGAACCAACCTAGATGCCCTTCAATAGATGAATGGATAAAAAAAATGTGGCATTTATACACAATGGAGTATTACTCAGCACTAAAAAATGACAAAATCATGGCACTTGCAGGGAAATGGATGGCATTAGAGCATATTATGCTAAGTGAAGCTAGCCAATCCCTAAAAAACAAATGCCAAATGTCTTCTTTGATATAAGGAGAACAACTAAGAACAGAATAGGGAGGAAGAGCATGAGAAGATTAACATTAAACAGTGATGGGAGGTGGGAGGGAAAGGGAGAGAGAAGGGAAATTGCATGGAAATGGAAGGAGACCCTCATTGTTATACAGAATTACATATAAGAGGAAGTGAAGGGAAAGGGAAAAAAAAACAAGGGGGAGAAATGAATGACAGTAGATGGGATAGAGAGAGAAGATGGGAGGGGAGGGGAGAGGAGGGGGGATAGTAGAGGATAGGAAAGGCAACAGAATACATCAGACACTAGTATGGCAATATGTAAAACAGTGGATGTGTAACTGATGTGATTCTGCAATCTGCATATGGGGTAAAAATGGGAGTTCATAACCCACTAGAATCAAACGTATGAAATATTATATGTCAAAAGCTTTGTAATGTTTTGAACAACCAATAATAAAAATTAAAAAAAAAATAAAGACAAGGGCATATGTTTCAAAATAAAACTATATCTTATAAAAAAAAGAGTTGACCTAAAATTATTGAAAAGTTCCTCAATCCTTTATAGATATCCCATTCCTCATCATACCATCAGTATCAGGCTGAACTCATGGATCATCTTTTGTTTAATGTGTTAGTTTGTCCTAATTACAAATTTTGATTCTCAAGTTATCCAGACCTGGCCAGTGAGAGGCTCCTTCCTGGTAGTTTCTCTTTACTTTTGCCAGGGTCTCATCATTTTTGGAGGACTTCTTTTGTTCCCAACTCAGGGTGGTGCAAGGGGTTCTTATCCTAAGATTCCTTTAGTGGCAAATAAATCTAGGCACTGTGAGTGCATGTTGGGAGCATGGGCTATTGTGCCTGGGTTAAAGAGGATGTGTAGATAACTCTCTCAATCAACCCCTCTATGGACCTCATAATCTCTCATCTCCTTATCTATATCCATGCACACTCCTATCTATTCCTATATACAATTCTGAGTTTATTCTGATATTTCTGATTCTGGTCAAAACCTTGTTTGTTCTAGCAATGTTTCTTTTTGTTTGGGATCCCTTCCACCTACAGTGAGAATCCTGGCTCTGATTGTCTCTGGTGCATTGTATCCCACCAACATTCCTCTGACTGAAAGCAACCTTTTCACATTGGCCTGCCCTCTATTAGACAGCCTCATGGCCACTCATGAATGTACCCTGATCCTGCTCTGATACCCCTTGCCAGGACACAACCCACTTTACACATAGGTATGGATGCTGTATCAATTGCCTTTTGTCACTGTGAAAAAAACCTGGGGATAAAACATGTTAGAGGAGGGAATAGTTACTCTGGTTCACGGTTTCAGTCCATGATCAGCTTGTTCCAAGGCAGAAGTATCATGGTGGAAGGGCTGGGTGGAGGAAAGCTGGTCAGCCATGGGTCCAGGAAGATATGAGTAAGGGCTCAGGGTAAAGAAGCACACTCCAGGGCACAATCTCAGTGACCTCCTCCTTCCCAATAGGTTCTACCCCCCAAAATTCATTTAAGTCATTTGCACATCAAATGGATAAGTACAATAATGAGGTCTTCACCCCGTGAGACTTTGGGGGGACCCTTCACATGTAAACTGTAACAGAAGCCCTCCTCCCACTGCATATGTCACTGACCTGCCCACTGGGGCCACATTATAGTGTGTCTTCTTCACTGTGCTCCACATTTGACCTACACAAGGCCTGCACTAACACCATCTGTATGAGGACACTGTCCTCACCTTGCTCCAGTGTCCCCTCCACCACCCAGGTGTCCTCTTTGCTGCAGTAGCGTGTTCCAGCCCAGTCCTCTGACACACCTTTCTCCTCACCAAGCATGTGCTCCCAGCCTTGCACCAGCCTCTGGGACAGTGTTCTCTTAGGAACTGGGTGAGATTTGGTGACAGAATAAATACAGGTTAGAAAACATGTTAGACTCAGGACAGAGGAGCAGCTGGTCCAGGAGAACTTTAGCTTCTGAAGCCAAAGCTCAGGTGGAGCTGGGGGAGGTGCACACACATTAATGAGAGTATCTCAGGGAACACATGTCCTGATGGGTGAAACAGCCTGCAGACAGGGAGGGAGCTGACATTTCAGGTGTGGAAGGGCCAACTCCTGACCTTGGATGCCAAGGTCAGAGGAAGTGTTGGAGCCTTCAGAGTGGAGCAGGATCAGAGCTCAGCTGGGATGAAGGGACAGCACAGGCACATGATCAATGTTCTTCCCTTCCTTACCAATCACAATGCCTGAACTTGATGTGGTTTGTCCCTTTCTGTTGCTTCCTCTTACCCACCACCCCCTTTGCATTTCTGGCTGGTAACACTGATGATTTTTCATGCCCAGGTCTTCAAGGATCCAGGTGTAGAGGAAGCCTCCCTTGTAGTAAATATTGTGCTCAGGTATAAAAAGAAAGAGTTCAGTCACTCCTCCTGCAGGGTGTGAGGGCTCATGAACCTTGTCTTGGTTGGAGAGTAAGCAGGAGAAGTGTGTCCTGAACTTGATGAGACCAAGAGGTCTCTCTGCTCACAGGAATGAAGGATGGTTCTCTCCTGTGCCTTCAGGACATACATTTTCTCTAGGCAAATCTGTGCTGCCCTGTCCTATGCTGGGACACCTGGAGACACTTGGCCAGGCCTGATAGGACCCCCTCTCAGCTGTGCCCAGCCTGTCAAGCCCTGCTGTTTTTCATGTGCCCACAGCACAATCCACTGCCCTGAGGGCTTCTTAAGAGGCTGCTCACACCCTGTGCAGGAGTGAGTCCCAGTCAGAGCACAGCATGGCCATGAGAATTCCAGCTCAGCTCCTGGGGCTCCTGCTGCTCTGCCTAACAGGTAAGGAGGGATAGCACTGGGGATTTGCTCAGACCAATTTCATCAGTGCTGCCTGGTGTTCAGGGTAATCCTCTTATGACATTATTAACTGTGTGCATATTTCTTCTCATGTTTTCAATTGTAGGTGCCAAATGTGACATTACAATTACCCAGTCTCCAACCTCCCTGTCTAAATCTCAAGGAGAAACAGTCACCATCAGTTGCTGTGCCAGTCAGGGCATTGGCAATGGATTAAGCTGGTACCATCAGAAACCAGGGCAAGCTCCTAACCTCTGATCTCTTATAGCAACCGTTTACAATCTGGGGTCCCGTCAAGGTTCAGTGGCAGTGGATCTGGGACAGATTATTCTCTCACCATCAGCAGCCTGGAGCCTGAAGATGTTGCCACTTATTACTGTCTACAAGATTACAGTTCCCCTCCCACAGTGACACAGGTCATGACAAAAACCTCCCAGGGAGCAGAAGTGTGAGGCTGGGCTGCCCCACCTGCTCCTCCTGCTGCCTCCACCTGCTGAGGGCACTGCTCAGAGGCAGCCAGACTCTGAGGGCCACAGTGAGGTTTTTCTAGGCCTGGAGAAGTTCCTCTGTACTCTGTTTCTTTCTCCTTGTCAGCCCCAGCACTCAATCATAGATCGGGCCCACTGAGTGGGTGTCTCTGAAGGTGTGTGTCCTGCCCTGTGCAGTAGTGCTCCACCAACCAGTGAGTGACAGGAAGCTAAAAGAAGGCCAATCAGGAGAAGCACCATGATGAGTTCTTACCCTGTGGGTGCAGGACCCTCGTGCTGGGTGAGCTCAGCCAAGATGCCCAGGGGAACAAAACAAGTGTTCAGAGATAGATAAATGCATAGATGGTCAGTTTTTATGACAGAAATGACATTACAAAAACGATGATCAAAACTTCTTCATAGGAATTGTTCTCTGTCAGCCTCATGTGTAAACAGTCACCTGGTATATAAAACAGGCTCAACATCAATAATCATCAGAGAGTGAAAGTTGCAACAAACCAGTAGACACATTTAGAAGAAAGGTCATAAAACTGGACCATGAAAAATATGGAGTGCAGTCTGAGGAATGATCTAGAACACTCTCATGTGTTTGTAAATGTGAAATGGTCCCTGTGTTGGAGACCTGTCCTGACCATGCATGTACCTGTGATCCAGGCTTTCCACTCAGAGCACAGGCAGATGTGCACAGATTCCCATGTGCAGGGACCTCACAGCATTATCTGTGATAAATGCAACCTGAATCAGCTAAATGCCAATCAAGGGAAGAATAGATAAAGAGAAAAAGGGAAGTGAATGCATTGAAATACTATACACCAGTGAAAATGGCCACTGACTTCAAGATCCCTGCAAGTGACACAGGCTACAGATACACCACAGCTCATTACCCATGATAGTATGTTTATGAGGATCAAAAACTGGCAAAATTTGATAATTCATTAAAGGTAGCTTACAAATTGCATGGGGAAATGGGGGATCAATGACTGGTTATTCTTCCTTGAGAGTCTTTTTCCTAGTATTTTACAAATATTATTCTCTTTCCTCCTGTCTGCATATTTCTTCTGATAGCCACATGGAAGTTCCCTTGGATGTTGTGAGTTGCTTTTCTCTTGTGGCTTTCAAAAATATCTCTGTAAATTTTCATAATTTGTTTATATTATATTTTAGTGTGACCATCCTTAGGTTAGTCCTATTTGGGACCTTCAAGCATAGTTAACCTGAATGTCCATAATCCTCCTATCATCTGGGAAATTTCCAAGAATTATTACTTTTAACAATATTATTTCTTATTAAATGTCTCCTGCTTTTATGGAATGCCTATAAAGCATTTTTTTTTGGGGGGTTTTTTTTGACCCTGTCCCATACATCCAATGTGTTTTATTCATTTCAAATACAGAAAGAAAAAGATCACTTCAATAAAGTGTTAGAGATTGTGAGAAAAATACAAGCAGAAATCCTGAAAATGAAGGAATCAATAAACCAAATGTTAGATTCAAAAGAAGGCATCAAAACACAGAGACCACTTGGAAGACTGAAACTCAGACAATGAAGACAAACTATAACATCTTGAAAGTAGATTGGAGTATTTCCCTAATTTCTTGATTTTCTTTGCATTAATCATTTCTTTATTATTGGTTTTCCTCATGGTAACTTGTTAATTATACATGAATTTATAATCTTGCAGGGAATGTTCCCTCACATTTCTTTAAAAATATTACAAACCTATGTTTCAGGTTGAGTGTGGGGAAGAGAACCCAGCTGACATGGGCAGTGGCATGGAGCCTCCTTGACAGACAGGACAGGAGCTGAGCCCTGGACACCAGGCTGGGATTCTCCCTGGACATGTGCTGGGCTCAGGGAGAGGAAAGGGGCTGAGTCAGAAGGCAGAGGACACCTCCCCCATTCCCAGGGGACTCTCCCAGCATCCTGCCTGCTGTGGTTACTGTGGCCAGTGGAGGGCACCTGAGCTCCCACTACATCTCTTGCTGAGCTGCTGAGCTCAGCTCTGTCTTCGGGTCAACATCATATTCACCTTTACCATAATGGCTCCCCTGAGTGACCATCTCCATCCAGTCATGCCCAGGCATCTGAGGTGGGCAGATGCCCTCAGGTCTTCACCCTTGGACAGAATGGGATCCCCAGAGCACACCTGCCTCCCCATTCTCATTCTTCATCCTTTCTGTCCTCACCAGGGTTCCAGAGCATCAGCAGCCCTGGTGGCCCAACTAGAAAACTGTGATATGACTTGAGGGGCATCTAGTCAGGATCTTTAGGAGTCACTGAGGCAGTAGAGACACAGAGTTGCAGGACCCCAGGGACAACCTTCCGCCCTCTGGGAGACTTATGAGAGACTTTTCCAACTCTGATCCTTCCTTACATGGAGGCAGGCAGTTGAGGGGTTCCAGGAATGGTGACTGGAGTCTGTGTCATCCCTGTGCCTCTGCTGAATCCTGTAATTGTGGGGACCACATTGTGTGATGATGCCTCCCAGTCCTGATGCACCACTGGGACCTGAAAGATCACTGTGTCTGGTGGGGTATTGCCATGACTCCTGACATGGTCTTTTCTCTTTGTGGGGCGTGTCCCTAGGGTTGAGTTACACTCACCTGTTTCCTTTGTCATCCTGCCCTTTGCCTGTTAAGGATAAAAGGTTCCATGGAAACTCCCTTTGTGTGTCCCCTTCTCTTGCTCTGCCTTTGTTGTGGCCTTCCTAGATGTCAGTCAATCTGCTGACAGGAGATACCACAAAGCTGACTCCACCCCCTGAATCCTCACCCCTTGCCTCATTTGAATGGTTTCTTCCCAATAAAAGGGTTCAGCACTTGCTCCTCTCTCTCACTCCATGGACCCCTAAGGTCAGAGCAGCCACCAGAGGACCCTACAAAAAGGTATTACTCTGTCCTTTTGTGGGTATTTTGTGCAGCCCACTTCACCTGGAGTGACCTTGAGTGTTTAGGTGTGGTAAGTGACATGTAATAATGACAGAAATACAATATATTATGCAAAATTAATAAGTCAATTTTATGCTGTTCCTGTTATTATTTATTGCAGGCAAAGTCATTGTTCTGTTTCTCCTGTTTATTTGTTTTATTAGGTTTGAATCTGAATTACAAGATCAGCTTTTGGAGGGACCTCTAGCATTTCACTTCTTCTCTTCACTAACTTGGCCACATCTTGCTCAGGGCCCAGGTCCTTCTCCTTCTGCAGTGTCCATGCTCATCCTGTCTGCTCATTCAGAAGGTACTGGACACCTCTCTCCTTGTCCTCCACATGGCAGGCCAGGCTGCTGCAGCTGACAAGGCCACTCATGGGTGTGGCCTGAGTTGGGGCCCAGGCAGTCATGGTCCACAGCCCTCAGCTGCACCTGGTCCCTGAGTTCCCAGCACCTTCCTCTCACAGGGCAGAGAATCTGCTGAGCTGCTTCCCAGACTAGTAGCTCATGTGGCAGCTGTGCCACCCAGGAAGGGAGGTTTTTGTTCATGGCTGCACCACTGTGAGAGGGTACTCTATACCTTGCCAGCAGTAATACACCCCAGCATCCTCAGCCTCCACCCTGCTGATTCTCAGTGTGAAATCTGTCCCTGACCCACTGCCACTGAACCTGAGACCCCAGTGTAGTGGTTGGATCCTTGTATATTAGGCGCTGTGGAGCCTGGCCTGGCTTGTGCACAACCCAGTTTAAATAGGTGTTTCCATCACTGTGTAGGAGGCTCTGACTGGGCCTGCAGGAGATGGAGGCTGGCTGTCCTGGGGTGACAGGATCAGAGACAGGAGTCTGGGTCATCACAATATCCCCACTGGTTCCTGAAAAAAAATCATAGTTCAATGCAAGGTTATATGAATATTTTAGGAGAATTTGTGCTTTTTCCTTTATTGTGGATTTCAGGTTAACTTATTTTATGATTTGGTTTGTACAGTAAAGTTATTTATGTTTAAAAACACCTCAAATATTGTAATTTACAAGAGCCTCTCTAGAATTGACCTACAACATCCCCCTCTTATTATGTGACAATATTGATCAGAGACCAGTCCCTTGCTCCTTCTGGAATACTCTCTCACATCAATTGACCTCAGCGGCCTCATCCTAGAGGAGAGACCTGCTCATCTCTTAGATGGATGTAGCGCACATGGGCAGAATGGGTACCCAGGGCTCCCCTCACTCCCCCATCTCCCACCTCATCCTCACCAGGGATCCAGAGTAGCAGCAGCCCCAGGAACTGAGCAGGGAGCCTCATTTTGAGAAGCTGAGCTGAGGAGTCCTGGTGAGTCAAGGGAGGATAGAGCTGAGCTTTTATGTCAGCCTTGCAGGAAGGCCCTCCCCAGGGAGCAGCATGCCTATGCCCTGGTGGGTGTAGCTGGGTTAGGAGAGGGAGGGAGGGAGGGGCCTAACTTGTGCGTCCAGGGACATCAGATGTCTTCTATTTTTGGAGGAAATACAGTAGAGAAACAGCCCAGGCTACCTGTGGTGTGGGGAGGAGGCCCCATCATGGAACCCTGGCTCTGTTGGCATCAAGGTGCACAGGGCTTTCCTCCATAAGATAGCACAGACCAAGGATCTAGAGGTAGTCTGCAGGACAGCCCCTGGTAGAGAACATTTACCCTGCTGGCTCCCTCACAATGGAGGAGACAATGTGACAAGTCCCACTTCACAAGTTTTGATGTTCGAATTTCGACCCCTGACAGCACCCAGTGGTGCTAGTTCTTGAGCCTCTGTGTTTGCTATTACCTGGAGAAATATGAGACTGTGAAGAACATTGTTATATGTCCTCTTTTTTTCATTTTGAAAGCAATAAGACCCCAAGTGTCAGAGAAGCTGGGGGGAAAACATCCTGTGTTTCAGCCAGAGAGACAGTATCCCTGCCCAAGGCAGGAGAAGGGACATGTCCACCTGAAGCAGTTAGTGTGGAATTCCTGGGGGCCAGATCCACAAACTGGTGGACATCCTGTTGTAGCCATCTCCATGTGTGCGACTCAGCAGAGTCATGCAAACATTTCTCAAGAGAAGAACCCCTTGAGTCCAATGGGTAGGGTGGTCAGGGAGGATTCTAGGGCACTTCTCATTGATGGGGAATTCCTTCCTCCCTCTGCTGCTCCTTGTCATGGCACTTGGCAGCAGGTGTCACAAGTCCTGTGCTGAACAGGACAGTCCTTCTGTGAGAACATGACTGAGTGGACTCTCTCCATGTACAAAGGTGATTCCCTCTGCCCAGAAATTCTCCTGGGCATTGCATCAGGGGAAGGCACTGGGGAAGTGTTCTGCGGCCACAGCACTGAGACATTAGATTTAGACTTCCTCCTCCAGCCTGGGAGAAAAGGAGCCTTTGTCATTTTGGTCTCCAAGGCTGAGATGCTTTTGCAGGCAGCCAAGGCCCTCTGACACACCCTGTCCACAGTGTGGGATCTTGGTGTGTGGGCCCCAGCAGCTGAGGACCGTGTCATAGTTTCCCTCACTCTCAATAAACTTTGGTGGCTGTCCTTCCTGAGTTAGCAGCTGCCCTCTGCACACTGTGAGGATCAGGTGTGTGGGCATGGTGGCCTTTCTAGGTTCTGAAGACCCAGATCTCCATCTGCCTTATCTTAATAAGCAGAAGCAAATGGAATGACATAAAATGTGTAGGATCTCATTGGAGCAGTCACAAAGCCAAAGCTTAGAGTATACCAATGATACCAGGGACAGGACGACTTGTCAGAAAGGGATTCAAGAGATATATGTCCTTTCACATGCTTACCCTCAAGAATTAGTATCTTCCTCAAGCCACATGCTATTGGGTTCGCAAGTTGTGGTTCCTTGCAGTTCCAGGGGATTTTGAATCTTACTTAATAATTTGTTTTACTATTTTGTTACAAAACAGTGATGTCACCCATTGTCTACCTGAGACAAAATTAAGGGGCCGTTCATACTGATTAAATGGAAAAACTAAAACATATATTTAGTTGTCAATATTATTTCTGGATTAATGCTAAAATTCCCAGGTCAGTTAAATAATGTGGTTTGGATATCAAATACCCTAACATGTCAATAATATCTAGTCTGTTAGTAATGTGTTTTTAGAGATTCTATTACTTTGCCTATCAAGTCAAGTTCATGATTTTTTTCCTTATCCTTTCATATTTCTAAATCGGAAGGATGAGGATATTTGGTTCCTTGTATTTGATCTTCTACATTGACTTCTGTGTTTTCCATTCACAAAACTACAGTATCTGTGATGGTATTTTTGGCTCTTTCTTTTCTTATTTGTCAGATATATTCCCCATTCCCCTCCCATAGTCCAGCAATTTTCTTCCCTCTTTGCTGATGGGTTTGGTGAGGCCCCTGCAGCCCCGCCCAGCTGAACACATTTAATACACCAGGACTTTGACAGGAGACCTGAGCTGCCTCAGGCAGGCAGAGGCAGCAGGATGGTGTCCCACACACAGGAGTGTATGTTCCGGAGTCTCTGGGCTTCATGTGAGAAATTTAATTATTGCAGTGTTGTCAGATGAATATATTGGTAGAGTTGATGCTCTAATGTTAAGATACAGTGGGAATTAATGTCTACTTCCCATATGGACCTAATTCTGTACTGATTTCCACATTAATAGGAAATTTTAAAGGACATATTTCATGTGCATGTGAAAAAGATTTTGTGTGTGTTTGCACATGTGTGTGTGTGAGAGAGTGTGTGTGTGTGTATGTGTTCATGATCCATTCCTGATTTTTCTGAGTGCAGGTGTCTGTGGGGACAGCGTGATAACACAGTCTCCAGGCTCCCTGGCTGTGTTTGCAGGGGACATGGTCACCATCAGCTGCAAGTCCAGCCAGAGTCTCTTATCCAACCACAAGGACTATGTGGCTTGTCACCAGCAGAAGCCAGAACAAGGTTCTGGACTGCTCCCCTCCTGGGCATCTACATGGGCAGCTGGGGTCCCAAGGAGGTTCAGGGATAGTGGTTCAGGGACAGATTTTTCTCTCCCCAACAGCAGCCCCAGGCTGAGGATGTGGCAGATTGTTCCTGTAGCAGCACTGCAGTGCTCCTTCCAAGAGCCTTAGCCTCAGACCAAACCTCCCCCAGGCTGAGGGTCAGGGAGCCTCTGCTCAGCTGTTTCCTTTTTGCAGGGCTCTGGGCTTCCTGTCTCCTCTGTTTTGACAGGTCACATTTTTTGATTGATTCCTTGGAGGGATTTCAGGGTCCAGGAGAAAATAAAGAACATGGACATTCTGAATGATTATTAGTTCAGCAGGAGGTCACCAAGCACAAAGGCTCCAGAAGGCTTCTGGAGACAGTGTGTTTTAAGGTCCCAGGAATCTACATGTTTCCCTGGACAGATGGCATGACTGAGATGACCATTAGTCCTCACCCTCATAAGACAATCTGGTGATTTTCACACTAGGAGGATCACACTCATTCTGACCATGGAAATAGACAGTGAAGTGTTCCCCTAGTGAGCAAACTCCCGGGGGGGTAACATGCACTCTGATTCCCAGGATTGGAATGCCCAGCGATTCCTCCCTGAGGCTATTAGGATAACTGTGGGGATGCATTACCTGATTTACACAGTGACATCTTGTGAAGGAGAGGTCTCTGGGTTTGCATCCACCTGGACCTTATCTCAGTGAGCCAACATGCAGGGTTAGAGGAACACTGGCTGAAGTAGTCACTGGTGGGGGCAATATGTAACTTTGGGGTTATTAAAGAAGATGGCAGAGAGCAGTAAGCATGACTTTTTTCTGCCAACCTCTGTCTGTCTGCACTTGCCTCTATGTGTGTCTGTCCTTTGTGCCCCTCCTCCACAGGTGTCCCTGCCCAGGTGTTCCTTACAGAGGACTGATTCTCCCTTTGCCTGCTCCAATCTGAACTTTGTCCATGTTCATCCCTTGTCCTCCTGGTCTCCTTCTTCACATGTCATCTCTTTCCACCTGGATGCTTCCAGGATCAGACGCTCCATCCAGCAGTTCAAACCCTCTCACCCAGAGAAACCTCTCTCTCTGTCTCTCTCTCTCCCTTTTCCCCCCTCTTTCTCTCCCTGTCCCTTTGCTATCTCTTTCCAAGACTCTGCTTCTCAGATGAGCCATTCTGGTGACATTCACTTAACTGGTCCCTTCTCTGCCTCCTCTTCTGGCCTCTGTACTTTTCTCTTATTTTTGTCACCTGTTCTTATAGTTTGCTTTTCAATTTTATAATTCACAAAAAAATTGCAGAACAATAATTATTGGGCAAGACCTGAATGGCACCCAAGTCAGAATCCTTGGATTGTTTGCCAGAGTCCTGCCCAGGGCCCAGGTCCTGCTCCTCCTGCAGTGTCCATGCTCATTCTGTCTGCTCATTCAGAAGGTCCCTGGACACCTCTGTGTTGTCCTCCACATGCCAGGCCAGGCTGCTGCAGCTGACAGGGCCACTCATGGGTGTGGCCTGAGCTGTGGCCCAGGCAGTCATGGTCCACAGCCCTCAGCTGCACCTGTTCCCTGAGTTCCCAGCACCTTCCTCTCACAGGGCAGAGAATCTGCTGAGCTGCTACCCAGCCCAGCAGCTCATGTGGCAGCTGGGTCACCCAGGCAGGGAGGTTTTTGTTCGGGGCTGCACCACTGTGGGAGGATCATGTGTACCTTGCCAGCAGTAATACACCCCAGCATCCTCAGCCTCCACTCTGCTGATTCTCAGTGTGAAATCTGTCCCCGACCCACTTCCACTGAACCTGTCTGAGACCCCAGAAACACGGTTGGAAACCTTATATATTAGGCCCTGTGGAGCCTGGCCTGGCTTGTGCAAAACCCAACTCACATAGGTGTTTCCATCACTATCTAGGAGGCTCTGACTGGACCTGCAGGAGATGGAGGCTGACTGTCCAGGTGTGACAGGCTCTGAGAGAGGAGTCTGGGTCAGCACAACATCCCCACTGGTTCCTGGAAAAAGAGAACAACATAGTTATTTTCAATATTATGAGATATATTTTTATTTTTTGTATATTTCCATAGAAGTAGTATTTGTGATTTTGATTTATGTGGTCTAAATATCAGGTTTTAAGAAAGGAATCATGTTTTCTAAGCCATAAATGACTCTGGAGAATTCACCTATAACATCCCCCTTTTTATGCGACAATCTTCATCACAGGCAGGTCCTTACTCATTCTGGAATGTTCCTCTCTCACACAGACCTAACCAGTGCAAGCACATCCTAGAGGCCAAGACTTGTACCTCTCTCATGTGGACAGAGCACACATGGGCAGAATAGGGGCCCAGGGCTCCCGTCCCTCTTCTCTTTCCTCATCCCCTCTGTCCTCACCAGGGATCCAGAGCAGCAACAGCCCCAGGAGCTGAGTAGGGAGCCTCATTTTGAGAAGCTGAGCTGAGGAGTCCTGGTGAGAAAGGGCAGGTTAGAGCTGAGCTTTTAAGTCAGCCTTGCAGGAAGGCCCTCCCCAGGGAGCAGCATGCAAATGCCCTGGTGGGTGCTGGGTGGGGAGAGGGAGGGAGGGAGGGGCCTTCCTTGTAAGCCTAGGGACATCAGATATCTTCTATAGTTGGAGGAAATACAGTAGAGAAACAGCCCAGGCTCTCTGTGGCCTGGGCAGAAGGCCCTGTTATGGAAGCCTGGCCCTGTGGGGGTCATGGTGTTCAGGGCTGCCACTCTAGGACAATACTGACTCTACGCTAGGGAGGTTGTCTCCAGGTCAGCCTCTAGGTGAGGAATGCCAACTGGCTGGCTCCCTCTGAGCTA
Source organism: Marmota monax (assembly GCF_021218885.2). NCBI lineage: Eukaryota > Metazoa > Chordata > Mammalia > Rodentia > Sciuridae > Marmota > Marmota monax. The sequence goes on from NW_026693172.1 coordinate 240,233, forward strand.
AGGAGAGAAGGTGACAAGTGCCACCTGACAAGGATCCATCAATGGATTTTCTTCCGGCCGCCTTAGGTAGTTGAGCCAGCTGCAGAGCTTCTGTGTCTGCTGTTACCTGGAGAAACAGGGGAGTGTCAGGGACAGTGTTTCATTGCAGCTTTTCCTGGCCTAGTGAATGTAATAAGGGTAGAAGGGTCAAAAGAAGATAGTGGGGAAAGAACCTGTGTGTCAGCTGTAGATCCAGTAGCCCTGTTAAGGCAATAGGAGAAGGGACATGTCCACCTGAGGCAGTGGGTGTGCAATTTCTGGGAGCAAGGACTACAAAGTCGTGGACATTCTGTCTTGGTCATCTTCATGTGTGTGACACTCAGAGTCATCCTATCACTTCCTCAGGGAAGAACACCTTGAGGCCACTGGGCAGAATGGACAAAGGGGAACATTCTTTGTTAGTTCTTTCTCACTGATGAGAGAGCATTTATTTGCCTTGCAGCTATTTTCTTTCAGAGTCACTGGACAGCAGGTGTCACAAAGTCCTGGGTTTAACAGGAGATTTCCTTAATAGAAGAGGACTGAGTCCAGGTTCTCCTTGTGTCAGGGTGATTGCATCTGCCTGATGATCTCCTGGGCCTTGCTCCACTGGGTCACTGGTGAGAGGGTTCTGGACCCACTGTACTGTGACGTGGGTTTCAGAATCCTTCTTCCCTGCCTGGGACAGAGTGAGCCTGTGTTGTTTTGGCCAACAAGGTTGTGCTGCTTTTCCAGACACCGGGGTCCTGATACTCCCTCAACACAGTGGGGAAGTTGGTGTGTGGGCCATGACCAGCCAACGCCCCTGTCTTTGTTTCTATAGTACCAATAAACCCCTGTGGCTGATCTCTTGTCCTGAGTGACAGCTTCCCTGAGAACACTGTGAAGAGAGGTGGGTTTGCATGGTTGCCTTTCTGGATTTTTGAGGTGCGGTTCTCTGTGTTTCTTATTTTAATGAGCAGAAGTAAGTAAAATGAAAGAAAATGGCTGGAGTTCCTTTGAGAGTAAGAAAGGAAAAGTTTTGAGTTTGACAAGGTCCAGAGGGTTGTTTTTATGTTTTTAGTTCCATGTCCTGGCCCATCATGTCATTTTATAATTTTTTTTTCAATGTGCTTTCAGAGCTCCAAATCTGACATCTGGGAAGAACTCTTTACTGTATTATTTCTATTGTTTTCAGTCCTACTGAAGTGATCCTTCTGATTTTTGGGTTCAGAACTTCTGACTCTATGGTCTTGGGCCTTAGAGGACAATTTGTGAGGATTCAAGAGGACTTGGGGTGGCCGTGCCTCCTCAGAGGCTCCACATGTCCGCTCAGCAGTGAGGCTGTAACTGAGGCAGGCTGGTGGCCCTTCCCCTCTCCAACATGCACCTTGGAATAGCAGCCTTGGCAGGGTGGGGGCAGCCCCACTTCCCAGGGGATCCTGTTTCTCCCTCCCCCTCCCTGCTTACTCAGAACCTGCTGCAGTCCTGGCAGTCCTGGGAGGATGGTGTCCAGGGTCCTGGTCACTTAAGCGTAGCTGAGAGCCCGATCCCTGGCTTGAATGGGGCCATACAGGGCTCCCAGGAGTGGGTTCTGGGCTGCCTTCTGGCTGTGGCTGCAGAGCCAGGTCCTGAGCTCTGGTGTGGGCAGTGCTGTCAGAGCCTCAAGGCCAAGGTGGCTGCATCTCAGGCCTGTCCTGGTCACGGGGGATGGAAACTGGCCCCAAGGTTGTCACTTCTTTTTGTCTCCGTTTCTTTATTTACCATTTCCTCAATTTTCTTCCCTCTCTCCCTCCATCCCTTCATTGCCACAATTTTTTCATTATTTTGTTGTGTTTTTTCTAGCTTTTAAATTATTATACAAGACTTCTTGATTTTAGGTGTCACTAATGAAAAACTCAACTCAAATATTTTTCCTATGATTGCTGAACTTCATCTATCTATTCATCTATCTATCTGTCTACCTACCTATCTATATGGTATTTTTAGCCTGTGAATAACCTATTATTTCTATAAAAGTCAAGTATTGAAAAATATTTCCTCACATTTCTGAACTCTCTCTCTCTGTCTCTCTCTCTCTCTGTCTCTCTGTCTCTCTCTGTATATATGTATGTATGTATGTCTCTCTCTCTCTCTCTCTTTCTCTCTCTCTCTCTATATATATATATACACACACACATATATAATATATATTTCAATATATGTACTTAGACGTCATTTCTGTGCAATTAAACCTATAAATATCACCTTGATTTAAACTAAGCCCCTCCTTCCATCATCAAGTTGATTTGATTCTTTGATCTTTTATGTTGAGTTCTGTGTTTTTTGTTCCCCAAACTATACTTTCTGGTATTTTTATGGCTTAAATGATATCAAATACTCCCCCCACCCCTGAAGTACAAGTTTTTTTCTTTCTTATTTGCTAATGGCTTTGCATAGCCTCTTGCAGGCCTGGCCCTGCTGCCCACAGTTTATACATGAAGACTTTTCAATGAGACCTTAGCTCAAAGGCAGACAGGGTCAGCAGGTTGTTGTCTCAGACACAGGTGTGCATGTTCCTGTGGCTCTGGGCCTCTGGTGAGAGATTTAAGTGCTGGATATCTTCAGATTAATAGGTTTATAGGACTGGCAAGCTAATTTTAAGATATAGTGAGAAAAAAATGACTACTTCCCATATGGACCTAATTGTGTGCTATTAATACTAATTGATAGTGAATATCAAATTAAATGTTCCAAAGCATATGTGAAAAGTTTGTGTGTGTGTGTGTGTGTGTGTGTGTGAGAGAGAGAGAGAGAGAGAGAGAGAGAGAGAGAGAGAGAGAGAGAGAGAGAGAAATTCATGGTCCATTCCTGATTTTTCTGGCTGCAGGTGGATTTGGGGACAGCATGGTAACCCTGTCTCCAGGCTCCCTGGCTGTGTCTGCAGGAGACATGGTCACCATCAGCTGCAAGTCCAGCCAGAGTCTCTTATCCCACCGGAAGGACTACATGGCCTGGCATCATCAGAATCCATGACAGGTCCCAGGCTGCTGCTATTCTGGGAATCCATGTGGGCAGCTGGGTGTCCCCTGGAGTTTCAGGAGCAGTGGGTCAGGGACAGATTTCACTCCCCTTCAGCAGCCCCAGGCTGAGGACATGGCTGATTGTTCCTATAGCAGCACCACAGTGCTCTTCCCAAGAGCCTCAGCCTCAGACCAAGCCTCCCCCAGGCTGAGGGTCATGGAGCCTTTGCTGCCCTGGCTGCTTCCCCCTCCCACAGCCCTGAGCTCTCCTGCCTCCTCTCCTGACAGGTCACATGTTTTGAGTCATTCCTTGGGGGGTGTGCAGGGCCCAGGAGGAAATTCAGGAACTGGGCCTGTAGGGGTTGTTTATTTATTTAGTGGGAGTCATCAAGCACAAGTGCTGGGTAGGTCTCCTAGGGACAGTACAGAGTTTTCATGGTACATGAATCTGTTTCCATGGACAGGTCACATGACTCAGCCAATATACTCTTCACCCTCACAGAAGAACCTAGTGATGTTCACACACTGAGGACTGATTCTCCTTGTGCCTCCTCAATCTGTACCTTAACATTTTTTTTAAATATATTTTTAATTGTCCGTGGACCTTTATCTTATTTATTTACATGTGGTGCTGAGAATGAACCTAGTGCTTTACACATGGTAGGCAAGCACACTATCAATGAACCACAATCACAGCCCAAAAGCAGTGTTTTAAAAACAAGATATTAGGATGTCACATTTAATAAAGAGGAGTAATATTTGATGACTTGTCTTTGATCATGTGTGGCTGGAGATTGCAATATGAAATTGTAGTTCTTAACTCACTGGAGCAGATAATTGGCTTAAATAATGAGATAGAAAGGAAAGGAACACATCTTAAAGACAGAATTAACATGATTTAGAAATCAAATTGGATTTGGTGAGAGAAAGTGGAAGAGGGAGTGGAAAAGAAGGTAAGGCAAAAGTGAAGAAATATATAACCAAGAGACTTAAATTTCATAAATGAAATATGACAAAGTACCTGATGTGGAATATGTATCTTGCTCTGATATTTTTTCTTTGTACCTTAACATTTTGATTCCTTGTCTTCCTGGCTCCTTCTTAACCTGTAATCACTTTCAATTTATTTCCTTCAAGTAATGCCTCACTCTGCCTTAGGTATCACAACCCTTGACACGTGTCTGTCTGTCTGTCTCTTTCTCTGTCTTTCTCTTTCTCTCTGTCTCTCTCTTTCTCCCTTCCTCAGACCTGCATGTCAGAGGAGCCTTTCTGGTGAGGTTCACTCTAAATGGTTCCTGCTCTGTCCCCTCTTCTGGCCCCTGTCCCCTTCTCCTCATTTCTATCAGCTGTTCTCATCATTTTCTTTTTATTTCTGTAATTTATTAAAAAATTGTAAAACAACAAAGACCTGGGCCAAAGCTAAGTGTCCACTGCAGGTCAAGGCCTTGGCTCCTGGTGAGGATCTTCCCATACTCCACATGTTCTCCTGACCTCAGCTGTGCTCATTCTCCCACAGGACATTCTCTAGTTCCTTAGCTCTGTCACCCTAGACACAGGTGATGGAATATTCCTGACATTTCCTCATCCTGTGTCCACTCTCTATTCAGGTCTATTCCTGGACAGTTGTGTCTGATGTTGTGATGGGAGGAGGTGGTGTTCAAGTCCCCTCCACCTTGAGTGTTAAGACACAATTTGATCCATGTGCACCTGCAGGGCACCAGGGCACCACCTTGCAAGCCTAGAGTGACCTCTCCACCTCTGATTGTTCCCAGGTGGGGGTGGGCTCCCCAGGGTGAGGGGCAGGGAGAGTGGAGTGTGCACCTAACTGTATCCCTGTTGGGCCCCGAAATAATAAGGGAGAAGCACAAGACTGAGGTCAAGCACTAGCAGCCATTTCTCTGATTGACCTCTATTAATGATTGCAGGCTAAGTCATCTATATGCATTTGTGATTAGGTTTGAATCCCAATTTCACAAAGAGCAGCATCAGCAAGAACATGGGGACCTCTAGAAGTTTCCGACACCATTGACCTCCCTGTGCCAGAGTCCTCCCCAGGGCCCAGGTCCTGCTCCTCCTGCAGTGTCCCTGATCATCTTGTTTTGTCAGATGGAGCCTTGAAACCTCTGTGTTGTCCTTCACATGCCAGGCCAGGCTGCTGCAGCTGACAGGGCCATGTATGGGTTTTCCCTGAGCTGTGGCTGACACAGTTGTGATCCATAGCCCTCAGCTACACCTGTTTCCCTTTTCCTTCCTCCTTCCCTCCCTCCCTCCCTCTCTCCCTCCTTCCCTCCCTTCCCTCTCTCCCTTCTTCCCTCCCCTGCTTTCTTTCCATCTGCACAGTGGATTGAACACAGGGTACGTTACCCCTGAGCTCTGTTGCAACACTTTTTATTTATTTATTTATTTGGAGACGTGGTCTCACTCTGTTGCTGAGGTTGGCCTCAATCCTGATCTGCTCCTGCCTCAGTCTCTGTTGTAACCTGGGTTGCACACATGAACCACCATGGCTGGCATTGTACTAATTTTCTATTGATTCACAATAAACTGACACACTCCCTGGTGATCTCACAATTTCTGTGGGAGAGGAGTTGGGCAGACCTACACTGGGTCCTTTCCTCAGCTTCTCATTGGCTGCAATCAAGGTGTTTTCTCAGCTGCGTCCTCATCTGCAGACTTGAAGAATCTGCTTCCAAGGACATTAAGGGTTTTGGCAGAATTAGATTCTTGGGGCTTGTGTGGTTGAGGATGCTGGGGTATTGGTGGCTATTGGTCAGAGACTATTGTAGGAACCTGCAGGCCACCAGAAGGTTCTATCATCTGGGCTGCTCAGTAATGAGACCAGTATAAAGAATCCTTCCACCAAAGTGAGAGGCTGACTCCCTTTTAGGGCTCTGATATGAATCAATCAGGCCCACAAGAATAATTTCCTTTTGACTTATTTAAAATGAACTGCCTTGGCATGTTAATTGTATCTGCATAATAACCCCTTCACCTTTCCAATATTTCCTGAACCAAAAGCAAATCTCATGTTCTGTCCACTGTGCCCATGTCTCAGGGTAGTGAGTGTGAACACCAGCTAGTAGGTATCTTGAGGGGATAGATTTCTTATAATTTTGATATTGAAAAAACGTATTTCTCCAAAATGGTCCCTGTGACAAGACAATTTAGAATGGAAGCTCCTTCAGGTGATGAACATAAGAAATATACCTCCAATGATTTCTAACCCAGTTTCCCATGTCCTTGTGTTTCTCACATTCTTTTGAATTGAGAAAATTTAGATTCTCTATTGCTTTGTGGACAAATATAAACACATGAAGGAACAAGTAATGTAAACATAGGATTCTTATTGTGTTTAATAGTGAAAAAAAAAAGAAGAAAATACATTCAATGGGACAATGTAACTTTCCACGGGTACTCTGCCTCAGAGCTGCTCTGGGAGCTGCACATCCCCTGTGAGCACTCTGCAGCCTACAGGACCCTGTACTGTGAGACACAAGCTGAGAGCTGCTGCAACTCGCTTTGGCTGAACTTTTCCTGAACTTCATGATCTTAAACTTTTGGAAACCTCACAAAGCTCTTTTATAGAATATCTGTCAATTAGGATGTTTGTCTACCACTCATGGTAGAAGTTAGCTGCAGCATCTCTGGCAGGAATATCTAGAAATGATGCACTTTGTTTGGGTTCCCTAGTGGGTGGTGCCTGATTTCAATCTGTCTTCACTATTGCAGATGTTCACATTGATTTCTGGGTTAAAACAATGTTCCAGACTTCTCTCCTGTAGTTCTTCTTTGTCTGTTTGAAATGAGCATGAGTCTGGGGGTGTGACTCAGTGGCAGAGCACTTACCTAGCATGCCCAAGGTCCTCGCTATGATCCATCTCCAAATAGAGCTCAAAATGAGTTGACATAAAATTATTGAAAAGTTCTTCAATCCTTTAAGATATCCCATTCCTCATGAAACTATGAGTATCAGGCTGAACTCATAAACCATCTTTTGTTTAATGAGTTAGTTTGTCTTAATTACAAATTTTGATTCTCAAGTTATCCAGACCTGGCCAGTGAGAGTCTCCTTCCTGGTAGTTTCTCTTTACTTTTGCCAGGGTCTCATCATTTTTGGAGGACTTCTTTTATTCCCAACTCAAGGTGGTGCAGGGGTTTCTTATCCTAATATTCCTTTAGTGGCAAATAAATCTGGGAACTGTGAGTGCTTGTTTGGAGCATGGGCTATTGTGCCTGGTTTAAAGAGGATGTGTAGACAACTCTCTCAATCAACCCATCTATGCACCTAACATCTATTATCTCCTTATCTATCTGCATGCAAACTCCTGTCTATTTGTATATACAATTCTGAGTTTATTCTGATATTTCTGATTCTAGTCAAAACCTTGTTGGTTCTAGCAATGTTCCTTTTTGTTTGAGATCCCTTCCACCTACAGTGAGAACCGTGGCTCTGATTGTCTCTGGTGCATTGTTTCCCACCAACATTCCTTTGAATGAAAGCAACCTCTAGACATTGGCCTGCCCTCCATTAGACAGCCTCATGCCCACTCATGAACGTACCCTGATCCTGCTCTGATACCCCTTGCCAGGACACAACCCACTTTACACACAGGTATGGATGCTGGGTTAATTTCCCTTTGTCACTGTGAAAAAAACCTGGGGGTGAAACACTTTACAGGAGGGAATAGTTACTCTGGGTCACAGTTTTAGTCCATGATCAGCTAGATCCAAGGCAGAAGTATCATGGCGGAAGGGCTGGGTGGAGGAAAGCTGCTCAGCCATGGGCCCAGGAAGATATGAGTAAGGGCTCAGGGTAAAGAAGTACCCTCCAGGGCACAATCTCAGTGAACTCCTCCTTCCCACTAGTTCTACCCCCCAAAATACATTTAAATCATTTCCACATCAAATGGATAAGTACCATAATGAGGTCTTCACCCCATGAGACTTTGGAGGACCCTTCATATGTAAACTGTAACAGAAGCCCTCCTCCCACTGCCTATGTCCCCCACCTGCCCACTGGGGCAAATTACAGTGTGTCTTCCTCACTGTGTTCCATATTTGACCTGCACAGGGGCCTGCACTAACACCATCTGCATGAGAGCACATCCTCCTCCCTTTGCTCCAGTGTCCCCTCCACCACCCAGGTGTCCTCTTTGCTGCACTAGCGTGGAGGGTGTTCCAGCCCAGTCCTCTGACACACCTTTCTCCTCACCCAGCATGTGCCCTAGCCTTGCACCAGCCTCTGGGGACAGTGTTCTCTTAGGACCTGGGTGAGATTTGGTGACAGAATAAAGATAGATTAGGAAACACATTAGACTCAGGGCAGAGGAGCAGCTGGTCCAGGGAGACCTTTAGCTTCTGAAGTCAAAGCTCAGGTGGAGCTGGGGGAGGGGCACACACAATAATGAGAGGATCTCAGGGAACATGTGGCCTGATGGGTGTCTTAGCCTGCCAACAGTGAGGGAGCTGACCTTTCAGGTGTGGAAGGGCCAACTCCTGACCTTGGCAGACAAGGTCAGAGGAAGTGTTGGAGCCTTCAGAGTGGAGCAGGACCAGAGCTCAGCTGGGATGAAGGGACAGCACAGGCACATGGGCAACATCCTTCCCTTCCTTAGCAATCACAATGCCTGCCCTTGATGTGGTTTGTCCCTTTCTGTTGCTTCCTCTTACCCACCCCAACCCCTTTGCATTCCTGGCTGATAACACTGATGATTTTTCATGCCAAGGTCTTCAAGGAGTCAGGTGTAGAGGAAACCTCCCTGGAATAAATATTGTGCTCACATATAAAAAGGAAGAGTTCAGTCACTCCTCCTGCAGGGTGGGCAGGATCATGAACCTTGTCTTGGTTGGAGAGTGAGCAGGAGAAGTGTGTACTGAACTTTGATGAGACCAAAAGGTCTCTCTGCTCACAGGAACGAGGGGTGGTTCTCTCCTGTGCCTCTCAGGAAACACATTTTCTCTAGGCAAATCTGTGCTGCCCTGGCCTATGCTGGGACACCTGGGGACACTTGGCCAGGCCTGAGAGGAGCCTCCCTGCAGCTGTGCCCAGCCTGCCCAGCCCTGATGATTTGCATGTGCCCACAGCACAGTCCACTGCCTTGAGGACTTCTTAAGAGGCTTCTCACCCCCTGTACAGGATTCAGTCCCCGTTAGGACACAGCATGGCCATGAGGGTCCCAGCTCAGCTCCTGGGGCTCCTGCTTCTCTGCCTCCCAGTTAAGGAGGGACAGCACTGGGGATTTGCTTAGACCAATTTCATCAGTGCTTCCTGGTGTTCAGGGAAATCCTCTTATGACATTATTAACTGTGTGCATATTTCTTCTCATGTTTTCAAATTGTAGGTGCCAGATGTGACATCACGATGACCGAGTCTCCAACCTCCCTGTCTAAAATCAAGGAGAAAAAGTCACCATCAGTTGCCGGGACAGTCAGGGCATTAGCAATGAATTAAGCTGGTACCAGCAGAAACCAGGGCAAGCTCCTAAGCTCCTGATCTATTATACCAACCGTTTGCAATCTGGGGTCCCCTTGAGGTTCAGTGGCAGTGGATCTGGGACAGATTATTCTCTCACCATCAGCATCCTGGAGCCTGAAGATTTTTCCACTTATTTCTGTCAACAAGATTACAGTTCCCCTCCTACAGTGACATAGGCCATGAAAAAAACCTCCCAGGGAGCAGAAGTGTGAGGCTGGGCTGTCCCAACTGCTCCTCCTGCTGCCTCCACCTGCTGGGGGCACTTCTCAGAGGCAGCCAGACTCTGAGGGTCACTGGGTTTTTTTTTCTAGGCCTGGAAAAGCTCCTCTGCACCCTGTTTCTTTCTCCTTTTCAGCCCCAGCACTCAACCATCAGATCAGGCCCACATGAGTGGGTGTCTCTGAAGGTGTGTGTCCTGCTCTGTGCAGTAGTGCTCCACCAACCAGTGAGTGACAGGAAGCTAAAAGAAAGCCAATCAGCAGAAGCACCATGATGAGTTCTTACCCTGTGGATGCAGGATCCTGGTGCTGGGTGAGCTCAACCTAGATGCCCAGGGGCACAGAATTGGTATTCAGAAACAGATAAATGCATAGATGGTCAGTTTTTATGACAGAGATGTTATTACAAAAACTATGAACAAAACTTATTCATAGGAAAAGTTCTCTGTCAGCATCATGTGCAAACAGACACCTGGTGTATAAAATAGGCTCAACATCAATAATCATCAGAGAGTGAAAGTTGCAACAAACCAGTAGACACATTTAGAAGAAAGGCCATAAAACTAAACCATGAAAAACATGGAGTGCAATCTGAGGAATGATCTAGAACACTCTCATGTGTTTAGAAATGTGAAATGGTCCCTGTGTTGGAGACCTGCCCTGACCATGCACATACCTGTGATCCAGGCTTTCCACTCAGAGCACATGCAGATGTGCCCAGATTCCCACATGCAGGGACCTCACAGCATTATCTGTGATAACTGCAACCTGAATCAGCTAAATGCCAATCAAGGGAAGAATGGATAAATAGAAAAAGGGATGTGCATGCAATGAAATACTATACACCAGTGAAAATGGCCACTGATTTCAAGAGCCGTGCAAGTGACACAGGCCACAGATACACCACAACTCATTACCCATGATTTTATTTTTATGAAGATCAAAAACTGGCAAAATTTGATAATTGCTTAAGATAGCTTACAAAATGCATGGGGAAAAGGGTGCGTCAATGACTGGTTATTCTTTTTTTGAGAGTCTTTTTCCTAGTATTTTACAAATATTATTCTCTTTCCTCCTGTCTGCATATTTCTTCTGATAGCCACATGGAAGTTCCCTTGGATGTTGTGAGTTGTTTTTCTCTTGTGGCTTTCAAAACTATCTCTGTAAATTTTCATAATTTGTTTATATTATATTTTAGTGTGACCATCTTTAGGTTACTCCTATTTGGGACCTTCAAGCATAGTTAACCTGAATGTCCATAATCCTCCTATCATCTGGGAAATTTCCAAGAATTATTACTTTTAACAATATTATTTCTTATTAAATGTCTCCTGCTTTTATGGAATGCCTATAAAGCATTTTATGGGGTTTTTTTTGACCCTGTCCCATACATCCAATGTGTTTTATTCATTTGAAATACAGAAAGAAAAAGATCAGTTCAATAAATTGTTACAGATTGTGAGAAAAATACAAGCAGAAATCCTGAAAATGAAGGAATCAATAAACCAAATGTTAGATTCAAAAGAAGGCATCAAAACACAGAGACCACTTGAAAGACTGAAACTCAGACAATGAAGACAAAATGTACAGTCTTGAACATAGAGTGGAGTATTTCCCTGATTTATTGATTTTCTTTGCATTTTTCATTTCTTTATTATTGTTTTTCCTCATGGTAACTTGTTAATTATATGTGAATATATAATTTAGCAGGGAAAGTTACCTCATATTTCTTTAAAAAATATTACAAATCTATGTTTCAGGTTGAGTGTGGGGAAGAGAATCCAGCTGACCTGGGCAGTGGCATGGAGCCTCATTGACAGACAGGACAGGAGCTGACCCCTGGACCTCAGTCTGGGATTCTCCCTGGACATGTGCTGTGCTCTGGGAGAGGAAAGGGGCTGTGTCAGAAAGCAGAGGACACCTCCCCCATTCCCAGGGTACTCTCCCAGGATCCTACCTGCTGTGGTTTGTGTGTATAGGAGGGCACCTGGGCTCCCAATGCATCTCCTGCTGTCCTTTCTAGGCCATCTCTGCCTTTGGGTCAACATCATATTCACCTTGACCATAATGGCTCTCCTGAGTGACCATCTCCCTGCAGTCATGCCCAGGCATCTGAGGTGGGCATATGCTCTCAGGTCCCCACCCTTGGACAGAATGGGAACCCCAGAACTCACCCTCCTCCCCATTCTCCTTCCTCATCCCTTCTGTCCTCACCAGGGGTACAGAGCATCAGAATCCCTTGTGGCCCAACTAGAAAACTGTGACATGACTTGAGGGTCATCTAGCCAGGATCTTGAGGAATCCCTGAGGCAGTAGAGACCCAGAGTCTATAGGGCCCCAGGGACAACCTTTCACCCTCTGGGAGATTTACGAGTGACTTTTCCAACTCTGATCCTTCCCCACATGGAGGCAGGCAGTTGAGTGGTTCCAGGAAGGGTGACTGGAGTCTGTATCATCCCTGTACCTCTGCCAAATCCTGTAATTGTGGGGACCACATTGTGTGATGTTGCCTCCCAGTCCTGATGCACCACTGGGACCTGATAGATCACTGTGTCTGGCGGGGTAGTGCCATGACTCCTGACTTGGTCTATTCTCTTTGTGGAGTGTGTCCCTAGGATTGAGTTACACTCACCTGTTCCTTGGTAATCCTGCCCTTTGCCTGTTAGTGATAGAAGGTTCCATGGAAACTCCCTTTGTGTGTCCCCTTCTCTTGCTCTGCCTTTGGGTGTGGCCTTCCTAGATGTCATTCCATCTGCTGACAGAAGACTCCATAAGCTAGACTCCACCCCCTGAATCCTGACCCCTTGCCTCATTTAAATGGTTTCTTCCCAATAAAAGGGTTCAGCACTTGCTCCTCTCTCATTGAGGAGCTGCCACAGGACCCAACGAAAAAGGCATTTCTCTATTCATTTCTGGGTATTTTGTGTAGCCCAGTTCACCTGGAGTGACCTTGAGTGTTTAGTTGTTGAAATTGACATGTAATAATGAGAATAATACAATTAATTATGCAAAATTAATAAGTCAATTTCATGAAGTTCCTTTTATTAGTTATTGCAGGCAAAGTCATTTTTCTGTTTCATTTGTTTGTTTGTTTTATTAGGTTTGAATCTGAATTTCACACAGAACAGCTTTTTGGCCACGTCCTTCCCAGGGCCCAGGTCCTGCTCCCTCTGCAGTGTCCACGTTGATCCTGTCTGCTCATTCAGAGGGTCTCTGGACACTTCTGTGTTGACCTCCACATGCCAGGTCAGGCTGCTGCAGGTGACAGGGCCACTCATGGGTGTGGCCTGAGCTGTGGCCCACGCAGTCATGGTCCACAGCCCTCAGCTGCACTTGTTCCCTGAGTTCCCAGCACCTTCCTCTCAGAGGTCAGTGAATCTGCTGAGCTGCTCCCCAGACCAGCAGCTCATGTGGCAGCTGGGCCACCCAGGCAGGGAGGTTTTTGTTCGGGGCTACACCACTGTGGGAGGTAACTCTATACCTTGATGACAGTAATATATTCCAGCATCATCAGGCTCCACCCTGCTGATTGTCAGTGTAAAATCTGTCACTGACCCACTGCCTCTGAACCTGTCTGGGACCCCAGTGAACCGGTTGGAAACCCTATATATTAGGCCCTGTGGAGCCTGGCCAGGCTTGTGCACAACCCAGTGCAAATATGTGATTCCATTACTGTGTAGGAGGCTCTGACTGGACCTGCAGGAGATGGACACTGACTGTCCAGGGGTGATGGGCTCGGAGAGAGGAGTCTGGGTCATCACAATGTCCCCACTGGTTCCTATAAATATTACAGAGAAATGCAAGGTTATGTAGAAACTTTAAGAAATGTTTTCCCTTTTTTTGTACATTGCAGACTAAATTAATTTTTATTTTTGATTTATACACTAAAACTATTCATATACATAAAGAACTCCAATTGAATAAGCTCCAAGAGCCTCTCTATAATTCTGTTCAACATCCCTCTCATATTATGTGACAATATCCATCAGAGCTCCATCCCTTGCTCCTTCTGGAATATTCTCTCACATTAATCAATCTCAGCCTCATACATCCCTCATGTAGGCAGAGCACACATGGGCAGAATGGGGGCCCAGGGCTCCCCTCCCTCCCCCTTCTCCTTCCTCATCCCCTCTGTCCTCACCAGGGATCCAGAGCAGCAGCAGCCCCAGGAGCTGAGCAGGGAGCCTCATTTTGAGAAGCTGAGCTGAGGAGTCCTGGTGAGTGAAGGGCAGGTTAGAGCTGAGCTTTATGTCAGCCTTGCAGGAAGGCCCTCCCCAGGGAGCAGCATGCAAATGCCCTGGTGGGTGCTGGGTGGGGAGAATGAGGGAGGGTGGGGCCTGCCTTGTGAGCCCAGGGACATCAGAGGTCTTCTACAGTTGGAGAAAATAGAACAGAGAAATAGCCCTGGGTCCCTGTGGTGTGAGAGGAGTTCTCATCATGGAAGCCTCACTCTGTTAGGAGTCATGGTGCCCAGGGCCTGCCCTCTTAAGACAGCACATAGCCCAGATAGGGAGGGGCCTGCAGGTTAGACTCTGTGAGGGAAATGACCATCTTGCTGTCTTCCTCTAAGCTGAGAAGAGAAGGTGACAAGTGCCACCTCACAAGTGATGATCTTGGAAATTCTTCCAGCCACAGCATGCCATTGAAGAAGTTCAAGAGCTTCTGGTGTCTGATGTTATCTGGAGAAATACAAGAGCATCAGGGAAAATGTGGATGTCACCTTTTCCTGGCCCAGTGAATGAAATAAGAGCAGCAGTGTGACAAGAAGCTGGAGGAAAAAGAAATCGTGTTTCAGCTGAAGGTCAAGTAGCCCTGCTCAAGGGAAGAGGACAAGGAGCATGTCGCCTGAGGTAGTCAATGTGAAGCTCCTGGGGTGAGGTCTGTAACTGGTGGCCATCCTTTCCTAGTCATCTCCATGCATTTGAAACTCAGAGCCACCAAACATTTCTCAGGAGATGGACCCCAGGTGCACTGGGCTTTGTGGACAGGGAGGATTCTGTATTACTTCTTTCTCATAGATGATAGAGACATCCCTCCCCTTGTCAGGGAAACTAGGGAGCAGGTGCCACCACCCTGGGTTTTAAAGTAGATTCCCTAGGTCAGAACTGTACCCAGGCATTCTGCCCATTTTCAGGGGATCCATATGCACTACTGGTCTCCTGGGACTGGCCCCAAGGTGTCTTGGGGAGAAGGTCCTTTTCCCTGCACAGGGACATTGATTTCAGCCCTCCTCATCCACAGGTGGGACAGAGGGAGCCTGTGTTGTGTTGGCCAACATGGCTGTGCTGCTTTTCTCCCCAGCCTAGGACCTCTGACACACCCTCTCCACTGTGTGGAACCTGGGCCACCAGCATCCCAGGACCCTTCCATGTGTCTCTTGGTTTAACTGAACGTCTGTGGCTGTCCTGTCCCGAGTGGGCAGCATCCTCTGAACCTGGGAAATGTGCCTGTTTGCAGTTTCCCCAGGCTGCAATCTTCCTGTGCTTTTTCTGAATGAGCAGAAGGAAAAGAAATGAAGGAGAATGGTTTGGAACTCACTGGGCAGGAATAGGAAAAGTGCAGAGTCTCAGAAAGTTCCAGAGCACAGCACCCCTTGGAAGAAAGTGATGGGCAGATCACTCCTCTGTCTTCTCCTTGCTCTAAGGATGTCCTCAAGGTGTTTCCTGGGGAATCTGATGATGGCACTGAGGTATCTCAGGTGCAGTTTAGATCTGGTTATCTCAACTGATTTCCATAGTTTATACCTGATTTACTTATAAAGATATTTTCTAGTCAGTAGATTTTGCTTTTCCATGACTATTCTTCAGTGCCCTATTTACTATTGTAATGCTCATATTGGTTCATTGGAGTTCTGCAAAACAGATGGTTCCCTGGGCACAATCTGCAGGCCTGGGATACACTGTGCTTCATCTTAATCCCTGGTGCCCCCTTATTCTCTTTCTTCCATCCCCACTCCACTCCCTCTTCTTTCCTGTCCTCCTTCTGTTTATTCATCTGCTCCTTTGTCATTGGTGGGCTCTAGACCTCTGTGAAGCTGGGCTCACTGCTGTGCTAAGGTGTCAGTGCCCAAGCACATGGTGTCATGTGGTGCATTCCTTCCACATTTCCTCCCTGTCCCAGTCCTTGACCCCCCCATCTCTGTCTCCTTTGCCATTGGTTGTCCTTCTCTCCTATGACACCTTACCCCCCTTCCCCTTCCTTTGCTCTAGCTTTTGCACAGGAGGGTGACACAGGACCCTAACCTTCCAGAGTCTGGCTCTTTCACTTGTCATGATGTTCTCCACTTCCATCCATTTACCAGGAAATGCCACCATTTTCTTCTTCTTTAAGGCCCTGAGTTCAGTCTGGATCATGTGGGTGTGGGCAGATCAGGAGGAGCTATGTGCAGAAGAAGGCATAACCTGACCACACTGCAGAGAGAGAGCAGAGAGCTGAGGGTCCCCTCAGCCATGAGCCATGTGGGACAATTACTTATTTGTTTCATTTTCTGATCCTTGTGATGAGATATGGCAGTGTGATGTCTCTCCTAGTTTTCTGTGGCTGAGCAACAAATTCTCCCCTATTGAGCAGTGTGTTCCTTCCCAGGCATGTCCCTCAGGAGTCCAGGCTGGGTCCTCAGCTCAGCCTGAGAAGACTGAAATGGAGCAGTCAGTGGGCAGCTCTCCTTGCTGAAGTTCAGAGTCTTCTTCCAGGTCCAGTGGCTGAGGTAGAGTCATCTTTCCAGAGTTGTAGGGTGAGGTCCCAATTTCGCTGAGGCCATTAGCACAGAGCTCCTGGATACTGCTCTGATTGCCACCTCCAGGAGCAGCATTAGAGCATCTCCTCCCATCCACTCTTCATGGCCTGAGATTCTTCTTCTTCTGCCTCCATGTGCAGATGATGGGCTTCAATGTTGAAGAAAGATCTAGTGTGTACTCTCTCCCACTCTTAAATCCATCTTATTTGATTATATCTCCAAGATACTTCATTAGAAATTTAATTGAAATTCCTGTTTGAGTACTTGGGAAATGGGATGGTACAAGGCCTGGGGTTTGGGGCCAACAACTTTGAATCCTGTCCACATACTACCATTTTTTTCAATTACCATAATGACTGGATCCCTGTTGGATATTCAGAAGTAGGTGCTGATTGGAGGAATCAGTTTTAATAAGATCAGGTGATCCAGGTAAGCAGAGGATAAAGAGGTAACCTGCAGTTGGCACAGGAATGACAATGACTTCCCCCATCTTCCCTGTGTGTCAGCTGCACCAGGGACTAAGTACTCAGGAACACATGGCCTTCTTCTCTCCTCCACCCAGAGGCACTCACTGCCCTCAGCAGAGGCCTCAGGCTCCCTGGCAGAGCTCCATGGCCTCCCAGCCTCAGGCCCTGACTGCCTCTGCACACTGACTCTGTGTCTTCCTTCCACAGGACCAGCACATCCCTATCCCAGCCTTGACGAAGGCTGGTGCACAGCCTGGGAATATGGTGGAATGACATGCCTGGCCTCCCAGACTGGCCTCTAAGGCACAGGACTCTGAAAGTTCAGCCATGGAGTCCCACCTTAGGCCTGCAGTCTCACAACACCCTGGTGCTCTTTCAGAGCCCAGGGGATTCATCCTGATGCCACATGCTGATGTCTTCAGGGAAACCAGATATCTAGCCTTCCTGGAGGCTGGCTGATGGACCCCTCTGGCCATCAAGTTTCTTCCCAGATGGAAGAGACATGGCATGGCCAATGTCTCTTCTGTGGTTTATTTTGAAGCTGTCAGGGTCTATTTTTCCCTCTCCTCCTCACTAACCTTAGGGTAGCAGGATGGCCTCCTTCCCATTCCAGGCTGGGTTATCTGACCTTGGGCACACACACCAGAGCCATGAAGTAACCTAGACTTTGGCATGTTCCAGAGACCTAACATATGGGTATTTATCAAGGCTACAAGTGAATTTTAACCTCTGACAGGTCACAGCTGGAGTGTGGCCTTTGAAGGCCCTCTTTAAAAGCTCTCTGTTCCCCTGAGGGTGAGAATCCAGCCTCTGGGACAGGAGTCCCTGTGTTTCTCTTTTGATAGCAAAGCAATAAAACTTCTCTTTTCTTTCTCTTAAAACTTTGTCCTCATTATTGGACTTCAGGAACAAGGATGAAAATTTTGGTGCTAGTAACTAGCAAAGAAAACTGATCTAAGCTTGGAGCCTAATCAGCAATAGAAAGTGAACTCCTGATACAACAACACAGAGGGCTCTCGGTGCATCCAGCTAAGGGAACAGAGGTTCTCAAAGCCACACGCAGATGCCCTCCATTGTAGGGCATCCTGGAGGCGGCAAGCTACAGGGTCAGGAAACAAAGGAGTGGTTGCCAGGGGTCGGGGTGAGGCCCTGTTGACTTCAAAGGGCCCCAAGAAGCTTCCTAGGGAGCTGGCTCTCTCCTGTATCTGGACTCTGGCTGTGGATACTTGGCTGTGCATTTGGCAAAACACATAGAAATATTTACTAAAAATCATGATCCTTTCAGAATATTACTTGTACTTCAGTAAACCTTATTTAAATTTTTAAAAGCTTTGCAATGCAATATAGAATCTTCATCTGAGTTTCTTAGAAGCAAAACAACAACAACATCATCATCAACAACAAAAACAACAACAAAATATTGTGTTAGTTACATACCTATCCCTACGAGAAAATTCCAGTTCCCCAGTGAAGGTTTTTCAGGATAAAAAAGTTGATTAACCTCTCTCCTGGGCATTGTAGAGCATCTGGCATGTGTGAGTTTGGTAACATTATAAATGGCAACTTCGGAGCAGATATAAGAACACAGTTTATGTGACCCTTCCGGGACAAATGCAGAGTGTGCCCATAGAGCATCAGGTAGAGAGGCAGGTCTGCAGCCTGGGAATGTGATGGACAAGCTGTACCGTGGCCTCTCAGGCTGGCCTCCCAGGTTTCAGTCTTGGAAATTCACCTATGGATTCCTACCTGAGACCTATAGGCTCACTGCTCCTTGGTGGTATTTCAGATCCCAGTAGTTTCATCCTGATGCCACATGCTGATGTCTTCATGGAGACTCGTCACCTAGTCTTCCTGGAGGCAGGCTGGTGACCTGCTCTAGCCCCCAGGTTTCTTCCCAGGTGGAGGAGGTATGGTGTGGTCGATGGTCTAATCCTCCCATAGGATTAAAATCTTGACTCTGCATCTTAAGAACTGTGTGTGTCCGGCCCCCCCAAACATTTTTTAAAAAACTAAGAACAAAACAAAACAAAAAAATAATTGTTTGTGACATTAGGTAACTTTCCCCATGCCTCAGTTTCTCATCTGAATTATGGGATGCCTGAGGAATAACTAAAGTGGCATATGTGAATTATGTAGCTGGACATGTAACACGTTCATAGTAAGCACTAATTTTTGTCAGTTATATCCAGGTTCATGAGAAGCAAACTGACAGTCGTTGATGAGCAATGGGTTTTCCATGTTATTCTTCACAAAGTAACCTGAGTCATCTTAAAAAAACACAGAAACAACAACAACAACAACAAAATTAGCCAGGCTTGGTTGTGCATGCCTATAATCCCAGCTGCTCAGGAGGCTGAGATGGAAGGATCACAGGTTCAAGACCAGCCAGGTAACCAAGTGAGATCTTGTCTCAAAATATCAATCAATAAATAAGTTAGTAAGAAGGGCTGGGAATGTAGCTCAGTGGTAGAGTGCCCCAGGGTTCAATCCCCAGTACTACAAACAACCAACCAACCACACAACAAAACCCCCAAAGCAAATTTTATCATTCCCCCGTGTAAACTCTTTGACAGTTTCCCATTGTCCTGTTCCTAGGTTCACAACTGGGGTTCCTGCCCTTGGCCTCTAGGTTCAGAATCTGGTGGGGAGTTCTGAAAACCCCTGATGCCTGGATCTGTGCCAGCAGGTGAGACAAGACTACTGGGCACAGATGGCCAGAGGTTTTTTTTTCTTTTCCTTCTTTTGCAGATCTGGGAATAAAACTCAGTCTCCCACATGCTAAGCAGGTCTCACCATCAACCTCAGCCTGAGAATTGGGATTCTCAGCCTGAGTTGGTGAGCTCTGCAGGTGGCTGCAGTGATCAGCCCTGACCCCTGCTGCTGCCTGGTGGTGTTCCTTAGCAGGCTCCAGGTCCCAAGAGCCTTCTTCCTGCTCCTCCCCTCTGACTTTCTAGTGTGCTGAGTCCTTTCTTCTCTCAAGACCTCAGCCTCCTCCTGCAGAGCCAGGTTCTACTTCTCCTACCCTCTATATTCCTTGTGGCTCTGGCCCAGCTCAGAGCCCTGGAGCTCTTTCCTGAGGAGTCTAGGTTGTGGGGCTTCAACCACTAGAGTCTCTCCCCTGGGGGAGCCAGAAGCCCTGACCCTTCCAAGTGGAGGGCGCTGTTCCCAGGCCGGTCTCCCCCTCAGTGTAGACCTGTGCTCCTGGCATCCTGGTACTTGCCACAGATAAGGCGGAGGCCAGGGAGGCATTTGCCTTGAGGGCCATGCTTAAGGAGGTCCTTGATGTGGGTATTTCCATGGAGTATATATTAACACAATATTTAAAAAAATAAAATTTATGCAAAGGCATTGCAATGTGAAAAAATTCAAAATTTAAAAAATAGAGGATCTAGCTTGTGAATAAAGATATGTCAATAGGGACTAGTTTGTGGTATGCAACCCTGTATTTGAAAAGTTCCTTTGGTCTGGGAATTTTCCCGTTTCTGTCACCAGGCAAAGTGCAGGATTATAGGAAGTCCTAAAAAAGAAGTCAGTTGCTCAGGGACTTTATGGGCGTGTGCAGTGTGCGAGCCTGACAGGAAGAGGGCAGCAGTGAGCACCGCTGTTTCAACAGCTGTTTCAACAGCACCTTCAGATCCAACAGCTGCGCAGGAAGCTCCATGACCCCTGTGAAAAGGTGTCTGCCCCATGCCTGGACCATGCTGGTGAGCTGGAGCGTGCAGTGGACACTGGGAACAGGTGGACTCTGGGTGCTGCTGTAGATTTTGGTCTTGGTGATGATGCTGCCATTAGGGGGAGGTTTCTTTATGTCTCTTCTCAGGTTGGGCAAAGCTGTAGCTCACTAGGTGGTGTGAGCTGGGCACTGTGAAGCCACCTGACCTCAGGGAACATCTCTCTGGAGTGACCTCATACTTGGAAGTGTCAAGGAAGAAGTGTTGTGTTTAAATTCACACACACACACACACACACACACATGGTAACAGGCAGAATGTGTTATTTGCTAAGCTTCAGTCTGCACCAATAGCAGTGGGGAGAGGAAAGTATTTATCTATTCACTTCCCAGGGAGTGCAGATGAGGAAAGAAGAAGCCCCAAGTTAAAACATCTAGTGAAATAAACTGAGTATTTATAAGAGTTCATTCATGTTGGAACTCCTTTATCCAGCTGTTTGCTGGACTCTGGACTAGAGCAGAAGGATGGACCCTAGATTAGCCCTTGACTCCTGGTTTTGGCTTCAGCTCTGCCTGAACTCAGTGAGTGGCCTGGGCACACGTTTCTGCTCTGGAGTCTTCCCTTCTTCCCAGGAGTGGCAGCTGGTTTCTGGGCTTTTCTCTGGGTGTGAGTGTCTGTGTCATGAGGTGGACAGGTGGCTGAGCTGTCTTCTTGAAGCTTTAAATCATCAGTGTGGAGAGCAGAGGGCACAGGACCCTGTGGACACAGAGGTGGCTCACCCCCAGGTTCCTCCCACTTAATTCCGTGCTAGGATGTTCCACTGCTTGCCCACAAGAGGGCGACAGGAACCTGCAAATAAACTCATTATAGTCTCATCCCAGGAAAGGCTGATCTATTTTACAAGCACAAATTTAATTTTATGTTAACTGGTGAGACAGCAACATTACAGGAAATGAACAAGGCACACATATCTCTCACTATCACTCAGTCCTTCTTGGTTTTAAAGGTAACGTTCAGAACCCAGTCTAGGTGATTTCTTCACTATTTGCTAATGGCTTTGCCTAGGCCTCTGCAGGCCAACCCAGCTGCACACATTTTATAAAGGAGGACTTTGTGATGAGACCTCAGCTCAAAGCCTGGCAGGAGCTATAGGATGGTGTCCCAGACCCTGGTGTACATGTGCCTGTGGCTCTGGGCCTCAGGTGAGGAATTTAAGTGCTGCAATGCCTTCAGAATAACATGTTTGTAGAATTGACAAGCTAATTTTAAGACAGAGTGAGAAATAATGACTATTTCCAATATGGGCCTAGTTATGTGGTGACTCATAACACCCATAGAAAAAGAAATTTAAATGATATTTCAAAGTATATATGATGAAGTGTGAGTGTGTGTGTACATCTGTGTGTGTGTGTGTGTGTGTGTGTTGTGTGTATACATCTGTGTGGGGGTGAGGTGTGGGGGAGTGGGGTCATGGTCCATTCTTGATTTTCCTAACTGCAGGTGTCTGTGGGGACAAGGTGACAATCCAGTTACCAGGCTCCCTGGCTCAGTCTGCAGGAGACATGGTCACCACCACTGCAAGTGCATCCAGAGTTTCTTATCCAACCAGAGGAGGACTGGGCCTGGCCCCAGCAGAAGCCAGGACAGGCTTCCATTCTGCTCCCCTCCTGGGCATCCACGTGGGCAGCCGGGTCCCATGGAGGTTCAGAAGCAGTGGGTCAGGGGCAGATATCACTGTCATCATGAGCAGGGTCCAGGCTGAGGACACAGCCAGCTCTTACTGTGAGCAGCACTATAGCTTCAGGCTTGAGCACAAACCCCCTGCCCCGGCCAGGGGTCAGGGAGACTTTGCTGCCCCAGCTGCTTTGTCCTCAAGGAGCCCTGAACTTCCCTGCCTCCTTCTGCCTGAGAGGTCACATTTTTTGAAAAGTCTGGATTTAAATGATATTACCTACAAAACAACATACAAAAACTAGTTGTATTTTCTTGAGAGAGAGAGAGAGAGAGAGAGAGAGAGAGAGAGAGAGAGAGAACTTTTTAATATTTATTTTTTAGTTTTCGGCAAACACAACATCTTGGTTTGTATGTGGAGCTGAGGATCGAACCCGGGCCGCATGCATGCCAGGCGAGTGCACTATCGCTTGAGCCACATCCCTAGCCCAACTAGTTGTATTTTTGTACAAGAATAATACCTATCCAAAATATAAGAAATATTTATACTTACAATAGCATTAGAAGGAATGAAATGTTAGGATTCAATTTAACCAATTAGGTGGAAGTCCTGTACAATGGAAACTATAAAACTCTAATTAAAGAAATTGAAGAAGTCAGAAATAAATAGGAAAAACAATGCTTGTTCAGAAATCAGAAGATTTAACATACTAAATTTCTATGCTTCCTATCAGAATATACATATTCAATGTAGTGCATATCAAATCACCAGTGGTATTCGTCACAGAAATAGAAAAATACATCTGGAATACATATGGAGCTACAAATGGCTTTCAAAAGTCCAACAAATAGTGATAAAGAGGTGGTTGGATACATAATGTTTCTTAATTTTAACTA
This sequence comes from Marmota monax, assembly GCF_021218885.2. Lineage (NCBI taxonomy): Eukaryota > Metazoa > Chordata > Mammalia > Rodentia > Sciuridae > Marmota > Marmota monax. Next base: position 263,367 of record NW_026693172.1, read on the forward strand.
AATTTGCAAATATTTAGTAATCTAAGAGGATTGGTACTGTCATACAAACAGACACATAGACCAATAATGAATTAGAGTAGAGTCCAGAAGAAAATGCTCACATTTTCAGTCAACTAATTTTTGATAAGGGCATGAAGAAGACAGAGTGGAAAGGTTAGTCTTTTCAATAAATGGGAAAAGTTGGGAAAAGTCAATATTCAGATGTAAAAGAGTGAAATTGAATCCTTACCATGCACAAAACAGAAAAAAGACTTAAATGTGAGACCCCCAAATCATAAAAGTTCTAGAATAAAACACTGGAAAAAATCATCTTGACGTTGGTCTTTGCAATGGTGTTTTAGATATCACAGTAAAATCTCAGACTGTAAAATCAAATATAAATAAATGTGATTACACCAAATTAAAAACTTTCCACATAGCAAAGGAAACAACAAAATTGGAAGGTGGCCTACAGATTGTGAGAAGATATTTGAAAAGCACATATCTGATAAGTGGTTAATGTTCAAAATAAGTAAGGAACTCATATAATTCACAGCACAAAGACAAATATATGATTAAAAAATGCAGAAAGAAGCTGGATATTCAATTCTCCAAAGAAAGTTTATGAGTGGCCAATGGGTATGTGAAAATGACTACAATAATTCTAATTATCAGAAAAATGTATATCAAACCCACGTTGATTCCCAGCTTCCATCTGTTAGGATGGTGACCTGAGAAAGACACACGATGACACATCCTGGCAGGGCCATGGGGGAAGGAGTGTGTGTAGACTTTTGTGGGAATGGAATTGGTGCAGCCACCATGGAAACCAATGTGGAGAACCTTAAGGCAACTAAAAATAGAACTACTGTATGACCCAGCAGGCCCTCTGCTGGATCTATGCACAAAGGAAATGGTGTCACCAACTGAACAGATGGTGCACTCCCATGATCCCTGTAAAACTGTTCACAATGCCTTTGAGGAAACAGTCAAATCTCCATTAATGGTAACTGGACAAAGGAATAGGCCCTTTCTGCAGGTCAAAGACAGGAGAGGGCACAGTTAGGAGCCATTGCCAACACCCAGGTGGGCCTGGTGATTTCCTTGGTGCAGGGTGATTAAAGTGGGGGGAGCTGTGAGGGGTGCATTTTGGAGATGGAAGTGAACAACCTGCTGTTGTTAGGTCAAGGGATGTGAGAGAAGGAGTCTCAAGATGACTCTGAGATTTTGCTTTGAGAAGCCAGAAGGGTGGAGTTGCCATTTTTCTTGAGATGAGACAATGGGGACCGTGACATTGGGAGCAAGATGGGACATGTGGCTCTGGACGTTGAGGCTGGCTGTGTGCATTAGACTGGAAGTGTGTTGCCAAATAGCCCACAGAGTGTTTGAGGCTGGGGTTCAGGGGTGAGGTCTTCCCTGGGGACTGAGCTCTGATGACCAGTGCAGTGATGGCTGCACAGAGCAGAGGCCCAGGGCCTGAGTTCCGGGACAGGTGGAGAGGGAGGACCAGGAAGATGATTGGGAAGGGGCAGTGGGAGGGGGAGCAGCAGGAGAGAGTGATGTCCTGAGGCTCAGGAAGAAAGTGCCTGGAGGAGGAGTGTTTTCTGAGGTGCTAAGTGACATTGGTGGGTCTAGCAGGATGAGGATTGGTGTGGACACTGGACTGGGCAGTGTGGATGTCTCAGGTGATACTGAGCAGGAGTTTCAATGGCACCGTGGGGTAGCACCTTGAATGGGGAAGCCTGAAACAGAACTGAGTACAAGTTTTGAGCATGGTGACCAAGGACAATTGTTTCCAGGATCTTTATGGTGAAGCTCAGAGACAGGCCATAGTGGGCAATGTCCAGTGAAGAGTTTTTCCCATTCAAAGAGATTTGCACAGACTTGCCTCCTCTTTATGAGGGTCCATCATTCCTGCTGGGTTTGGTTGTGGTTCTGATGCTGCTCAGTCTCTTCACAGGGCTACTTGGGCTTTCAGGACCTCACACTGTTTTCCTGACAGCAGAACATGACCCAGTGCGTTAGAGGGGCTGCTGGGAACAGGCCCCTGATCCTGTGGTGGTAAAGAGAGGAAATGCTCCCTGGTCCTGTGACTTGGTCTCTGTCCTGTTCTGCGTGCTGGGATTGAGCTCAGGTCTCCCTCATGCTGGGCAGTGCTGCTCCTCTGAGCTCCACCCCTGGGCTAGTCTTCTGATCCTTTTGAAGAAGAGCAACATGCTCTGGCACATTTCAGAATTGGCACTTTCCCTGTCCCCTGCTGAATCATGGGGCTGTTTCTGTGACTTGCTTGTGGGTTCCTTGAGTTACAGCTCACGGGAGTTTGGGGCTGTCCCCTGATGGGGTGACGTGGGATTTGTAACACTCCCAGTGTCCAGGTTGAGCCTCCAGCCACTTGTCAATTACAGTTCAGGTTTCCTGCCCCTGTCCCTGTTTCTTAGAGGCTCCTGTCCTGTTGAGTGTGATCCTCTGCATCTGCCCTCTTTCTCCCCAGTCTTGGGCAGTGGCTGGCCCTGGGGCCTTGCTTCCCAGGTGGCCTCCAGAGGAGGTGTTGATTTTTCAGTTGGCTCAGGCTTTGCTGGAGGTGGCTCTCACCTGATTGTTGGAATGCTCTGCTCTTTCCTGCCAGCATCGGGGTCCACTTGAGTCCATCTAGGGTCAGCACTGGAAGAGATTCCTTTCTGCTGTCACGGGGTGTCCTTGTCATCTCCTGCTTGAGGTCCAGGCTGCTGTCCTTGGCTGGTCCAGGCATGATGTGTGCTTTGGTCTTTATTGACAGTCAGTCACCTTGCACTCTTATCTGAAGTGTATATTGTATATCTACCATGCAGCTTTGATTCCAGTGAGGTTCATATTTCTAAAATTATACTTAAAATGTAAGGAAATTATGGGAAATTCTTAATCTAAATCTGGCATCTTTTCATTTATTGATTCTATTTGCCCATCTGTCTTTTGGTCCATTTCCCTACCTTCTTGATTTTGTTGAATTAATCAGTTTTTTAATTATTGTTTTTCCTCATGATACCTTTTTAATTATACAGGCATTTGTACTCTTGCAAGAACTGTCACCTCACATTTCTTTAAAAAATATGGCAAGTGTGTGTTGCAGGAGTAGATTAACGGTGGAGCATGTGGAAAAGGGTCCAGCTGACTTGGGCAGTAGTGTGGAAACTGTCAGATCAGGCGAGGCGGGCAGCTACCAAAGGAGGCAGATTTAAAAAGGGCCGCCAGGGGCTGGGGATGTGGCTCATGTGGTAGCACACTTGCCTGGAGTGCATGGGGTGCTGGATTCAATCCTCAGCACCACATAAAAATAAAATAAAGATGTTATGTCCACCGAAAACTAAAAAATAAATATTAAAAATTCTCTTTCTCTCTCTCTTAAAACAATAAATAAAAAATAAAAAGGGCTGCCAAATGAGGCTTTATTGAGATTCCATTTCCGGGTGGAACTTGATCAGACCCACAGAGGGGACAGGAGAAGGGTCTGAGGAGAAACTGCTCAGAAGCTCGACCAGACTGGACTTTTATGGGGCTTACAACAGGAAGGGAAGGGCTTGGGACAGGAAAAGGTGTTTTTAAGGTCCCTTGTCCCCTTGGTCAGGGGAGTTGGCTGAACTCCAGGATTGGCCAGGGGGTCCTGCTGATTGACAGGCATTAGTCAGGAGATCTCGCTGATTGACAGGCATTTCCACAGGCACCTGATTGATGTTCCTTTCCTGCGTGGGCTGCTTTGTTCTAAGTCGCCACCAAGTCACCACCACCAAACTAACAGAGCCTGCTTAACAGATGGAACAGGAGCTGTGCCCTCAAAACCAGCCTGGGGTTTTCCTGGACATGTGCTGTGGCCAGGGAGGAGAAAGAGGCTGGGTCAGAAAGCAGAGGGGACTTCCCAAGATGCTACCTTCTTGTGGTTTCTGTTCCCAGTGATTTGCAAATGGGCTCCCACTGTGTCTTCTGCTGACCTTCCCACCCAGCTCTGTCTTTAGGTCAACATCATTTTCCCCTTGACCATAAGGGCTCTTCTGAGTGACCATCTTTGTTACTTCATCCCCAGGCATCTGAGGAGGGCAGAACCCCCTCTTTGGAAGCTCATCTATGCCCTGCTGCTCTGACTGGGATCATGTGAGATGACCTGAGGGGCATCTAGCCAGGACCTTTAGGAGTCATGGAGGCAGTAGAGACCCAGAGTCTTCAGGGCCCTAGGGACAACCTTTCACACTCTGGGAGACTAGTGAGTGACTTTTCCAACTCTGATCCTTCCCAAGATGGACAAAGTCAATCTAGAGGGGACAGGCAGAGTGACTGAGTCTGTATCATCCCTGTGTTACTGCTGGATTCTGGAATAACAAAGGAAAGGCAAGATGCAGTGTCAATAAACCATATCTGTGGTTTTCCTTTTATGAATTATTGTAGGCTAAGTCATTTATGGGTTATGTGATTAGGATTGAATCCCAATATCATAAGGAACAGCTTTTGGAAACACAAAGGACCTCTATCATTTTTCTACATGTACCCAGTACCCACTACCTGTGCCATAGTCCTGCCCAGGGCCCAGGTCCTGCTCCTCCTGCAGTGTCCATGCTCATTCTGTCTGCTCATTCAGAAGGTCCCTGGACAACTCTGTGTTGTCCTCCACATGAGAGGCCAGGCTGCTGCAGCTGACAGGGCCAGTCATGGGTGTGGCCTGAGCTGTGGCCCAGGCAGTCATGGTCCACAGCCCTCAGCTGCACCTGGTCCCTGAGTTCCCAGCACCTTCCTCTCACAGGGCAGAGAATCTGCTGAGCTGCTGCCCAGACAAGCAGCTCATGTGGCAGCTGGGCCACCCAGGCAGGGAGGTTTTTGTTCGGGGCTGCACCACTGTGTCAGGAGCCTGTAGACTTTGCAAACAGTAATATATTCCAGTATCCTCAGGCTCCACTCTGCTGATCCTCAGTGTGAAATCTGTCCCTGAACCACTGCCACTGAACCTGTCTGAGACCCCAGTGTACCGGTTGGAAATCTCATATATTAGACCGCGAGGCGCCTGGCCTGGCTTGTGCACAACCCAACTCAAATATGTTTTTCCATTACTGTGTAGGAGGCTCTGACTGGACCTGCAGGAGAGGGAGACTGACTGTCCAGGAGTGACGGGCTCAGAGAGAGGAGTCTGGGTCATCACAATGTCCCCATTACTTCCTGCAAAAATCACAGAGCAATGCAAGGTTATGTAGAAACCTTAAGAACACTTTTCACATATTTGTATATATTTCAGACTAAATTAATATTTGTTTTTGATTTAGGCACTAAAACTATTCATATACATAAAGAACACCAATTTAGCAGCTCTAAGAGTCTCTCTAGAATTCCCTTCAACATCCCCTTGTACTATGTGACAACTTTCATCAGAGCCAGTCCCTTGCTCTTTCTGGAATACTCTCTCACATTGATTGACCTCAGATGCCTCATCCTGGAGGACAGACCTGCACATCCCTCCTCATCCCCTCTGTCCTCACCAGGGATCCATAGCAGCAGCAGCCCCAGGAGCTGAGCAGGGAGCCTCATTTTGAGAAGCTGAGCTGAGGAGTCCTGGTGAGTGGAGGGCAGGTTAGAGCTGAGCTTTATGTCAGCCTTGCAGGAAGGCCCTCTCCAGGGAGCAGCATGCAAATGCCCTGGTGGGTGCTGGGTGGGAAAAGTGAGGGAGGGAGGGGCCTCCTTGTGAACCCAGGGACATCAGATGACTTCTACAGTTGGAGGCAATAGAGCAGAGAAATATCCCTGGGTGCCTGTGGTGTAGGCAGGAAGCTTCATAATGGAAGCCTCACTCTGTGAGGGGTTCATGGTGCCCAGAGCCTGCCCTCCTAAGATAGCACAGATGCACAGATAGGGAGGTGGCCTGCAGGTCAGCCTTTGTGAGGAAATGACCATCCTGCTGTCTTCCTCTCAGCTGAGAAGAGAAGGTGACTAGTGCCACCTCACAAGTGTTGATCTTTGAAATTTCTTCCAGCCACAGCATGCAGTTGAAGAAGTTCAAGGGCTTCTGGTATGTTACCTGCAGAAATATGAGCATCAAGGACAATTTAGATGTCTACTTTTCCTGGCCCAGTGACTGAAATAAGGCCAGAAGTATGACAAGAAGCTGGTGGGAAGAGAAATCATGTTTCAGCTGAAGATCAAGTAGCCCTGCTCAAGGGAAGAGGACAAGGAGCATGTCCCCTGAGATAGTCAATGTGAAGTTCCTGGGGCAAGGTCTGTAACTGGTGGCCTTCCTTTCCTAGTCATCTCCATGCATTTGACACTGAGAGCCACCAAACATTTCCCAGGAGATGGACCTCTGAGCCCACGGGATGGTTGGACAGGGAGGATTCTGCATTAGTTTCTTCTCATAGATGATAGAGACATCCCTCCCCATGTGCTCCTCCTTGTCAGGGACACTAGGGAGCAGGTGCCACCATCCTGGGTTTTAAAGTAGATTCCCTAGGTCAGAACTGCACTCAGGCACTCTCCGCATGTTCAGGGGTTCCATGGGCACTACTGTTCTCCTGGGACTGGCCCCAAATGTCTTGGGGAGAGGGTTCTTTTCCCTGCACAGGGACATTGACTTTAGCCCTCCTTGTCTGTAGGTGGGACAGATTGAGTCTGTGTTGTATTGGCCAACATGGCTGTGCTGCTTTTCTCCACAGCCCAGGACCTCTGACACACCCTCTCCACTGTGTGGACCTTGGGCCACTAGCATCCGAGGACCCTGCCATATGTCTTTTAGTTTAAGTGAACCTCTGTGGCTGTCCTGCCCTTCCTTTGCTCTAGCTTTTGCACAGGAGGGTGACATGGGACCCTCACCTTCCAGAGTCTGGCTCTTTCACTTTCCATCACGTTCTCCACTTCCATCCATTTACCTGAAATGCCACCATTTCCTTCTTCTTTAAGGCCCCGAGTTCAGCCTGGATTGTGTGGGTGTGGACAGATCAGGAGGGGCTCTGTGCAGAAGAAGGCAGAACCTGACCACACTGCAGAGGAGCAGAGAGCTGAGGGTCCCCTCAGCCATGAGCGTTGTGTTACAACTGCTTCTTGTGTTTAGTTTTCTGATCCTTCTGTTGAGATATGGCAGTGTGATGTTTCTCTTAGTTTTCTGTCGCTGAGCAACAAATTCCCCCCTATTGAGCAGTGTGTTTCTTCCCTGGCCTGTCCCTCAGGAGTCCAGGCTGGGTCTTCATCTCAGCCTGAGAAGACTGAAATGGAGCAGTCAGTGGGCAGTTCTCCTTACTGAAGTTCAGGGTCTTCTTCTAGGTCCAGTGGCTGAGGCAGAGTCATCTTTCCACAGTTGTAGGGTGAGGTCCCAATTTCCCTGTGGCCATTAGCATAGATGTCCTGGAGACTGCCCTAATTGCCACCTCCAAGATCAGCATTAGAACATCTCCTCCCATCCAGTCTTCATGGCCTAAGATCCTCCTTCTTCTGCCTCCATGTGCAGATGGACAGGCTTCGATGATGAAGACAGATCTAGTGTGTACTCTCTCCCTCTCTTAAATTCAACTTATTTGATTATGTCTCCAAAATATTTCATTTGAAATTATTGTTTGTGTACCTGGTGAATGGGATGTTACAAGGCCTGGAGTTTGAGGCCAACAACTTGGAATCCTGTCCACATACTACCATTTTTTTTCACTTACCATAATGACTGGATCCCTGTTAGATATTCAGAAGCGGGTGCTGTTTGGAGGAATCAGTTTTAATAAGATCAGGTGATTCCAGGTAAGCAGAATCTAAAGAAGTAACCTGCAATTGGCACAGGAATGACAATGACTTCCCCAGTGTTCCCTGTGTGTCAGCTGCACCAGGCACTAAGTCCTCAGGAACACATGGCCTGCTTCTCTCCTGGACTGACAGGTGCTCCCTGCCCTCAGCAGAGGCCTCAGGCTCCCTGGTAGAGCTCCATGGCCTCCCAGCCTCAGGCCCTATCTGCCTCCACACTGATTCTGTGTCTTCCTTCCACAGGACCATCTTGTCCCTCTCCCAGCCCTGAGCAAGGCTGGTGTGCAGCCTGTGAACATGGGGACAGGTTGTTTTGTGGCCTTCCAAACTGCCCAACCAGGCATCAGTCTTGGTCAATTCATCTATGGATTCCCACCTTAGACCTACAGGCTCATACACTTTGGTGCTTTCTCATTTCCCAGTGGCTCCATCCTGATGTCACATGCTCATGTCTTCCTGGAACCCAGACATCTATCCTTCCTGGGGGCTGGCTGTAACCTCCTCTGGCCCCCAGGTTTGTTCCCAACTGGAAGAGGCATGGTGCACTCAACCCCCACCCTCACAGAGATGATAAGAAACTTGATTCTGCATGTCAAGAGTTGTGTGTGACATTGGAATAGGTCCTTCACTTTCTCCACACCTCAGTTTCTCATCTGCAGTGAGAAAGTAATGACATCTCTCTTAGAAAGTTGCCTGATGAGAAACTCTCGTAGCATATGTGAATTAGGTAGCTTAGGGCTGGGGACATACTACAGTTTTTATTAATCACTGATTTTTGTTGTTAGATCCTTTTTCATGGAAAGCAAATAAATATGTGGTTGATGGTCGATGATTTTTCATAATATTGTCCTTTATACAGTAACCAGCATCATCTTATAATAACAAAGCAGCTGAGCTTGGTTGTGCACCTGGATCCCCACTGACTCAGGGTGCTGAGGCCACAGGATTGCAAGTGAGAGGCCAACTGTGCAACTTGGCCAGATCCCTATCAAGATAAATATAAATAATGAAACCCCAAACATGTCACCTATCTAACTAACCTCTCTACAGGTTTCTCAGTGAGCTTAGGAGCTTTCTGTCCTCCTCCAACATCTGTGGTTTCCACTCTTGACCTCTGGGTTTGGAACCTCATGGGGCACTCTGTCAACTCCTGTTGCCTGAATCTGAGCTCCCAGAGTCAGAAGAGCCTGGTCTATGAGGTTGTGAAAGGCACTTTATTATTATTACTGTTATTATTTTGTAGTTCTGGGGATCAAACCCTTAGTTTCCCACATGCTAAGTAGGACAGAACACCAACCACAGCCTGAGAACTGGGATGTTGGTGAGCTCTGCAGGTGGCTGCAGTGATCAGCCTGCCCTCTGCTGCTGCCTGCTGGTGTTCCTCAGCAGGCCCCTGTCCCTGGAGCCTTCTGCCTCCACCTCCTGTCTGACCATGCGGTGCTGAGTCCTTTCTCCTCTAAGGACTTCAGCCTCTTCTTGCAGAACACAGTGCTACTGACCTTTCCCTCTGTTCCCTGTGACTCTGGCCCTATTCAGAGCCCTGGAGCTCTCTCATGAGAAGTCTGGTTGGAGGGTTTGAACTATCAGTCTTTCCCTTCAGGGAGCCAGAATCCCTTCGTCTTCCATGTGGAGGGTGCTGTTTCCAGGCTGCACTCCTCTTCAATGAAGACTGGGGTCTCTGGTGTTTAGAACTGAGCTGTGCTCTTGGCCTCCTAACACATGCTCCAGATAATGCTGATGCCAGGGATGCATTTGCCTTGGAGACCAATTTTTAGGAAGTCCTAATGTTGGTATTGGCATGAATTGTATGTTAATGCAATACTGAAATATCTAAAACGAATCTAAAAACATTTCAAAAAAAAGTAAGACTTTAAAGGAACTCAAGATCTATATTGTGCACATATCAATAACGAAGATATGTGCACAATAAAGACATATCAATAATGAAGTTTTGGATTGTGGCATTTTGGTTTTGAAGGACACTTCCATTTGTGAAATATCTTTTCTCTGTCACCAGGAGATGGGAGGTGAGGGAAGAGTAGTAAGCCTGTAGTCAAAGACCATCTCAGCAGCAGAAAGCACTGCTGCAGTGCACAGATCCATGGGCTGTCAGGAATGTGTCTCCCAGAGGCCAGAGCTCTAGGAATCCTGTTGGATGAACAAAGCCCTGGCCCTGGCACACACATGTTCTATGTGAGCCTGCTTCCTGCATGTAGTATGAAGACAAAGGACAGGTGAGGGGTCGGGCTCTTTCATAGCTCAACACTCTGAGATACTGAAGCAGCTCTGCAGCTTGGCTGAGAATCATAGTCCTCAGAAAGAGGAGGGCAACCTTCCTGGAAAATGTGTGACCTTTAGGGAAACATGCAGTTTGAAGGAGTGGCCAGCTGATGGCAGTAGTGAGCACTCATCTTTCAAGATCCCCTTCAGATCCTGCAGCAGTTCAGGGAGCTCTCCGACCCTGCATGAAAAGGTTTCTGGAACATGCTTGAACCATGCTGGTGAGCTGGAGAGTGCAGCAACACTGGGCATTGGTGGACTCGGCATGCTGCTGTAGACTCTGGTCTTGGTGCTGGTGCTGCCATTAGGGGGAGGTTTCTTTAGGTCTCTTCTCATGTTAGGGTGGGCAAAGGTGGAGCTCACTAGGTGGTGTGAACCTGGGCACCGTGAAGCCACCTCACCTCATGGAGCATCTCTCTGGAGTGGCCTCTTACTTGGAAGTCTCATGGAAGAAGTGTTATGTGTAAGTTCACACACAGGTACAGGATAACAGGCATAGATTTTTCTTTATTTGCTATGAGAAAAAGACAAAGTTTTCAAGCTAAGCTTTAAACTGCTCCAATAGGTAAGAGTGGGAGAGGAAGGTATTTATTTACTTTACACTGTTTTTATATGGAAAAAGAGGAAGCCCCATCTTAGGCATCTAATGAAATAAATTCAGAGTATTTACAGTAGTTTATGTACCTTTTACCCTGCTGTTTTTCTGGACTCCAGACTGGAGAAGGAGCATGGACCCAAGATTTGTCCTTGACACCTGGTTTTGGCCTCAGCTGTGCCTGAACTCAGTGAGTGACCTAGATAGACTTATCTACTCTGGGCTCTTCCAGGGTTACCAGGAGTGACAGCTGGTTTCTGAGCTTCTCTATGAGGGTGAGTCAGTTTCATGAGGTGGACAGGTGGCTGAGCTGTCTTCATGAATCTGCAGGACATCAGTGTAGAGAGCAGAGGGCACAGGACCCTGTGGACACGGAGCTGGCTCACCTCTAGGTTCTTCTTATTTAATTCTGTGCTGGAATGTTCCACTTCTTGCCCACCAGAAGGCGACATGAGCCTGCTAAGAAACACACCATAGCCTCAGACCTGGAAATGCTGATCTATTTTACAAGTATGAATTTTATTTTAACTCATAAGACAGCAATATTATAGAAAATGAGAAGGACACCATGGCCTCTTACTGTTGTCATGCAGGTTTCCTGTTGTGCCTTCATATCACTCGGGGAATGTCGATGTCCCCAATTCCCACATATCACACCTGGCACCACAGAATCTTGCTCAGACTGTGTGCTCCTGGGCCAAGTAGGGGATGCTCCACAAAATTCATGAAGGCATCCAAGCTGAGGAGGCTCCATCCTCTTGTATTTGCAGAATGTGGAGGCCTCTAGGTGCAACTGTGGGAGAGGAGGCCTGGAAAGTGAGCAGCTTACTGAAGGTTATTTTTAGTTGTCAGAGAAAACAGGTTTCTTCAAAAATTACTCTTCAACAAGACAAACTTTGAAAGAGAAAACAAAAGAACAACTCTTTATTTCTCCAGAAGTAACTCATATCAAGGATCACCGTTAGACTCCACGGACAGGTCAGGAACTGTTCAATTCTAGAATCCACTGCCCTCCTGTGAATGGGTTAGTATGATTCACGGTACTTCAGTGTGCATGTCCGCACTGTGGCATGCTATTTATTCATGCAGCCAATAGAAAAAAAGTCCTGCCAATACTTTATGCAACTTCTTATTGTTTCTGTGCGTGCACTACATGCATATTGCCCCAACCCAGCAGCTAAGCTATGAGCATTTTAGTCTCCCCGCTCTTCCTGTGAATGAGGAATCCCACAGTGGCTTCCCTGGGTGGGCCTGGCTCAGGGCTTGTCTTGGGAATGTTGGAGGGATGTTAGTCTCTGGGGGAGCAGATGCCTTGCAGGCAAGAGCTCTGGTTTCCATCCCCAGAGCCATAGAAATGAATTTTTTCACTTTATGAAACAGTGTAATCTTTTAATTACATTTTTTTTTTCTTCTTTTACCTGCACTGTTTTCAACCTCCCCTGGTGTATGTGCCTCTCCGTCTGCACAAAGTCCTTTTCCACTGACATGCAGCCAATATGAACTCCCATTCTTCCCCTAATTGATGCCTTTCTGTGTCCATCATTTAAGCCCCCCCACATCTCTGTTTAGGGATTGGTTCCTTTGTGAGCAGAGTCTTTAGCATTTCCTCCATAGAGCAGGGACATCTAACTGCCTGGTTTTAATCAAAGTTTTCTTCCACCATGATTTCTTTTCCTTCACCTTATGGGATTGCAAATATTTTTAAAACTACTTACTAAGAAATTTTTCTTTTAAATTTAAACAATTGTGTTTTATTTTTCTTTCACATAAATAAACATTCTCATATGAAATATGTAAAAAAAACCAAAAAAATATATGTTGGGATTTCAGTGGCATTCACTATGAGCCATATTATGTTGTAGTCAACTTCACCTGAAATACCATTTTTCTCTTTACACAGAAGTAGAAGGATTTTGTATTTTTCCAATGCAAACATTCACATGTGTTCCTAGAGCATAAAACCATGCTGATATGCCCTGTTATTGGAACAAAAAATGTAATAGAGGAGTTGTAAATGAAATATATTGAAAAAGAGTATTCTGTACCCTTACAATGAATATTATTTTATAGAAACTGCATTAATTATTTAATATTATGAACTAAAAATGATTGCTGTCACTTTTTAGTTTTTAATAATTTTCAACATGGTGAGATCATGGGATAACATTCATATAACATTCATTGATTGATTTGCCTTTTATTTATGTTTTTTGATTCCAAAGCTTACATCCCCACATTATATTATAGTTAAAATGAAAGAAACTTCCACTTTCAATTATAAAGGAGTAGGTCCTAAATTAGGCATTGCATCATCTTCAACAGAGAACCAAAGTAAAATCAGATTTATAATAATAGTGACCCCAGGGAAATGTAGATGGTGTGAAGATGAGAAGTTCCAGAGAAGGAACCACCCATTGTAGGTCAGTTGCTGCTCAACTCTCATTATATTTTTCAGAGAAATTTTCCAAATTTGATAGTCCCCAGAGATGGTTGTTGTTCTATGCATGGACGCTATACAAGAACAGAGTCCAGTGAACTTTTGCAGTGTCATGAAACCTCCTTAATCAATGGAACAGGAGCTAAGCCCTGGACACCAGACTGAGATTCTCCCTGGACATGTGCTGTGGGCAGGGAGGGGAAAGGGGCTGGGTCAGAAAGCAGAGAAATATTCCCTCATTCCCTTGGGACTCTCCCCAGATGCTGCCTGCTTGTGGGCTCTGTGGGCTAGTGGAGGGCACCTGGGCTCCCACTGCATCTCCTGCTGACCTTTGCAGCCCAGCTCTGCCTTTTGGTCAACATCAGCTTTACCTTGACCATAAGGGCTCTCATTTGACCATCTCCCTCAAATCATGCCCAGGGATCTGAGGAGGGAAGAGCCCCCTTTGGAAGCTCACATGGCCCTGCTGGTCTGACTGGGACCATGTGAAATGACCTGGGGGTGTCTAGGGTGGACCTTGAAGAATCATGGAGGCAGTAGAGACCCAGAGTCTGCATGATACTCTCTTCCTTTGCACCTGAAGGCACCCAGGACAAAACCTTCCACCTCTAGGTGATTCATTCCTTGGGAGCTGCTCTGAGCCTGTGTCTTCTCCTGATCCACCTTACTCCATTCCCCAGAGGGGTAGACTCCTGGGGCAAATGGATGCTAGAAACACACTCATTGTAAGCAAGAGTGTTGGGCAAGGAAGGGTAATGGAAGACTGGGGGGGCTCAAGGTGAGAGGAGAGGAGGTGGAGGCAAGGTTGTGGGGAGGCCCTGAAGAGGGAGGCAGAGAAGCAGATGGGGAACAGGATGCTTTTCATCTTAGAGGAAAAGGTGCAGTTAATAAGGGTGATGAACCAGCCAACAAGTAGAGCTGAAGGACCCCAAAAACTAGGATCAGAAAACAACTATAAAACATAAAAAAGAGAAATGAAACACAAAAAGCAAAAGAACAGAACTAAACAAAAACCCAAACAAACCACAAAACAATGAAAAAAGTCATTACCAAGAAAAACACAAAAAAGAGTAAAGGGTTATGGAAGGGACAGAAATTATGCAATTGGGACAAAACCTGGGAAACATGTTGAAGTGGCAACTCTCTCTCCACAGAAAATCTTAACTGAGCTCCTGCAGAGACCCTGACCATAACTGCTCTTAGACCATCAGGAAAAAATTCTGAAAAGAGTTTTCAGGCAGGAGAGTCACATCACCCCAATTGGAGTAGGGCAGAGCAGAGCCGCCTCCCGCACCCGGAACAGGCCCAGCGACCCGCTGGCATGGTAGACACATCACCCCAATTGGAGTAAGGGCAGAGCAGAGCCGCCGCCCGCACCTGAAAGGTAGGCAGACCTGCAACCGACCGGCAGGACAGGCCCAGTGGCCCGTCAGGATGGTAGACAGATCACCCCAATTGGAGGAGGAGCACAGCCGCCACCCGCCCCTGCAAGGGAGACTTTTCAACTATACAAGAGCAAAATAAATATATAGGGGGAAAATTTCAATAACACAACAGTTTCACCAAGCAGAAAGAAACACGAGCAGTGTGAAAAGACAAGGAAAGAAACGACCACAAGCAATGCAGGTCAACTCTACCTTAGAAGAGGTAATAGCTGCAGCAGATGGAATATCAGATGAAGAATTCAGGATATACATGCTTCAGATGATCTGGAGTATCAAGGAAGACATTACACAGCAAAATCAGACAATGAAAGATGACTTCGACAATGAATTACATAAACAAATCCAAGAAGCAAAAGATCAACTATACAGGGAGATAGAAGTTATAAAAAACAAACAGAAATCCTAGAAATGCAGGAAGCAATAAACCAACTTAAAAACTCAATTGAGAATACTACCAGCAGAGTAGAACACTTAGAAGATAGAACATCAGACAATGAAGACAAAGTATTTCAACTTGAAAAGAACATAGACAGCTCAGCAAGACTGTTAAGAAACCATGAGCGAGGCTGAAGATGGCGGCGAGGGTAGTGCATTGCCCCCGTGTGCTGCTTCACTGTGTGGGAGTATGACAAGTCAGGACGGCTAAAGGATATCTTGTTAGGAATTTCCAGCAATAGTGGGGTGCTCCGGAACCTGGAGGAAGGATTTCCATCGCACGAGGATCGGCTACGGGGACTCAAACGTGAGAGGTTTGTCGCACGGAGGGTAACACTGCTTATTCAGCAAATCGCCCCACGGCTAGAGTCTGCAGCGCGTGCTGGGAAACGAGGAGATAGCGATGCAGGGATACAGCGCTGCAGTTTCTGCCAGCCGTGCAAGCACCGTACTCAGGGCTGAATTCTGGGTTTGAGACGGGGGAAGGAAGCGGTCCATCTCGGTTCTCCACACCGGTCAGACCACAGAGGAGGCCAGCAGCCACCATGTTGGAAAGCTGACTTCACCATACCTGTTTTTGACTGACCTCAGCTCATTCAGCCATAGAACAGGTAATTTCAGGCTGCAATTTGCCTGCGGCTTGCAGACAGATTGCTAGGGTTCAGTGCCTGGGTGCTTCTTAGAACCTGATCTTATCGGAGCGAACACCGAGCACGGGGCGGCCGAGTTCCAGCTCCTGGAACCGTCCCGGAACCACCCTGGCCCAGGGCTGCGGAGCCTGCGGAGGCTGCTTCTTGGACCCTGCTCCTATCAGAGCATACACCAAGCACTAAGCAGCCGAATTCCGGCTCCCGGAACTGAGCCCGCGGGGACTGCTTCTTGGAGCCTACACTTATAGGAGCTTACACCGAGCACGGAGCGGCCAAGTTCCGGCTCCTGGAACTTCCCTGGCCCAGGGCTAGGAGCCTGCGGAAACTGCTTCTCAGTCCGGGTCCTGCTGAGGGCCGGTCAGGACTCACCCGTTGCTTTGGTTGCCTGGCAAGGGGAATGAAATTCTGCCATTCGCATAGGATACCAACATGGCAGAGATCTGATGTCATCAGAAAGCGGCGGAGGAGACAACTTCATCAATACCAGCGGCAACATAAACAGTTGGTCTCCTGGTAGGGGGGGTGAGGCACAGACACCCGAGTCTCCTCAATTTGTCGTCGAGCCAGAGGGGAGGAGACGGGCCGCCGCCAGCGCCCGGAGCAGGCCCAGCGGCTTGCCAGCGTGGTGACCGCGTGACCCCAATTGGAGAGGGGGCGGAGCAGAGCCGCCACCAGCACCCGCAAGGTGGGCAGACCCGTGACCCAGTGGTACATGGGCTTAGTAGGAGGGGCAGGGCAGAGCCGCCGTTCACGCTTGCAAGGTAAACAGACCTGTGACAGCGTGGCGGGTCAGACCCAGTGGCCTGCCAGTGTGGTACACACGTCACCCCAACTGGAGTAGGGGCAGAGCAGATCCTTCTCCCACGCCCGGATCAGGCCCTGCCAGTGTGGTGGTCACGTGACCCCAATTGGAGTGGGGGCGGAGAGGAACCGCCACCCATGCCCGCAGGGTGAGCAGACCTGTGACCTATCTGCAGATCAGGCCCAGGGGTCCGCAGGCGTGGTAGGAGGGGCAGGGCAGATCCGCCGCCCGTGCCTCCAAGGTAGGCAGACCTGCAACAGACCAGCAGATCAGGCCCAGGAGCCTGCCGGCGTGGTACACACACCACCCTAATTGGAGTAGGGGCAGAGCAGAGTCGCCGCCCGTGCCAGGAACAGGCCCAGCGTCCTGCAGGCAGGGTATTCACGACACCCCAATTGGAGTAGGGGCAGAGCAGAGCCTCCACCTGTGCCCGAAAGGTGGGCAGATCTGCGACCGACCAGCGGGACAGGCCCAGTGGCCTGCCGGTACGACAGACACGTCACCCCATTTGGAGTAGGGGCAGAGTAGAGCCGCCGCCCGAGCCTGCAGGGTAGGCAAACCTGCAACCGACCAGCGGATCAGGCCCGGTGGCCTGCCAGCGTGGTACACTTGTCACCCCAATTGGAGTAGCGGCAGAACAGAGCCGCCACCAGCGCCCAGAATAGGCCAAGTGAACTGCCAGCGTGGTAGCCATGACACGCCAATTGGAATAAGGAGAGAGCAGAGCAGCCGCCCACACCTGCAGGAAAGATACGCAAGCAGTATGAAAAGACAAGGAAAGAAAGGACCACAAGCAATGCAGGTCAATGCAACTTTATAAGAGGTAACAGCTGCAGCAGATGGAATGTCAGATAAAGAATTCAGGATATACATGCTTCAGATGATCTGGAGTATCAAGGAAGACATCAGACAGCAAAATCAGACAATGAAAGATCACTTCGACAATGAATTACGCAAACAAATCCAGGAAACAAAGGATCAACTATACAGGGAGATAGAGGTTATAAAAAACAAACAAACAGAAATCCTAGAAATGCAGGAAGCAATAAACCAACTTAAAAACTCAACTGAGAATACTACCAGCAGAGTAGAATACTTAGAAGATAGAACATCAGACAATGAAGACAAAGTATTTCAACTGGAAAAGAACATAGACAGCTCAGCAAGACTGTTAAGAAACCATGAGCAGAACATCCAAGAAATATGGGATAACATTAAGAGACCAAACTTAAGAGTCATTGGGATACAGGAAGGTACAGAGCTCCAAACCAAAGGAATGAGCAGTCTATTCAATGAAATAATACGAGAAAACTTCCCAGACTTGAAGAATGAGACAGAATCCCAAATCCTAGAAGCCTACAGGACGCCGAATGTGCAAAATCATAAGAGATCCACACCTAGACACATTATAATGAAGATGCCCAACATACAGAATAAGGAGAGAATTTTAAAAGCTACAAGAGAAAGGAAGCAGATTACATTTAGGGGTAAGCCAATCAGGATAACAGCTGATCTTTCAACACAGACTCTGAAAGCTAGAAGATCCTGGAATAACATACTTCAAACACTGAAAGAAAATGGGTTCCAACCAAGAATTGTGTATCCAGCAAAATTAAGCTTCAGGATGGAAGATGAAATTAAAACCTTCCATGATAAACAAAAGTTTAAAGAATTCGCAGCTAGAAAACCATCTCTACAAAACATCCTCGCCAAAGCATTACAGGAAGAGGAAATGGAAAATAACAATGAAAACCAACAGTGGGAGGTAGGACAGTAAAGGGGGGGGGAAATAATCAAAGAGGAAAACAAACCATGTTTAGTAACATAAATAAACAAATATGGCTGGAAGAAAAACCCATATCTCAATAATAACCCTAAATGTTAATGGCTTAAACTCACCAATTAAGAGACACAGGCTAGTAGAATGGATCACAAAACAAGACCCAACAATATGCTGCCTACAGGAGACGCATTTGATAGGAAAAGACATACATAGGCTGAAGGTGAAAGGTTGGGAAAAATCATATCTCTCATATGGACTTTGGAAACAAGCAGGAGTGTCCATACTCATATCAAATAAAATAGATTTCAAGCTAAAGTTAATCAAAAGGGATAAAGAGGGACACTACATACTGCTTAAGGGAACCATACACCAACAAGACATAACAATCATAAATATTTATGCCCCAAACAATGGTCCAGCTATGTTCGCCAAAAAAACTCTTCTCAAGTTCAAGAGTCTAATAGACCACCATACCATTATCATGGGAGACTTCAACACACCTCTCTCGCCACTGGACAGATCTTCCAAACAAAAGTTGAATAAGGAAATTATAGAACTCAATAACACTATTAATAACCTAGACCTAATTGACATATATAGAGTATACCACCCAACATCAAGCAGTTACACTTTTTTCTCAACAGCACATGGATCCTTCTCAAAAATAGATCATATATTATGTCACAGGGCAACTCTTAGACAATATAAAGGAGTAGAGATAATACCATGCATCTTATCTGATCATAATGGAATGAAACTGAAAATCAACGATAAAAGAAGGAAGGAAAAAGCATACATCACTTGGAGAATGAACAATAGGTTACTGAATGATCAATGGGTTATAGAAGACATCAAGGAGGAAATTAAAAAATTCTTAGAGATAAATGAAAACACAGACACAACATATCGGAATCTATGGGACACATTGAAAGCAGTTCTAAGAGGAAAATTCATTGCTTGGAGTTCATTCCTTAAAAAAAGAAAAAACCAACAAATAAATGATCTCATACTTCATCTCAAAATCCTTGAAAAAGAAGAGCAAAACAACAGCAAAAGAAGTAGAAGGCAAGAAATAATTAAAATCAGAGCTGAAATTAATGAAATCGAAACAAAAGAAACAATTGAAAAAATTGACAAAACTAAAAGTTGGTTCTTTGAAAAAATAAACAAAATTGACAGACCCTTAGCGATGCTAGCGAAGAGAAGAAGAGAGAGAACTCAAATTACTAGCATACGGGATGAAAAATGCAATATCACAACAGACACTTCAGAAATACAGAAGATAATCAGAAATTATTTTGAATCCTTATACTCCAATAAAATAGAAGATAGTGAAGGCATAGATAAATTCCTTAAGTCATATGATCTGCCCAGATTGAGTCAGGAGGATATAGACAACCTAAACAGACCAATATCAATTGAGGAAATAGAAGAAACCATAAAAAGACTACCAACTAAGAAAAGCCCAGGACCGGATGGGTATACAGCAGAGTTTTACAAAACCCTTAAAGAGGAACTAATACCAATACTTTTCAAGCTACTTCAGGAAATGGAAAAGGAGGGAGAACTTCCAAATTAATTCTATGAGGCCAACATCACCCTGATACCTAAACCAGACAAAGACACTTCAAAGAAAGAAAACTACAGACCAATATCTCTAATGAACCTAGATGCAAAAATCCTCAATAAAATTCTGGCGAATCGGATACAAAAACATATCAAAAAAATTGTACACCATGATCAAGTAGGATTCATCCCTGGGATGCAAGGCTGGTTCAATATATGGAAATCAATAAATGTTATTCACCACATCAATAGACTTAAAAATAAGAACCATATGATCATTTCGATAGAAGCGGAAAAAGCATTCGACAAAGTACAGCATCCTTTTATGTTCAAAACTCTAGAAAAACTAGGGATAACAGGAACATACCTCAATATTGTAAAAGCAATCTATGCTAAGCCTCAGGCTAGCATTATTCTGAATGGAGAAAAACTGAAGGCATTCCCTCTAAAATCTGCAACAAGACAGGGATGCCCTCTCTCTCCACTTCTCTTCAATATAGTTCTCGAAACACTGGCCAGAGCAATTAGACAGACGAAAGAAATTAAAGGCATAAAAATAGGAAAAGAAGAACTTAAATTATCACTATTTGCAGATGATATGATTCTATACCTAGCAGACCCAAAAGGCTCTACAAAGAAACTATTGGAGCTAATAAATGAATTCAGCAAAGTGGCAGGATATAAAACCAACACGCATAAATCAAAGGCATTCCTGTATATCAGCGACAAATCCTCTGAAATGGAAGTGAGGACAACCACTCCATTCAAAATATCTTCAAAAAAAAATAAAATACTTGGGAATCAACCTAACAAAAGAGGTGAAAGACTTATACAATGAAAACTACAGAACCCTAAAGAGAGAAATAGAAGAAGATCTTAGAAGATGGAAAAATATACCCTGTTCATGGATAGGCAGAACTAACATCATCAAAATGGCGATATTACCAAAAGTTCTCTATAGGTTTAATGCAATGCCAATCAAAATCCCAATGGCATTTCTTGTAGAAATAGAGAAAGCAATCATGAAATTCATATGGAAAAATAAAAGACCCAGAATAGCAAAAACAATGCTAAGCAGGAAGTGTGAATCAGGCGGTATAGCGATACCAGACTTCAAACTATACTACAGAGCAATAGTAACAAAAACAGCATGGTACTGGTACCAAAACAGGCGGGTGGACCAATGGTACAGAATAGAGGACACAGAAACCAATCCACAAAACTACAACTATCTTATATTTGATAAAGGGGCTAAAAGCATGCAATGGAGGAAGGATAGCATCTTTAACAAATGCTGCTGGGAAAACTGGAAATCCATATGCAACAAAATGAAACTGAATCCCTTTCTCTCGCCATGCACAAAAGTGAATTCAAAATGGATCAAGGAGCTTGATATCAAATCAGAGACATGCCGTCTGATAGAGGAAAAAGTTGGCTACGATCTACAGTCGGTGGGGTCGGGCTCCAAATTCCTCAATAGGACACCCATAGCACAAAAGTTAATAACTAGAATCAACAAATGGGACTTACTCAAATTAAAAAGTTTTTTCTCAGCAAAAGGAACAATAAGAGAGGTAAATAGGGAGCCTACACCCTGGGAACAAATCTTTATTTCTCACACTTCAGATAGAGCCCTAATATCCAGAGTATACAAAGAACTCAAAAAATTAGACAATAAGAGAACAAACAACCCAATCAACAAATGGGCCAAGGACCTGAACGGACACTTCTCAGAGGAGGACATACAGTCAATCAACAAGTACATGAAAAAATGCTCACCATCTCTAGCTGTCAGAGAAATGCAAATCAAAACCACCCTAAGATACCATCTCACTCCAGTAAGATTGGCAGCCATTATGAAGTCAAACAACAACAAGTGCTGGCGAGGATGTGGGGAAAAGGGTACACTTGTTCATTGCTGGTGGGACTGCAAATTGGTGCAGCCAATTTGGAAAGCAGTATAGAGATTTCTTGGAAAGCTGGGAATGGAACCACCATTTGACCCAGCTATTCCCCTTCTTGGTCTATTCCCTAAAGACCTAAAAAGAGCATGCTACAGGGACACTGCTACATCAATGTTCATAGCAGCACAGTTCACAATAGCAAGACTGTGGAACCAACCTAGATGCCCTTCAATGGATAAAAAAAATGTGGCATTTATACACAATGGAGTATTACTCTGCATTAAAAAATGACAAAATCATAGAATTTACATTGAAATGGATGGCATTAGAGCAGATTATGCTAAGTGAAGCTAGCCAATCCCTAAAAAACAAATGCCAAATGTCTTCTTTGATATAAGGAGAGTAACTAAGATCAGAGTATGGATGAAGAGCAGGAGAAGAAGATTAATATTTAACAGGGATGAGAGGTGGGAGGGAAAGGGAGAGAGAAGGGAAATTGCATGGTAATGGAAGGAGACCCTCAGGGTTATACAGTGGAGGGGGTAGAGAGAGAGGAGGGGAGGGGAGGGGAGAGGTGGGGAGGGGGGAGTGTGGAGGATGGGAAAGGCAGCGGAGCACAACAGACACTAGTATGGCAATATGTAAATCAATAGATGTGTAACTGATGTGATTCTGCAATCTGTGTATGGGGTGAATGTGGGAGTTCATAACCCACTTGAATCAAAGTGTGGAATATGATATGTCAAGAAATTTGTAATGTTTTGAACAACCCACAATAAAAAATTTAAAAAAAAGTGATAAAAAAAAGAAACCATGAGCAGAACATCCAAGAAATATGGGTTAACATAAAGAGACCAAACTTAAGAGTCATTGGGATACAGGAAGGTATAGAGGTCCAAACCAAAGGAATGAACAATCTATTCAATGAAATAATATGAGAAAACTTCCCAGACTTGAAGAATGAGACAGAATCCCAAATCCTAGAAGCCTACAGGACGCCAAATGTGCAAAATCATAAGAGATCCACACCTAGACACATTATAATGAAGATGCCCAACATACAGAATAAGGAGAGAATTTTAAAAGCTACAAGAAAAAGGAAGCATATTACATTTAGGCGTAAACCAATCAGGATAACAGCTGATCTTTCACCACAGACTCTGAAAGCTAGAAGATCCTGGAATAACATATTTCAAACACTGAAAGAAAATAGGTTCCAACCAAGAATTGTGTATCCAGCAAAATTAAGCTTCAGGATAGAAGATGAAATTAAAACCTTCCAGGATAAACAAAAGTTTAAAGAATTTGCAGCTAGAAAACCTTCTCTTCAAAACATCCTTGGCAAAACATTACAGGAAGAGGAAATGGAAAATAACAATGAAATCCAACAGTGGGAGGTAGGACAGTAAAGGGGAGAAAATAATGAAAGAGGAAAACAATCCATGTTTAGTAACATAAATAAACAAATATGGCTGGAGGAACAACCCATATCTCAATAATAACCCTAAATATTAATGGCTTAAACTCACCAATTAAGAGACACAGGCTAGTAGAATGGATCACAAAACAAGACCCAACAATATGCTGCCTACAGCAGACGCATTTGATAGGATTTATATCACTTGAATATTTAAAAATTATTTCTCCAAAATGGTCCCTGTGAAAAAGACCATTAAGAATGGTAGCTCCTCTGGTGAAGAGCATCAGAAATCTACCTCCAGGTGATTTCTAACCCAGTTTCCCAGGTCCTCGTGTTTTTCAGATACTTTTCAAGTGAGAGAAAATTGAGATTTTCCATTGCTTTCTGGGCAAAATATAAACACATGAAGGAACAAATAATGTAAACTTAGGACTCTCAATGTTTTAATAGTAAAGAATGAAAAGAAGTTTAAAACCCGTAGCCCTAATAAAAGAAGAGCTGATCAAACCCAAATCAAGTGCAATCAACAAATCAAATTATAAATACCAAATCCATCAATGGATTTTCTTCCAGCCACAACAGGCAGTTGAGCCAGCTTCAGAGCGTCTGTGTCTGCTGTTACCTGGAGAAACAGGGGAGTGTCAGGTACAGTTTTCGATGGCAGCTTTTCCTGTCCTAGTGAATGCAATAAGGGCAGAAGTGTCAAACGAAGGTGATGGGGAAGGAAAAAGGAACCTGTGTGTCAGCTGTAGATCCAGCAGTCCTGTTAAGGCAAGAGGAGAAGGGACATGTCCACCTGAGGCAGTGGGTGTGAAATTCCTGGGAGCAAAGTCTGCAAAGTCATGGACATTCTGTCTTGGTCATCTTCCTGTGTGTGACACTCAGAGTTGTCACATAATTTCCATAGGGAAGAACCCTTGTGGCCACTGGGCAGAATGGACAAGGGGGAACATTTTATGTTAGTTCTTTCTCACTGATGAGAGAGCATTTATTTGCCCTGCAGCTATTTTATTTCAGGCCCTGGGCAGCAGGTGTCATAAGTCCTGGGTTGAACAGGAGCTTTCCTTAGTAGAAGAGGACTGAGTCCAGATTCTCCTCGTGTCAGGGTGATTGCTTCTGCACTGATGATTTCCTGGGTCTTGCTCCAGTGGGTCACTGGTGAGAGGGTTCTGGGCCCACTGCACTGGGACATGGATTTCAGATTCCTTCTTCCCTGGCTGGGGAAGTTGGTGTGTGGGCCATGACCAGCCAAGGCCCCTGTAATAGTTTCTCTAGTACCAATAAACCCCTGTGGCTGTCCTCCTGTCCCTAGTGACATGTTCTCTGAGAACACTGTGAGGAGCAGGTGGGTTTGCATGGTGGCACTTCTGGATTTTGGAGGTGGGGTTCTCTGTGTTTCTTATCTTAATGAGCAGAAGTAAGTAAAATGAAAGAAAATGGGTTGGAGTTCTTTTGAGGAGGAATAAAGCAAAAGTTTTGGGTTTGACAGGGTCCAGAGGGCTGAACAACTTGGTAGGAAGTGTGTAGGTCGGGGAGATTTGCTCATCTTTCAGATTCTTTCCTTGGGAATATGGGAATGTCCTCCTGCCTTGGACTGTGGGGCACTCATATTGCAGAAGCAGATGGACTGTGAATCTCTTCTCTCTCTCTCTCTCTCTCTCTCTCTCTCTCTCTCTCTCTCTCTCTCTTTTTGTGGTGCTGGGTGAACCCAGTACGTTGTGCATGTGAGGCAAGTACTCTACCAACTTAACTTTATCACCAGCCCCCAGGTAAAGGGTGAATCTGACTGATTATAAGCATTGATTATAATGTTTTGTAAATAAAAAAGTGATGTCACCATATTATTTCTATTGGGTAAAAATGATTGATCACATTGAATAAATGAAATTTACTTGGTTGTTAATAACTTTCTGGTTGAATGCTAAAATTTCATGAAATGTTAAACAGTTTGCTTTGGATATTAAATGTCCTCGGATATCAATAATATTTGGTTTTTTAATGTGTTTTATGTTTTTAGTTCCATGTACTGGCCCATCATGTCATTTTATAATTTCTTTTTTCAATGGGCTTTCACATCTCCAAAACTGACATCTGGGGGGACTCTACTCTCCATCATGTTTATTATTTTCATTCCTACTGAAGTTGACCTTCTGATTTTTGGTGCAGGACCTCTGACTCTGTGGTCTTGGGCGTTACAGGACCATGTGTGTGGATTCAAGAGGACTTGGGGTGGCCGTGCCTCCTCAGAGGCTCCACGTGGCTGCTCAGCAGTGAGGCTGTAACTGAGGCAGGCTGGTGACCCTTCCCCTCTCCATCATGCACCTTGGAATAGCAGCCTTGGCAGGGTGGGCACAGCCCCACTTCCCAGGGAATCCTGCTTCTCCCTCCCCTCCCTGCTTACTCAGAGCCTGCTGCAGTCTTAGCAGTCCTGGGAGGATGGTGTCCATGGTCCTGGTCACACTAACCCTAGCTGAGAGCCTGACCCCTGGCTTGAATGGGGCCCTTCAAGGCTCCCATGTGTGGGTTCTGGGCTGCCTTCTGGATGTGGATGCAGAGCCAGGTCCTGAACCTGGTGTGGGCAGTGCTGTCTGAACTTCAGGGCCAAGGTGGCGGCAGCTCAGGTCTGTCCTGGTCACGGGGGATGGAAACTGGCCCCAAGGTTGTCACTTCCCTTTGTCTCATTTTCTTTTTTAGCCTTTCCTCCATCTTCCTCCCTCCTTTCATCTCCTCATTTTTTTTCTTTTTGTGTTGATGTTTTTCTAGAATTTTTAATATTATACAATAATTCTTGATATTAGGTGTCACTTCTGCAAAACTAAACTCGTTTAAATTTACTTCCTACCATTTCTGAACTCTATCTCCCTACTTATCTACCCATCCAGTATTTCAGTGTGTGTTCATAGCCTACCATTTCTATGAAAATCTATGTATTAAAATATATTTTCTCTTATTTCTGAAATCTCTCTCTCTCTCTCTCTCTCTCTCTCTCTCTCCTATCTCTTTCTCTCTCATCATCATTTCCTTTTTATTTCCATAATTTAACAAAATTGTAAAACAACAAAGACCTGGGCCAAATCTAAGTGTCCAGTGCAGGTCTAGGCCTTTGGCTCCTGGTGAGGATTTTCCCATTCTCCACATGTTCTTCTGACCTCAGCTGTGCTCATTCTCCCACAGGACATTCTCTAGTTCCTTAGCTCTGTCACCCCAGACAAAGGTGATGGCATATTCCTGACCTTTCCTCATCCTGTGTCCATGCTCTATTCAGGTCCATTCCTGGGCAGTTGTGTCTGATGTTGTGATGGAAGGAGGTGGTGCTCAAGTCCCCTTCATCTTTAGTGTTAAGACACAATTTGATCCATGTGCACCCACCAGGGCACCACCTTGCAAGCCTAGAGTGACCTCTCCACCTCTGATTATTCCCAGATGGGGGTGGGCTCTCCATGGTGAGAGGCAGGGAGAGTGGAGTGTGCATGTCACTGTGTCCCTGCTGGGCCCTGGAATAATAAGGGAGAAACACAAGACTGAGGTCAAGCACTAGCAGCCATTTCTATGATTGTCCTCTATTAATGATTGCAGGCTAAGTCATCTGTATGAGTTTGTGATTAGGTTTGAATCCCAGTTTCACAAAGAGCAGCATTAGCAAGAACAAGGGGACCTCTTGAAGTTTCCTACACCATCACCCTCCCTGTGCCAGAGTCCTGCCAGGGCCCAGGTCCTGCTCCTGCTGCAGTGTCCATGATCATCTTGTTCTGTCAGATGGAGCCTGGACACCTCTGTGCTGATCCTCCACACGCCAGACCAGGCTGCTGCAGCTGACAGGGACATGCATGGGTTTTCCCTGAGCTGTGGCTGACACAGTTGTGGTCCACAGCTCTCAACTGCACCTGTTTCCCTTTCCCTTCCTTCCTCCCTTCCTTCCTTCCTTTCCTCCTTCTGCCTCCCTCCTCCTCCCTCCCTCCCACCCACCCTTCCTTGCTTTCTTGCCATCTGTACAGTGGATTAAACTCAGGGTTCTTTACCCCTGAGCTCTGTTGCAGCAGTTTTTATTTATTTATTTATTTATTTATTTATTTATTTATTTGGAGACATGGTCTCACTCTGTTGCTGAGTTTGGCCTCAATCCTTATCCGCTCCTGCCTCAGTCTCTGTTGTAACTTGGATTGCACACATGAACCACCATGGCTGGCTTTGTACTAATTTTCTAATTATTCACAACAAAGTAGCATACTCCCTGGTGATCTCATAATTTCTGTGGGAGAGAAGTTGGGCCGACCTAGACTGGGTCCTATCCTCAGCTTCTCATTGGCTGCAATCAAGGTGTTTTCTCAGCTACATCCTTATCTGAAGACTTGAAGAATCTGCTTCCAAGGACACTAAGGGTTTTGGCCGAATTAGGTTCTTGGGGCTTGTGTGGTTGAGGATGCTGGGTTATTGGTGGCTGTTGGTCAGAGGCTATTGTAGGACCCTGCAGGCCACCAGAAGGTCCTCCCATCTGGGCTGCTCAGTAATGAGACCAGTCTAAAGAATCCTTCCACAGAGTGAGAGGCTAACTCCCTTTTAAGGGCTCTGATGTGAATCAATCAGGCTCCCCCAGAATAATCTCCTTTTGACTGACTTAAAATGAACTGACTTGGCTTGTTAATTGTATCTGCATAATAATCCCTTTACCTTTCCAATATTTCCTGAACCAAAAGCAAACCTCATGTTCTGTCCGCTGTGACCATATCTCAGGATTAGTGAGTGTGAACATCAGCTAGTAGGTGTCTTGAGGAGGCAAGATTTCTCATTATTTTGATATTTTAAAAAAAATATTTCTCCAAAATAGTCCCTTTGAGAAGACCATTAAGAATGGAAGCTCCTTCAGGTGACTAGCCTCAGAAATGTACCTCCAGGTGATTTCTAACCCAGTTTCCCAGGTTCTCGTGTTTCTCAGATTCTCCTCAAGTGAGAGAAAATTCAGATTCTCTATTGCTTTATGGACAAATGTAAACACATGAAGGAATAAATAATGTAAACATAGGACTCTCAATGTGTTTAATAGAAAGGAAGAAGAAAATTTTAAAATCCATAGCTCAGTTTCTCTTTCAACAAACTAATAAAAGAAGAGCTGACTAAACCCAAATCAAGCCAAATCAAGGAAATCAAATTATAAATACCAAATCCTGAAAGAGGTTCTAAAGATGGTGTCAGAGGAAGGCAGCACTATCCACCTGCCCCTCAGCTCAGGATTGTCAATGGGAAGCTGCAACTTTCCAAGAGGACTCTGCCTCAGAGCTGTTCTGGGAGCAGCACATCCCCTGTGAGCACTCTGCAGCCTACAGGACCTGTACTGGGAGACAGAGCTGAGAGCTGCTGCAACCTGCTTTGGCTGAACTTTTCCTGAACTTCATGATCTTACAACTTTTGGAGAGCTCACAAAGCTGTTTTGGAGATTGTCTGACAATTAGGCTGTTTGTCTACTACTCATGGTAGAGTTTAGCTGCTGCATCTCTGGCAGGAACATTTAGAAATGATGCTCTCCTGTTAAGGCTCCTTAGTGGGTGGTGCCTGATTTCAATCTGTCTCACTACTGCAGATGTTCACATTTATTCCTGGGTTAATGGAATGTTCCAGACTTCTCTCCTGTAGTTCCTCTTTGACTATTTGAAATGAGCATGAGGCTGGGAGTGTGACTAAGTGGCAGAGCACTTACCTAGCATGCACAAGGTCCTCGCTATGATCCATCTCCCAATAGAGCTCAAAAAGAGTTAACGTGAAATTGTTGAAAAGTTCCTCAATCCTTTATAGATATCCCATTCCTCATCAAAGTATCAGTATCAGGCTGAACTCATGGATAATCTTTTGTTCAATAGGTTAGTTTGTCCTAATTACAAATCTCGATTCTCAAGATTATCCAGACCTGGCCAGTGAGAGGCTCCTTCCTGGTAGTTTGTCTTTACTTTTGCCAGGGTCTCATCATTTTTGGAGGACTTCTTTTGTTCCCAACTCAAGGTGGTGCAGGGGTTTCTTATCCTAAGATTCCTTTAGTGGCAAATAAATCTGGGCACTGTGAGTGCATGTTGGAAGAATGGGCTATTTTGCCTGGGTTAAAGAGAATGTGTAGATAACTCTCAATCACCCCATCTATGTACCTCAACATCTATCATCTCCTTATCTATCTGCATGCAACTCCTATATATTCCTACATACAATTCTGAGTTTATTCTGATATTTCTGATTCTAGTCAAAATTGTGTTTGTTCTAGCAATGTCCCTTTTTGTTTGGGATCCCTTCCACCTACAGTGAGAATCATGGCTCTGATTGTCTCTGGTGCATTGTTTCCCACCAACATTCCTCTGACTGAAAGCAATCTCTTGACATTGGCCTGCCCTCCATTAGACAGCCTCATGCCCACTCATAAATGTACCCTGATCCTGCTCTGATACCCCTTGCCAGGGCACAACCCACTTTACACACAGGTATGGATGCTGAGTTAATTGCCTTTTGTCACTGTGAAAAAAAAAACCTGGGGATAAAACACTTTAGAGGAGGGAAGAGTTACTCTGAGTCATGGTTTCAGTCCATGATCAGCTGGCTCCAAGGCAGAAGTATCATGGTGGAAGGGCTGGGTGGAGGAAAGCTGTTCAGCCATGGGTCCATGAACGTACGAGGAAGAGCTCAGGGTAAAGAAGCACCCTCCAGGGCACAATCTCAGTGATCTGCTCCTTCCCACTAGGTTTCCCCCACCAAAATCAGGAAGAAGGCAAGTCAGGAGAAGCACCATGAGGAGTTCTTACCCTGTGGGTGCAGGACCTTGGTGCTGGGTGAGCTCAGCCATGCTGCCCACTGGAACATAATTGGTGTTCAGAGACAGATAAATGAAGTGACAGTTTTTATGACAGAGATGACACTACAGAAACTGTGGACAACACCTCTTCATAGGAAAAGTTCTCTGTGAGCCTCATGTGCAAACATTCACCTGGTGTATCAAGTGGGCTCAATATCAATAATCATTAGAGAGTGAAAGTTGTAACAAACCACCAAAAAAACTTCAAAAGAAAGACCATAAAACTGACCCACAAATAGCATCAAGCAGTCTGGGGATTGATCTAGAACATGCTCATGTGTTTGGAAATGTGAAGTGGTACCTCAGTTGGAGCCTTCCCTGACCGTGCATGTACCTGTGATCCAGGCCTTCCACTCAGAGCACATGCAGATGTGCTCAGATCCCCATGTGCAGGCACCGCCCAGCATTTTCTGTGATAACTGCAACCTGAATCAACTAAATGCCAATCATGAATAGAATGGAAAAATGAAATAAGGGACATGAATGCAATGAAATACTATACACCAGTGAAAACATTTACTGCCTTCAATAACCCATCAAGAGTATTCAAGAGCTAGATACACTGGAGCTCATTACCCGTGATTCTATTTTTATGAGACTCAAAAGTGGTAAAATTTTGATAATTGTTTAAAGTTAGCTCAGAAATTTCATGGGAAAAATTGGGGTCAATGACTGGTTGACTTGCTTGAGATTTTTTTCCATAGCATTTTACATATATTATTCTCTTTCCTCCTGCATGCATATTTCTTCTGGGAAATTTCTGATGGACACATGGAATTTCCCTTGGATGTCATGTGTTGCTTTTCTCTTGTGGTTTTCAAAACTGCCTCTGTAAATTTTAAAAATTTGTTTCTAACATATAGTAGTGTCACCTTCTTTGGGTTGGTTCTATCTGAGACCTTCAAGCATAGTTAACCACAGTGTCCTTATTTTTCCTAACATCTGGAAAATTTTTAACCAATATTACTTTTTAAAATTATTTTATTTTTAATTGTAGTTGATCACAATATTTCATTTCATTTTATTTATTTTTATGTGGTGCTGAGGATCAAACCTAGGGCCTTGCATGTGCTAGGTGAGTGCTCAACCACTGAACCCCAGCCCCAGTCCCCAGTAGTACTTTTAACAATCTTTTTTGCCTTTAGATGTCTCCTATTTTTATGGAATGCCTATAAAACATTTGCTATGTTTTTGACCATGTCCCATGTATCTGGTGTGTTTTATTCATGCCATTTGTTTCTTTTTCTGTATTCTCTTATGAGGGGATAGTTTCACACACTCTAATTCACATGTCCTTTCTTATATAGGGCAGAGTCGGCTTTTGAGCTATCTATAGCATTTTCTCATCTCAGTATCTTCTTTAGCTCTAGAATTTCTGTTTGAAGGAAAAATTAATACAACCATAAAATTTTCTTTGTAGCAAAATAGATTTATAGATGTCAGAATAAAAGTGAGTTTTAACAGCCTGGAATGCTTTGAAGGCATGCCAAGCAGGAGTGTGGATAGTGTGTGTGGTCACTACTTTGGCCTGTTTCTCTTTTTTACTTTATTTTATTTTATTATTATTATTTTTTTTTTGCAATGCTGGGCATGAAATCCAGGGCCTCATGCATCCCAGGCAACACTCTACCCCTGAGCTACACCATGCTCTTGGTTCATAACTGAAATTCCAGGAATGTGACTGGGCAGACTTAGATTTCATGGGTCTGTCCTACTAATATCTTGAGCAATTAGACAAATAAAGAGAGGAGAAGCAATCTGGTCCTACCCTCCAAGTATCCTAGGGAAGGACCATGACAGTGGGATGGGGAGAAGAAGAAGGAAGCGAATCTGACATGTAGCCTTAACTATGGAGAAACAGAGAGTCAGAGACCTGGGATCTAGTGAGAAATCCCTCAGCACAGCACTCAGTTTCCCAAAAACTAGAGAGGATTTTATTCATTCACATCCCACTGAGCTGAGATAAAGAAATGCATAGCCCCATCTTAAAGCATCTGAAGAGATATATTCAGATTATTTAAAATACTTCTTTCATGCTGGGCCTCTTGTTTCCTGCTTTTTGCTGGACTCAGGACTGGAGAATAAGGATGGACACAGCATTAGCCTTTGACACCTGGTTTAGACCTTAGCTCTTCCTGACCTCAGTGAGTGACTTGGGTGGACATTTCTGCTCTGGCCTCTTCCTGGGTTCCCAGGAGTGACAGCTGGTTTCTGGGCTTCTGAGTGTGAGTGTCTATATCATGAGGTGTACAGGTGGCTGAGCTGTCTTCCTGGAGCTGCAGGACATCAGTGTGGAGAGCAGAGGGCACAGGACCCTGTGGACACAGAGGTGGCTCACCTCAGGTTCCTCTCACTGAATTCTCTGCTAGGATGTTTCACTCTTTGCCCACCAGAGGGTGACGTGCACCTGCAAATAAACTCACCAGAGTCTCAGCCCTGGAGAGGCTGATCTGTTTTTCAAACATAAATTAAATTTTACACTTTTAACTGGTTAGATGACAATATTATAGAAAATTAAGACACCTTGGCCTCTAACAACATTAACTTATTAGACATTCAGATTTCCTTTTATCCACTCATGGCACTCTGCTTTGTGGATATCACCACTTCCCATGTGTCACAACTTGTACCAAAGAATCTTGCTCAGGTGTGTCCTGGAGGGACAGGCAGGGACTCCTATACAGAGTCACATGGGGACTCACGCTGAGGAGGCTCCATCCCCTTCTGTTTGCACCACGTGGAGCACATGGCCTCTACCTGATGCTGCAGGAAATGAAGACTGGAAAGTGAGTGACTTATTGAAGGTCATTTTATCTGTTACAAAAACCTGTTTCTTGAAAAGAAAAAGATATCCCTGTTTACCAAGACAAACAGTATAAGACATAACAAAGAACAACTTTGTAGTTTGCCAGCAAAAAACTATTGGAACTAAAATGCCGCAGTCTGGCTGGGCACAATTCAGGAGCCACTTGTCAAAAGAAACGAACTTTATTTTTAGAATGCACACGCCAAACCACACAGGTCCTCCGGAAAAACCCTCAGAGCCCAACTGTCACCACTGGCTTCCCACAAGCCTCTCCTGTTGGTATACCTAGATAAGGCCTTATCCAATTTATGTCTCCTAATAACTTGAAAGTCGTTAAGTGATTTGAGTTGATCTACTCATATTTGAATTTTTGGTGGATGGACCATGGTTGAGGATAATAGAACTCCTAAATAATTAATTGGAAAATTTAATTGTACTTTATCTATTGCTATCTCTAGATTATAATTTTTTAATAAGTTTGTAAGTGTGGCATAACATTCTAGCAATGTGTTTTTATCTTTGTGTGATAATAATACATCATCCATATAGTGAAATATTTGTAGTTCAGGATTTTGATTTCTAAGTGGCTGGATTACTTTGTTAACATAAATTTGACACATAGTTGGGCTGTTAGCCATCCCTGAGGGAGTACTTTCCATTCATATCTCTGATCAGGACCTTCATTATACAGTGCAGGGATAGTAAATGCAAAACATCGACTATCCTCAGGATGAATTGGAATTGAAAAAAAAACAATCTTCAATATCTATAACTAAAACATACCAGGTTTTTGGCAAAGCAGACAATTGAGGAATCCCCAATTGAGCAGGTCCCATAATAACCATCTCATTATTAATGGCTCTTAAATCTTGCAATAATCTCCATTTACCAGATTTCTTTTTGATGACAAAAATGGGAGTATTATGGGGAGATACAGAAAGTTGTATATGTCCTTCTGCTAATTGTTGTTTGACCAGGTCATGGGCTGCTTGTATCTTTTCTTTAGTCAGGGGCCACTGAGGAACCCATAGTGGTCTTTCTGATTTCCAAGTAATTTTTATTGTCTCAGTGACCCCTCCTGAAAATCCAATCCATGTCTGTCTGTTCCTTGATCTATTTGTATTGGTGCTGCTATACCTTGTTCTTGTTCTCCTAATCTTTTTCCTTTCCTAAAACCTTGTCTATCCATAATAGTGGGTGCATTTGAATTGATGTTATTTGTTAATGTTAGTCCTAATTGATCTAGGATATCTTGTCCCAATAAATTTATGGGAAGATGATCCAATACATATGGCTGTATAGTTCCTTCACATCCTTCAGGATCCTTCCAATCTAATACCATCACACTTCTATGGGTATCAGTTGCCAATCCTAGGCCTCGAAGCATTTGAGTGGCTTGTTGTAATGGCCAATGTTTTGGCCATTCTTGATGAGAGATGATGCTAAGGTCTTCACCTGTATCCTACTGGATATTTAACATTTAGTTTTAGCCTTGGGCGAAAATCTAAATTTATAGAAAGCATTTCAGTCTACACCTGTGGAGCCTAATACCCTGGAACCTCTTTCTATAGTACGACTGGAGAATTTATCATGTAGGCTGGGTATTATTAGTAACTGTGCTATTCTATCTCCTGGTGAAATTACTGATATATCCTTTGGAGAACTGGCTATAATTTTTATTTCACCTTCATAATCGGGATCAATTACCACAGGACTTATCATAAGTCCTTTTAGAGTAGAAGAACTGCGTCCCAATAATAAGCCTACTGTTCCTTTGGGAAGAGGTCCTTTTACCCCTGTGGGAATGATTTGAACTCCCATCTTTGGAGTTAGTACTGTTCTGGCAGAGGCACAGATGCCCAACCCTGTGCTCCCTCTGGTTTGTCTGATGAGGGATCTAATGGACAATGTGTCCTGGGCATTACCCTGATGGGATTGCTGGGTTCCTCCAGTGCTCCGTATATTTGTGGTTTTGGGCCCCAGAGCATTGGGCCCCCTGTCCACTTTTTGTCAATGAAGCCCAATGCCTTTCTCCACAATATCGTGGATAAACACCTGGTCCTTGTTCATTTTTTGATAATGGAGTACCCTCTATGGTGTTTTGAGAAAGGCATTCATTGGAGAACTGGCTATAATTTTTACTTCACCTTCATAATTGGGATTCAACCTCCTCTGCAAGGTGCTAATAGTAAGCACAGGACTTCAGAGTGTCTGCTCACCCAGTGAAGCACTGTTGCTCCCTACAGCCAATAGAAAGTGTGGTTCCCAATACTTCATTGACAGTCTGGCTATTTCTCTGTGTGCCCCATGTTCTCCCATGTGAAATAGTGCCCAACCCAGCAGCTTAATATGTTAGAATTTTACTCTTCCCCATTTTTCTGTGAGAGAGGAATCAGGAGGGGCTTCCTGCATGGTTCTGGCTCAAGGTTTGTCCCTAGGTATTGTGGGGTGTTAACCACAGGGCAGCCATGGAAAGACTTTTCTGGTGGCTCTCCAGGGGTCTCCCCTATGTTGGCCAGCTGAGGCTGTCATAGCAAGGGCCTGGGGTTCTCACTGTGGCCCTGCCCTGTGCTGCCTGGGGTTCTCACTAGGGGTCCTCTGACTTCCTCTGGGGCAGTTCTCCTCCCAGAGTGGTCAGCAGGCAAGATTTTCAGTATCCTGGCCTCTGGAGTCACTCACTCAACTTCCTGGACCTGGATTGGTAACAGGCCAGCCCTGTCCTGTGTGGAGGGGAGAGTGTTGAACAGCTGGAGAGGACTCAGGAGGAAGGGCACTGGGGCCTCCTGGTAGCTGAGTCTGTTCCTGACTGTCCCCCTGGAGGCCCCCTGCCTGGAGGATCCTCCCAGCTTTCCTAGCAGCAGGATTCTGTAGGAAACAGTTGTCAACTCTGTTGTCCTCAGGCATTTCACTCTGGTTGTTACACACCCCATGATCACTGTTTTAATTATGAGTACACAGTGGATTACATATTAAACAACATTTAAATAAGAAAAAAAATGATTCACAAACTCATTCTTATTTTACAATCCTCTGCAATTGAGCCCTTCCTCTGCTGCCACCTGCCTTTGCTAGAAGAGTTCTGTGGGCGATTCCTGTCCTGTGCAAGTGCAGATGACATGTTCTGCAGGTTCTGTGTTAAAAGGTTTCTACATTTTCCTGGGAAATGCTAACTTTCTGACTATAGAATTTGGTTGGACCTGGTTTTTCAGTACTCTCAGGAGGGGTTTCTGTTCCTCTCCTCCCACTGCCTTCCTCTCTTCCTCCCTCCCCTCCTTCCCTCCACCCTCTCTCTCTCTCTGTTTCTTTATCTGATTTGTTGTTTGCAGCTTGTTTTATTATTTGACCAAGATTATTAATCTGGGGTAATTGGCTTCACATTTTTCCTACTGAATCAACTCCAAGTAATTGGAGTTAGAATAAAAGCTCTTCATTAATCCTCTGCCTATGCACAGTCTCAGAGTCTCTGCTCGGCCCCACAGTCCAGGCAGTTTGCTGCTCATGAGCTAATGTCTCCACAGAGGCCCCTGCAGCCCTGTCAGTGTCCACATATCATAAAGGAAAACTTTTCCAGGAGACCCAAGCTGTGTCAGGCAGGCAGGGGCAGCAGAATAGTGGCCCAGACCCTGGTGTGCATGCTCTTGTGGATCTGGGCCTCGGGGGAGCAACTTAAGTACTTCAGTGACCTCAGAGTAATAACTCTGTGGAGTTGGAATAGCAATTAGAGGATGGACTGGGAAACAGTGGCCACTTCCATATGGGTCTTACTGTTTGCTGACTCACAAGACCCTGGCAAAGGTATTGTAAATGGTATTTCATTTACAGGTATTGTAAATGTAAATGTAAATGTGTGTGTGTGTGTGTGTGTATTCATAGTTCATTGTTTCCTATTGGCAGGTGCCTGTGGGACAGTGTGATGACCCAGTCTCCAGGCTCCCTGGCTGTGTCTGCAGGAGACATGAGCACCATCAGCTGCAAGTCCATCCAGAGTCTCTTATCCAACCAGAGCATGACAGGGCCTGGAACCAGCAGAAACCAAGACAGGCTCCTGGCTTGATCCTCTCATGAGTGTCCCCAAGGGGAGCTGTGGTCCCAATGAGGTTTAGTGGCAGTGGGCCAGGGACAGCTTTTCTCAGCAGGCTCCAGGGTGAGGCAGAGTATTACTCTTAGCACCACCACATGCTTCCTCCACAGAGCTTCAGACTCAGATGTGAACCTCTTGCCAGGCCAAGGGTCAGCGAGTCTTTGCCAGCTGCTTCCTCCTCAGAGGACATTCAAGTCTCCTTCTTGCTGAGACATCACATGTTTTTGATTTGTTTCTTGGATAGTTTGCTGGGCCCAGGAAAAAATTAAGAAAACATGCCTGTTTCAGATCCTAAGGTAATGAAAAACAGGACTAATCTGTGACCCAAGCATCCTTCTGCTGGACATTAACTCAAGGAAACCAAGTCACCAACTGATGAAGATGACCACACTGCCATGATCACTGCAGAATTCTTCACAGTGTCTATGAGAGACAGTCAGAGGCTCATTTGGTGGATGACAGGACAAAGGAAAAGCTCTTTGAAGGACAAAGACAGGAGAGGGCACAGTTAGGAGGCCATTGCCAACACCCAGGTGGGCCTGGTGGGTCCCTTGGTGCAGGGAGATTAAAGTGGGGGGAGCAGTGAGGGGTGTATTTTGGAGATGGAGGTGAATAACCTGCTGTGGCTAGGTCAAAGGATGTGAGAGAAGGAGTCTCGGGATGACTCTGAGATCTTGCTTTGAGAAGCAAGCAGGGTGGAGTTGCCCTTTGTCCTGTGAGAGAGGACTGTGGGGCAAGTGACCTTGGGTAGGAGATGCAGCATGTGGCTCTGGATGTTGGGGATGGCCATGTGCATTAGACTTGCTGAACTTCCAAGTAGCCCAAAGAGAGCCTGAGGATGGGGTTCAGGGGTGAGTTCTGCCCTGGGGACTGAGCTCTGATGACCACTGCAGTGAGGGCTGCACAGAGCAGAGGCCCAGGGCCTGAGTTCTGGGACAGTTGGAGAGGGAGGACCAGGAAGGTGACTGGGAAGGGGCAGTGGGAGGGGGAGCAGCAGGAGAGAGTGATGTCCTGAGGCTCAGGAAGAAAGTGCCTGGAGGACAAGGGTGCTCTCAGGTGCTAAGTGACATTGGTGGGTCTAGCAGGATGAGGATTGGTGTGGACACTGGACTGGGCAGTGTGGATGTCTCAGGTCAACAGGTAGAATTTGTGCTGCCTTAGTTCATCCTGCTAGATGGGAAAACACAGGTATAACATGAAAATCAAGGGAATGAAGTGGCTCAAAGAAAACAAGATTCTCCAGTGACAGAACCCACTGATAGCACAGTAGAATGAATGTCCAAGAAGGAGTTCAGATTGCACAGAGGAAATGTGATCTGTGAAGTAAGGGATAGTATAAGGAGTGAAATCAAAGAAGATATACAGAGAGTGAAAGATCACTTCAATAAACAGAGATTGTGAGAAAAATACAAGCAGAAATCCTCAAAATGAAGAAAACAATTAACCAAAAGTTAGAATTCAAAAGAAGGCACCACCAACACAGAGACCAGTTGGAAGACTGAACCTCAGACAATGAAGACACAATATAATGTCTTGAAAGTAGAGTGGAGAATTTCCCTGATTTTTTTTATTTTCTTTGCATTAATCATTTCTTTATGATTGTTTATCCTCATGGTAACTTGTTAATTATACATGAATTTATAATCTTGCAGGGAATGTTAAACCACATTTCTTTAAAAAAATATTACAAATCTGTTTCAGGTTGAATGTGGAGAAGAGAATCCAGCTGACCTGGGCAGTGGCATGGAGTCTCCTTGACAGATAGGACAGGAGCTGAGCCCTGGACCCCAGGCTGGGATTCTCCCCGGATGTGTGCTGTGCTCAGTGAGAGGAAAGGGGCTGGGTAAGAAAGCAGAGGACACCTCCCCCATTCCCAGGGGACTCTCCCAGGACCCTGCCTGCTGTGGTTTCTGTGGCCAGTGGAGGGCACCTGGGCTCCCACTGCATCTCCTGCTGACTTTCCCAGCCCAGCTCAGCCTTTGGGTCAACATCATATTCACCTTGACCATAATGGCTCTCCTGAGTGACCATCTCCCTCCAGTCATGCCCAGGCATCTGAGGTGGGCAGATGCCCTCAGGTCCCCACCCTTGTGCAGAATGGGAACCCCAAAGTTCACTCTCCTCCCTATTCTCCTTCCTCACCCCTTCTGTCCTCACCAGGGTCCAGAGCATCAGCAGCCCTGGTGGCCTGACTAGAAAACTGTTAGGTGACCTGAGGGGCATCTAGTCAGGATCTTTAGGAGTCACTTAGGCAGTAGAGACCCAGAGTCGCAGGTCCCCAGGGACAACCTTCCACCCTCTGGGAGACTAATGAGTGATGTTTCCAACTCTGATCCTTCCCCACATAGACGCAGGGTGTCAAGGGGTTCCAGACAGTGTAAC
The DNA here is from genome assembly GCF_021218885.2 of Marmota monax. Lineage (NCBI taxonomy): Eukaryota > Metazoa > Chordata > Mammalia > Rodentia > Sciuridae > Marmota > Marmota monax. Next base: position 302,486 of record NW_026693172.1, read on the forward strand.
TGGAGTCTGTGTCATCCCTGTACCTCTGCTGAATCCTGTAACTGTGGGGACCACATTGAGTGATCACACCTCCCAGTTCTGATGCACCACAGGGACCTGAAAGAGCACTGTGTCTGGCGGGGTAGTGCCATGACTCCTGACTTGGTCTTTTCTCTTTGTGGGGCGTGCCCCTAGGATTGAGTTACACTCACCTGTTTCCTTTGTAATCCTGCCCTTTGCCCTGATAGGGATAGAAGGTTCCATGGAAACTCCCTTTGTGTGTCCACTTCTCTTGCTCTGCCTTTGGGTGTGGCCTTCCTAGATGTCAGTCAATCTGCTGACAGCAGACACCACAAAGCTGACTCCACCCCCTGAATCCTGACCCCTTGCCTCATTTGAATGTTTTCTTCCCAAAAAAAGCGTTCAGCACTTGCTCCTCTCTCTCATTCCAGCGACCCCTAAGGACAGAGGAGCCACCACAGGACCCAAATAAAAGGTATTACCCTGTGCTTTCATGGGTATTTTCTGCAGCCCAGTTCATCTGGAGTGACCTTGAGTGTTTAGTTGTGGAAAGTGTCATGTAATAATAAGAGAAATGCAACATCTTATGCAAAATTGATAAGTTAATTTCATGAAGTTCCTGGTATTAGTTATAGCAGGCAAAGTCATTTCTCTATTTCATTTGTTTGTTTGTTTTATTAGGGTTGTATTTGAATTTCACACAAAACAGCTTTTGGAGGGACCTCTTGCATTTCACTTCATCTCTTCACTAACTTGGCTGAGTCCTGCCCAAGACAGATCCTGCTCCCTCTGCAGTGTGCATTCTCATCCTGTCTGCTCATTCAGAAAGGGCCTGGATACCTCTGTGTTGTCCTCTACATGCCAGGCCAGGCTGCTGCAGCTGACAGGACCACTCATGGGTGTGGCCTGAGCTGTGTCCCAGGGAGTCATGGTCCACAACCATCAGCTGCACCTGTTCCCTGAGTTCCCAGCACCTTCTTCTCACAGGGCAGAGAATATTCTGAGCTGCTGCCAGGACCAGATCTCATGTGGCAGCTGGGTCACCCAGGCAGGGAGATTTTTGTTCAGGGCTGCACCACTTTGGGAGGAGCTTGTATATTTTGACAGCAGTAATACACCCCAGCATCCTCAGCCTCCACCCTGCTGATTCACAGTGTGAAATCTGTCCCTCACCCACTGCCACTAAACCTGTCTGGGACCCCAGTGTACCGGTTGGATACAAGATATATTAGACCCCATGGAGCTTGGCCTGGCTTGTGCACAACCCAGTGCAAATATGTGTTTCCATCACTGTGTAGGAGGCTCTGACTGGACCTGCAGGAGATGGAGGCTGACTGTCCAGGGGTGACGGGCTCGAGAGAGCAGTCTGGGTCATCACAATAGCCCCACTGGTTCCTGTAAAAATCACAGAGTAATGCAAGGTTATATAGAAACTTTAAGAAAACATTTAGCACTTTTTCTTTTTGGTTTATTTCAGACTAAATTAATTTTTGTTTTTGATTTATACACTAAAACTATTCATATACAAAAGAACTCCAATTGAGTAATCTCTAGGAGCTTCTCTAGAATTCCCTTTAACATCCCCCTCTTATTATGGGACAACTTTCATCAGAGTCAGTTCCTTGCACCTTCTGGAATACACTCTCACATCAATTGACCTCAGCTGCCTCATCCTGGAGAACAGACCTGCACATCCCTCATGTGGACACAGCACACATGGGAAGAATGGGGGTCCTTGGCTCACCTCCCTCCCCTTTCTCCTTCCCCATCCCCTCTGTCCTCACTGGGGATCCAGAGGAACAACAGCCCCAGGAGCTGAGCAGGGAGCCTCATTTTGAGAAGCTAAGCTGAGGACATCTGATGAGTCAAGGGCAGGTTAGAGCTGAACTTTTATGTCAGCCTTGCAGGAAGGTCCTCCCCAGGGAGCAGCATGCAAATGCCCTGGTGACTGCTGGGTGGGGAGAGTGAGTGAGGGAGGGGCCTCCTGTGAGGCCAGGGACATCAGATGTCTTCTATATTTGAAGGAAATAGAGCAGAGAAATAGCCCTGCATGTCTGTTGTGTGGGCAGGAGGCCTCATCATGGAAGCCCCACACTGTGAGGAGTCATGGTGCCCAAGGCCTGTCCTCCTAAGGCACCGCAGATGCACAGATAGGGAGGTGGCCTGGAGGTCAGCCTGTGTTAGGAAATGACCATCCTGCTGTCTTCCTCTCATCTGAGAAGAGAAGGTGACAAGTGCCATCTCACAAGTGTTGATGTTCAAAATTTCTTCCAGCCACTGCATGCAGTTGAAGAAGTTCAAGAGCTTCTGGTGTCTGATGTTACCTGGAGAAATACAAGTGCATCAGGGACAGTGTAGATGTCACCTTTTCCTAGCCCAGTGAATGAAATAAGAGCAGCAGTGTGACAAGAAGCTGGTGGGAAGAGAAATCATGTTTCAGCTGAAGATCAAGTAGCCCTGCTCAAGGTAAGAGTACAAGGAGCATGTCCCCTGAGGTAGTCATTGTGAAGCTCCTGGGGTGAGGTCTGTAACTGGTGGCCATCCTTTCCTAGTCATCTCCATGCATTTGACACTCAGAGCCACCAAACATTCCCCAGGAGATGGACCCCTGAGCCCACAGGATAGTGTGGATAAAGAGGATTCTGCATTAGTTCCTTCTCATAGATGATGGAGACATCCCTCCCCATGTGCTCCTCCTTGTCAGGGACACTAGGGAGCAGGTGCCACCACCCTGGGTTTTAAAGTAGATTCCCTAGGTCAGAACTGCACCCAGGCACTCTCCCCGTGTTTAGGGGATTCCATATGCACTACTATTCTCCTGGGACTTGTCCCAATGTGTCTTGGTGACAAGGTCCTTTTCCCTGCACAGGGACATTGATTTCAGCCCTCCTCATCCACAGGTGGGACAGAGGGAGCCTGTGTTGTGTTGGCCAACATGGCTGTGCTGCTTTTCTCCTAAGCCCAGAACCTCTGACACACCCTCTCTACTGTGTGGAACATGGGCCACCAGCGGCCAAGGACCCTGCCATGTGTCTCTTAGTTTAACTGAACCTCTGTGGCTGTCCTTCCCCAAGTGGGCAGCATACTCTGAACCCGTGAAATGTGCCTGTTTGCAGTTTCCCCAGGCTGCAGTCTTTCTGTGCTTTTTTCTGAATGAGCAGAAGGAAAGGAAATGAAAGAGAATGGTTTGGAACTCACTGGGTAGGAACAGGAAAAGTGCAGAGTCTTAGAAAGTTTTAGAGCACAGGAACCCCAGGGAGAAAATGTTGGGCAGATCACTCCTCTGTCTTCTCCTTGCCCTAAGGACATAATCAGGGTGTTTCCTGGGAGATCTCATGATTGGCCTGAGCCATCTCAGGTGCAGTTTACATCTGGTTATTTCAACTGATTTCTATAGTTTATACCTGAATTACTTGTAGAGATATTTTCTAGGTAAGTAGATTTCCCTTTTCCATGACTATACTTCAGTGCCCTATTTACTATTGTAAATGGTCCTATTGGTGCATTGGAGTTCTGCAAAATAGAAGGTTCCCTGGGCACAAACTGCAGTCATGGGATACAATGTGCCCCATCTTAGTCCCTGGTGCCCCCTCTTTCCCTTTCTTCCATCCCTACCCCTCTGTATTTTCTTCTGTCCTCCTTCTGTTTATTCATCTGCTCCTTTGTCAATGGTGAGTTCTAGACTTCTGTGGAGCTGGGCTCACTGCTGTGCTATGGTGTCAGTGCCCAAGCATATGGTGTCATGTGGTGCATTCCTTCCACATTTCCTCCCTGCCCCAGTTCCCTGACCCTCCATCTCTATCTCCTTTGCCACTGGTCATCCTTCTCTCCTATGACACATCATATTTCCTTTGCTCTAGCTTTTTCACAGGAGGGTCACATAGGACCCTCACCTTCTAGAGTCAGGCTCTTTCACTTGTCATGATGTTCTCCACTTCCATCCATATACCTGAAATACCACCATTTCCTTCTTTTTTAAGGCCCTGAGTTCAGGTTGGATTGTGTGGGTGTGGACAGATCAGGAGGATATCTGTGGCAGAAGAAGGCAGAACCTGACCACACTGCAGAGACAGCAGAGAGCTGAGGGTCACCTCAGCCATGAGCCATGTGGGAAAATTGCTTCTTGTGTTTAGTTTTCTGATCCTTCTGATGAGATATGGCAGTGTGATGTCTCCCCTAGTTTTCTGTGGCTGAGCAACAATTTCCCATGTATTGAGCAGTGTGTTCCTCCACAGGCCTGTCCTTCAGGAGTCCCCACTGGGTCCTCAGCTCAGCCTGAGAAGACTAAAATGGACCAGTCAATGGGCAGCTCTCCTTGCTGAAGTTCAGGGTCTTCTTCCAGGTCCAGTGGCTGAGGAAGAGTCATTTTTCTACAGTTGTAGGGTGAGGTCCCAATTTCCCTGTGGCTATCAGCACAAAGTTCCTGGAAGCTGTCCTAATTGTTTGAAGTGTGGCTCCTGCTGCCTCCAAGAGCAGCATTAGAGCATCTCCTCACATTCAGTCTTATTGGCCTGAGATCCTCCTTCTTCTGCCTTCATGTGCAGATGGACGGGCTTCAATGATGGAGACAGATCTAGTGTGTACTCTCTCCCCCTCTTAAGTTCAACTAGTTTCGTTATGTCTTCAAGATCCTTTGTAATAATTTTTTTAAAAAAAATTCCTGTTTGAATACCTGGGAGTGGAATGGTACAAAGCTGGGGTTTGGGGCCAACAAGTTGGAATCCTGTCCACATACTACCATTTTTTTTTTTAACTTACCATAATGACTGGATCCCTGTTGGATATTCAGTAGCAGATGCTGTTTGGAGGAATCAGTCTTAATAAGACCAGGTTATTCCAGGTAAGCAGAGGATAAAGAGGTAAGCTGCAGTTGGTACAGGAATGACAATGGCTTTCCCCATCTTCCTGTGTGTCAGATGCACCAGGCACTAAGTCCTCAGGAACACATGGCCTGATTCTCCTCTCGACCCACAGGTGCTCACTGCCCTCAACAGAGGCCTCAGGCTCCCTGGCAGAGCTCCATGGCTTCCCAGCCTCAGGCCCTGTTGTCTGTCTCCACACACTGACTCTGTGTCTTCCTTCCACAGGACCAGTCCATCCCTCTCCCAGCCCTGAGCAAGGCTGGTGTACAGCCTGGGAACATGGGGACAGGACAAGAGTGACCTCACAGGCTATACTCCCAGGCATCATTCTTGGTCAATTCACTTATGGATTCCCACCTTAGACCTGAAGACTCATTGTCCTTTCATGATATTTCAGAGCCCCCTGGATTCTTCCTAGTACTTCATGCTGATATCGTCATGGAAACCAGACACCTGGGCTTCCTGTAGGCAGACTGGTGGCTTCCTCTGGTCCCCAGGTTTCTTCCCAGCTGGAGGAGGCACGGGTTTTCCATGTAGCACCCACCCAGATAGGATTAGAATCTTGACTCTGTCTTCATGATTGTGTGTGACATCAGGTTAGTTTCTTCACTTTCCCCACATCTCAGTTTCTCATTAGCAATATGGGAATAATAACATATATTTAGAATGTTGCTGAGGATTCACTAAAATAACATATGTGAATATTGTGTACCTTAGTATCTGGGCACATACTACATTCTTAGTAATCACTAATTTTTATTGCTTAGATCAAGTTTCCTGGGGGAAAAATGTACAGATGGGATTGATGATGAATGACTTTCCATATTCTTCTGTTTCACACAGTAACCAGTATCTTCTTAATACAACAAAGCAGCTGAACTTGGGGGTGCATCCTTGGGATCCCAATGACTTAGAGTGCTGAGGCAGAAGGATTGCAAGTTAGAAACCAGCCTGGGCCACTTTGCAGGACTTTTATCAAAAGAAACATAAACAGCCAAACCCTGAAACATGTCACATTCTCCCCTGGATAACTCTTGGATGGTTTCTCACTAAGCTTAGAAACTTATTTTTCTTGTCCTAGGGAGACACCTGTGGTCCCCACACTTGGCATGTGGGTTTGGAGCCCCACAGGCACTCTGTTACCCTGTTGCATTGATCTCAGCCCATTGAGAGAGCCACTGCTCTGGTGAGAGTGGGCCTGGCATCCCCCCCCCCCTCCAGTTTTCCTTGCAGTTCTGGAGATCAAACCCAGAGTCTCACACATAGTAAGTAACCCACACCTGCCAACCACACCTCAGAACTCAGAGGTAGGTGAGCTCTGACAGTAGTTTTGGTGACCACCCTGACCCTTGCTGCTGCCTGGTGGTATTTCTTAGCAGGTCCCCTCTATCTGGAGCTCTTTACCTGGGCCCCCTCTCTGACCTGCCCATGTGCTGAGTCCTTCTCTCTCAAGACTTCTGCCTACACTTGCAGAAACTGCTGCTACCTCCATTCCTCTGGTTTTCTGTGGCTCTGGACCTGCTCAGAGCCCTGGAGCTGTCTCCTGAGCAGTCTGGGTGGTGGGCCTTTATCCTCCAGCTTCTCTTCTGCAGGTAGCTGGAAGCCCTGAACCTTCTGTGTGGAGGGCTCTGTTCCCAGGCCAGTCCCCTCTGCATGAAGACAGGGGTCCCTGATGTTTAGAAGTCACCTGTGTACCTGGCCTCCTAGCAGATGCGATGAGTAGGCCAAAGCTAAGGATGCATTGGCCCTGGAGGGCAAGTTTATCAAGCTCCCCAGTTTTTGGATGTACATGAATCATATTTAAATGCAATATTAAAGAAAACTAAATGAATGTAAATACACTTCAGTATTAAATAAAGAGATAATTAAAAAAACAAACACATGATCTATCTTGAACATAAAGACACAAATAGGGAAATGTTTTTGTTGTGGCATTTTGGTTTTGAAGGATACTTTCATGTGTGGATTGTCTTTTATTCTATCTATCTATCTATCTATCTATCTATCTATCTATCTATCTAGTTTTGTCAACAGTTGGAGATGCAAGGGGTTGAGAGAGAAGTGGTAAGCTGGTATTTAAGGACTATCTCAGTAGGGGACTGCATAGCTTCTGCAGTGCATAGAGCCACCTGTGTGTGGTGCTGTCTGCTGTAGGCTGTGAGGAGTGTCTCCCATAAGGGCAGAGCACTAGGGGTCCCTTTCAATGAACCAAGTCCAGGTCCTGGCCTCACAGGTTCTGTTTGAGTCTGTTTCTTTCCCACATGTAGAATGCAGACAAAGGACAGGTGAGGGGTCTGACTCTTTATAACCTGATATTCTGAGATGCTGAAGCAGCCCTGAGTCATTGGCCCCTCATCACAGGAAGTCCAAACAAAAGGAAGACAAAGGGCCCTGGAAAAGGAGAGAACTTCAGGGGACAGTGCAAAGAGTGGGCTGGGCAGCAGAGGGCAACAGTGAGCACTCTCCTTTCAAGGTCCCCTTCAGATCTTGCAGCTGTTCAGGGACCCTGCATAAGAAGGTGTCTGCACCATTTCTGGAAAATTAGGGATTGATGAAGAGTGCAGGGGACACTGGGCATTGCTCCTTGTTGGGTCGGGAGGCCACTGTAGACTCTGGTCTTGCTGCTTATTTGCAGGAGATATTTTTATGGCTCTTCTCATATTACGATGGGCAAAGCTGTAGCTCACTAGGCGGTGTGAGCCTGGACACCGTGAAGACACCTGACCTCAGGGAGCATCTCTCTGGAGTGACCTCTTACTTGGAAGTGTCAAGAAGAAGAGATATGTTTAAGTTCACACACACAGACAGGATAAAAGCACACATCTTATTACTTGTGATGAGTAAAAGAAAGTTTACAAACTGAGGTTCAAACTGTTCCAAGAGACAACAGTGGGGTCAGGAAAGTATTTGTTTACTTCACACTGACCTTAGATGACAAAAGAAGTCCATCTTGAAGGAGCTCATGAAATAAGTTCAGAGTATTTGGAAAGGTGTATGTTGGATATCTTTGTAAAGGTGTATGTTGGATCCTGCTGTTTCTTGGATCTGGGCTCTGTACTGGAAAAGGAGGATGGGACACCTGGTTTGACTTGACACCTGGTTTTGGCCTCAGCTCATCCTGAACTCAGTGAATGACCTGGTTAGACACATCTGCTCTGCCCTCTTCCCTTGTACCCAGGCATAACAGTTGGTTTCTGAACTTCTCTCTGGGTGTGTCTGCCCCTTTGATGGACAGGTGGGTGAGCTGTCTTCCTGGAGCTGCAGAACATCAGTATAGAGAGCAGAGGGCTCAGGACCCTGTGGACACAGAGGCTGCTCACCTTCAGGTAGGTTCCTCCCACTGAATCCTGTGCTAGGTTGTTCCACTTCTTGCCCACCAGAGGGCGATATGAACCTGGAAGTATACTCACCATAGCCTCAGCCCAGGAGAGGCTGATCTATATTTCAAGCATAAATTTAATTTTACATTTTTATCTGTTAAGACAGCATCATTATAGGAACTGAGTGAGACACCGTGGTCTCTTACTGCTGTCACTCAGGTTGCCTTTTGTGCATTCATAGCACTCAGGATGGAGGTCAACACTATAATTGTCATAGCTGGGACCACAGCATATTGTTAAGGCTGTGTGCTCCTGGGCTAGCCAGGGTTGCTCCACAGAATCATGTGGGGACCCAGGCTAGGGAGAGTCCATCCCCATGTGTGCACCATGTGGAGTCCATGGCCTCCTCCCTCTGCTACTGTGGGAGAGGAGGCCTGGAATGTGATTGACTTATTGAACATTATTTTTATCTGTTAAAGAAAACTGTTTTCATCCCCCAAATCACTCTTTAACAAGGCAAACCATAGAAGAGAAAAACAAAGGACACTCTTTTCTTTACAGAGATAAGTCAGCTCATTAGCACTCTTACACTTCATGGACAATTTAGGAACTATTCAACACTTCCATCCATAGACCTTCTTTCTGTGATGCTAACATTTTGTAAGGAGCATGCATGTTTTCATTACCCAGTGAAACAACATTACTTTGTGTGGCCAATAGACAATACAGCTTTGCCAACATTTTTTTTTTAACTTCTTACTGTTTCTCTGAATGGATTGGATAATTTTGTGTAAAATATTGCCTCAACCCAGCAGCTAAGCTACTAGCATTTTATCATCCTACAACCCTGTCTTTCTGTAAGTGAGGAATCAGGCCGTGTCTTTCTGTGTGGCCCTGGCTCAGGGTTGGTCTTGAGCATGTTGTGGGATGTTGGTCAGTGGTGGAGCAGGTGCCTCCTGGGCAGAAGCTCTGGTTTCCATTCCCACAGCCAGAGAAATGACTTTTTCCACTATATAAAACAGTATAATTTTTAATTATATTTATTTCCTTTTTTTTCTGCTAACACAGTGCTTTTCAAACTCTCCAGGTTTATGTACATCTCAATCTGTACAAGGTACTCACCCTCGTTTGTGCAGCCAATATTAGTACACATTCACCAACTAATCCATGCCGTCCTGTATTTGCCTTTTACACACCTCCATGTCTCTCTGAGTGATTGCTCCTCTATGAGCAGCATCTTCAGTGGTTTCTCCAAAGCAAGGATAACTAACTCTCTGGTTTTAATCACAGTTTACTTTTACTACAATTGCTTTTTTCACCTTTCTGGGATTCCAAATATTTAAAAAAAATACTTATTCACAACATTGTTTTAAAATTTAAAAATTGTGAATTATATTTTCTTTCACATAAATAAATATTCACATATAAATTTAATACTCATCACAAATAGGACCTTGGGATTTCAGTTACATTCACCAGGAGCTCTATTATCTAGGAATCACCTTCAACACCATGGCACAAACTTCCACCTTCTTGGTGACCTATGAGTGACTTTTCCAACTCTGATTCTTTCAAAGATGAAGGCAGGGAGTCAAGGGTGTCAGCAGGGAGAGTGGAAACTGCATCCTCATTGTATCCCTGCTGGACACTGGAATAATAAGAGAGAAATACCAGTTTGAGTGCCCAATTAATAAGCCATTTCCATCATTTTCCTTTCATAAGTTCTTACAGACTTTGTAATTTTTGTGTTTGTGCTTAGATTTGAATCCTAATTTCACAAAAAAAACAGCATTTGTAAGCACGAGGGTCCTGCAGAAGGTCCTACACCATCCCTGTGCCAGAGTCCTGCCCAGAGCCCAGGTCCTGCTCCTCCTGCAGTGTCCACACTCATCCTGTTTGCTCATTCAGAAGGTCCCTAGACCCCTGTGTACTTTTCCTCCACATGCCAGGCCAGGCAGCTGCATCTGACAGTGCCACTCATGTGTGTGGCCTGAGCTGTGGCCCAGGTATTCATGGTCCACAGCCCTCAGCTGCACCTGTTCCCTGAGTTCCCAAAGCTTTCCTCTCACAGGGCAGAGAATCTGCTGAGCTGCTGCCCAGACCAGCAGCTCTTGTGTCAGCTGGGCCACCCAGGAAGGGAGGTTTTTTTTTTCGGGGCTGTACCACTGTGGGAGGATCCTGTATACCTTGCAAGCAGTAATGCACCCCAGCATCCTCAGCCTCCACCCTGCTGATTCTCAGTGTGAAATCTGTCCCTGTCCCAATGCCACTGAACCTGTCTGGGACCCCAGAGAACTGGTTGGAAACCCGATATAGTAGGCCCTGTGGAGCCTGGCCTGGCTTGTGCATAACCCAATTCATATCGGTGTTTCCATCATTGTGTAGGAGGCTCTGACTGGACCTGCAGGGGATGGAGACTGACTGTCCAGGAGTGATGGGCTCAAAGAGAGGAGTCTGGGTCATCACAATATCCCCACTCGTTCCTATAAAAATCACAGAGCAATTCAAGGTTTTGTAGAAACTTTAACAAATGTTTTCCCATTTTTGTACATTTCAGACTAAATTAATTTTTGTTTTTGATTTATACACTGAAACTATTTATATACATAAAGAACTCAAATTGAGTAAGCTCTAACAGCCTCTCTAGTATTCCCTTCAACATCCCCCTCATATGATGTGACAATATGCATCAGAGCCCAGTCCCTTGCTCCTTCTAGAACACTCTCTCATATTGATTGACCTCAGCGGCCTCATCCTGGAAGACAGACCTGCACATCCATCATGTGGGCAGAGCACACATGGGCAGAATGGGGACCCTGGGCTCACCTCCCTCCTCTTTCTCCCTCCTCATCCCCTCTGTCCTCATCAGGGACCCAGAGCAGCAGAAGCCCCAGGAACTGAACAGGGAGCCTCATTTTGAGAAGCTGAGCTGAGGAGTCCTGGTGATTCAAGGGCAGGTTAGAGCTGAGCTTTTATGTCAGCCTTGCAGGAAGGCCCTCCCCAGGAAGCAGCATGCAAATACCCTGGTGGGTGCTGGGGGGGAGAATGAGGGAGGGGACTGCCTTGTGAGCTCAGGGCCATCAGATGTCTTCTATATTTGGAGGAAATAAAGCAGAGAAATATCCCTGGGTGCCTGTGGTGTGGGCAGGAGGACCCATCATGGAAGCCCCACTCTGTGAGGGATCATGGTGCCCAGGACCTGCCCTCCTAAGACAGCACAAATGCCCAGATAGGGAGGTGGCCTGCAGGTCAGACTGTGTGAGGAAAATGACCATCCTACTGTCTTCCTCTCAGCTGAGAAGAGAATGTGACAAGTGCCACCTCACAAGTGTTGATATTTGAAATTTCTTCCAGCCACAGCATGCAGTTGAAGAAGTTCAAGAGCTTCTGGTGTCTGATGTAACCTGGAGAATTACAAGAGTCTCAGGGATAGTTTAGATGTCACCTTTTCCTGGCCAGTGAAAGAAATAAGAGCAGTAGTGGACAAGAAGCTGGTGGGAAGAGAAATCTTGTTTCAGCTGAAGCTCAAGTAGCCCTGCTCAAGGAAAGAGGACAAGGAGCATGTCCACTGAGGTAGTCACTGTGAACCTCCTGGGGTGAGGTCTGTAACTGGTGGCCATCCTTTCTTAGTTGTTGGGAGTTTCCCTGAGAACTCCCTGGGCCTTTCAAACATGGCAGTGGGCAAATTGCCAGTGGGCGGCTAGAACTCCCGGAGCCTTTCAGATAAGGAGCCCCTAATGCAACATGGCAGCAGGCAAGTTGCCAGTGGGCGGATAACAAGTTACTTTGAAAATTTTCTAATTGGCCCTCCCATCTTCCATACTCGTGGACAGTTCGTGCCCCCCATGAATCTTATGCAGGGCAGACGTGTGTGCACCATAGGTGATGACTTGACCTTTACTATGATTGGCCCCAGGAGCTTCCTGGTTTAAGATAACTGACTCTCACTTTCTATATAAGCTAGCACCAGCTTGCAATAAGGTGCTATCTCTGTGTGTGCATTTTAATCCCCCATGACAAACCTTGGCCTTTCATTGGTGCTGAGACCTGGGAGAGGAAATTCCTCATTCTGAGGACCCCCTCTCTCAAGGTTCGCCATCCTCGTTCACCTTTTTGAGCGCTGCTACATTCCATCCAACATCAGCTCTCCAATAAGTAATTCCTTCTGATCAATAACCAGTGAGTCCCCTCCCCCTCTTTGGGAATCCATCTCCAAACTGCTATATGAAAAGGCTTTGGCTATGAACATCCAGCAAGGCCCTTGACACCTAGTTTGGAGGAGAGAATGCACCCCACCACAACTTTCACAGTTATGGTGGACTCTCTGGATGCCCATTTCATGTTTGATGAGCTATAAGGGAAAGAAGAATAGGCACTCCCTGACTCTCTTTATCTCCTTCTCCTCTCCTGGAAAAACCCTGACATCAGGTGGCCTGTGACTCCTGGCCTTAAGGTCTTTCTGGTTGGGCTCTTGGTTGACGATTCATTTGCCCTCCCAGCCCCAGCTCTCCGGAGTCTCTTTGGTTGACTTCTCCTTTTGGGGACTCATGAAGGAAACTCAACCAAAATCTGTTCCAGTCCAGACCATTCACCTCTTCTCTTCCTACTGAGAGTCATCATGGGAGCCTCTTTTTCCCTCTCCCACTGATTGCCCTCTCAAATGCCTCCTGGCTAACCTTAACCGGTTGTCCCTCACTCTGGACATCAAACCCAAACTCCTCATCAAATTCAGAACACAGAATTGGCCATGTTACCAATTAGACAACCAAAACTGATGGCCCCCAAAGGGGTCTCTAGATCCTCAAATTCTTCGTGAACTTTTTAACTTCTTCACTGTCTCAAAAGGGTGGAAGGAGATCCCCCTATGTGGAGGCCTTTTTCCTTCTTCACTCCTACGCTGAACTATGCTTCTCCAATAGACCCTTACCCTCAGCCTTCTGCCCAAGACTCTCTGCTGTCACTCCCACCTCAGCAACCTGATTTCTCCCCTCCAATTACTAGATCAAAAACCCAAACCTCTGCCAGTTCTCAGACCATTGCCCCCTTGCTGAGGTAGCAGGTACTTAGGTACCCCTCCACCCACTCACTCCTCTCTTCTCCTGTCAGTGCTCACACCAGGTCCCACCAGGTCCTCTTACCAGCTAACTCAAAGCTCAAACCATCTGAGGAGAGCCCTCAGACCCCTATTCAAAATAGTCCCTTATAGGCTTTTTGGGATACTCACTCCCATCTTCCCCTCTGCTCTACCTGTTCTACTGCTCAAGTTTTCATTGCTAGGAAAATCCCAAACCCCTTTCCCATTATTCTTTTACATCTCCTTCCTCATTCTCAGATCCACCAGAGCTGCTCTCAGCCCTGCCTTCCTGTCTTCCTTCTCCCTACCAGGCCCACAGAAAAGTCTTAACTGACATTCTCCAGAAATCTTCACCATGGCTGGATTTAGGACTTTCAGCAAAATAATCCCTATAAAAGAGTTCAGTGTAGATAAACTTTCTCTTTTCATGTTACCCTGTTCTACTTGGCCACTGACTGCAAAAATCAGCACTCCAAAAGCTAGACACCCCCTTACTAGTTTTTCACAAAATATGTGAACAATGCCTCTGGCCTTGAGCTGGGCTTCACAGAGATGGCTACATTTCTAAGATAAGGAAGTTACCAACTGGGCTCCATGGGAACAGCTGGCAGGGGAAGGAATAAAAGGAGAAAATGAAGCTCTTCCCCTCCCAGGTGTCCTTGAAAAGTTAACTTGCCCAGAATAGAGAGAAAAAAAAAAACAAAACAAATAAACTGCTTTTTGTGAACTTCTGCAGACTGTGAACTTCTGAGCCCCTCCCCTTACATGCTGGATGCAAAATTCTGAAACTACCTAAACTTGGGGTTCAGGGGATTAATTGATTACAACAGTAATGCCCTCTGAATCTGGTTGCAACCAAATAGGACTGTTTCCCTACCTTCAGTGCTATCTTAGGTTCCTTGCCTTGTCCATCCCTACAACAGTATAATTCTATATACTTAAACATTGTTTATGTTTTCATGAAATAGTCTATAGATGTGATTAATTGTGTATTGCAAAACACAAAAGTACTTTCCTACTTTTCTACAAAAGGTTAAAAGCAAAGATCAGCTTCAGAACTACAGCACTTAATATTTATAAAGAGCCCTACCTTACCTGAGATAAGGCTGTGCCTCCCATCCTACTACATGTCGGAATGACTCCAAAGTAGACCAGACTTCAGGTAAGGCCCAGTACTCTTAATTTAAGGTGAAACTGACTTTTCTGGATGTTTATGATCAAGATTTAAAGTTAAATGAAAAGGGCCAATAAAACCAATATTTGGCTCTTGACCTCTGAGTCAATCTGAATCCAGAAACAGGGAACTTCTCTAAAGAACTTTGCAACTCTGGGTCACATAAACTCCTGATCAGGGAGATTAATGAGACCACTGGGGAATGAAAAGCCAATCCCTGCATTTGCTGTGAATACGAGGGTCACCAAAGAAGGGAGACATCCCTGATGCTTCCAAGGGAAGCCACATGGTCAAGCAAGACCTATACCCATCCTAGCGCAAATGGCACTAGCAGAACTAAGAAGCTGCTCTCAAGTTCCCCCATGAGTGACCCCTATGGGAATTCAACAATAGATAGAAACAAAGTCAATTTTGACCAGCTTGATCTTAAACACCTACCAAAAACAGTTAAGCCAAAAAGTCATTCCTAGGAGTAATAAAAGACAAAAATAGCTAGAAAAGAGGAGACAGCAACTAGCCAACAGTCTCCAAGGGGAATGTTCAGTCAAGTATGGCCTTGGCTCCTCCCCCTCACAGGACCCCTGTTAGTCCTCTTTGTGTTTCTCCTAATAGGACCACGTCTGTTAAATTGCTACAGAAGTTCCTGCAAGATCAGATATATAGATTCACCAACCAGTCAGTCAATCAACTACTTCTTTAAGACTACCAGCCCTGGTGCCCAAAATGGAGACCTACAACTCATGACCAACTCCTCTGGCTCCAGAGACTCTGTGCCCATCTAAAACCCTCTCTAACCTCTTTTTCCAGTTTTAACAACCCCTCTTTCACTTCATAGGAATGAGAACTACTCTCCAGCAGGTCCACTCTGCTTATTTGTCTGCTCTACAGTATCCCCACAAAGATGTATCAAACCTAAACTCCCCACACCTCAGATGAGGAGCCACTAGCCAGGAAAAGACTGGTAGATCAACTTCACTCATGTGCCTAGGCACAAAAAGCTTCACTACCTACTTACTTTGGTTGATACTTTTTCAGGTTGAATAGAAGCCTTCCCTACATCCAGGGAAACTGCTGACACTGTTGCCTCCATCCTCATTGAGCAGATCATTCCCAGGTTTGAACTTCCTGCCTCCATCCAGTCAGACAACAGTCTGGCCTTCACTTCTCAGGTTGTTCAACTAGACTCCAAAGGCCTCAACATCATTTGGAAGCTCCACATCTCCTATCAACCCAAATCCTTGGGTAAGGTTGGGAGGCCTAATGGCATTCTCAAGGATCATCTCACTAAACTTGCTATTGAACTTAGGCTCTTCTGGCCCAATCTCCTGCTGTTAGCCCTCACCTGAACTCAGGGAGCCCTAAGGGCCCCCCAGGCCTTAGCCCCTTTGAGCAACTCTATGGGTGCCCTTTCTTAACCACATAAAACTTTTCAATCACTCCTCCTTGCCTTGTGTCCTACCTGCCCTATCTCACACTTCCACAAAAACTCCTAAGGGAACATGCAGACCAGTGCCTTCCTGCACCATTCATTGCCTCAATCCCAGCACAACCACAAACTGAATTGGACTCTCTTCAACTGGGTGACTTCTAACTACTAAAGAAACTGCTATTATAAATGCCAGCCTTATTTCTAATCTGCTATGAGCTTCCACGCTGCCTTTACAGCTTGGAATAGTCCACTATAAAGCCCATCAGACTGACTCTTCTCCTGCCACAGTGGGCAACTCTAAAGCTGACCAGGCAACCCAGTCAGCCGCCCTACAGGCCCAATCCTCTTCCTCATTTCTCCATCTTTCCTCTGAGGAATGACCTCCTAACCATCACCAGCTCATTAGGTTTCTCCATTCACTGTTCCATTCTAGCCCCAAGAGCTTATCGACTTTCCTTCAATCTCTTTTCCTCTTTCCTCTGATGATCGGACCTTTCTGCAACAGGTTACATCCACATGCCAGATCTGCCATAGGACCAATACCAATACTCCCTTAAAATCCAGACCCTATCCTTCTCATCAAGCCCATGGTCACACCCCAGGAGCTGATTGGCAAATTGATTTCACTAACATGTCTAGGGTAAAAAACATCAAATATCTCTTAGTATTGGTGGACACATTCTCAGGGTAGATAGAGGCATTTCCCACATCCAATAAGCAGGCATCCACGGTTGTGGATCAGTTAATATCTGACATAATACCTCATTTTGGGATGCCCACTTCCATCCAATCAGATAATGGCCCAGATTTTACCTTGCAGATAACTCAGGGGCTATACCGCACTATCACTCCCTTGGTATTTCCATTGCCCCAAGCTTCCAGGAAAGTTGAAAGAACTAATTGGTCTCTCAATGAAATCCCCACAAAATTCACCATGGAATTAAGCTTAGACTTGACTAAGGTCCTCCCCTTGGCCCTGTTTCATCTCAGGGCTTTACCAAAGAAACCATCCAACCTTTCCCCATTTGAGGTTATGTAAGTCTGTTCATTCTTACCCCCTGGAATACAGACTGAACAATTACCTATACCTGATTCCTATGCTCTACCTCTCCTTTTCCATCTACACTCTGAACTTTGGAAATATCAGGACTGGATTTTACCTGACCCAACCTTTACTCAAAACCCCCTCACCCTAATACCCGGCCAACAGGTATATTACTGCCCCCCAGGTGAAAGACCCTAATTACACCCCAAATGGGAGGGCCCTGCCTCGGCTATCATGTGCACTCCCTCTGCAGCAAAACTTAAACTCACAAATAATCAATTAATTCCATGGATTCACATTTCCAGGCTCAAACTATGCATCCGGGAAACTGATTCTGGCAATGTCGGACCAGAGGACTCGGAAGAATCCACACCTACATACTCTTGCTCTCCCCACCCTACTGACCCTTTAAAAATTTGTCTCTCTCATGTTCCTGCCCTAACACCCATAGCTGAGAACGTATCCGAACATGTACCTTAACTTTCTGATCCTCATCCTCATCCTCACCCCAAGGGTAATGCCTTCACCATCGTATGTCTGGAGATTCAAGGTGAGAGAAACATACACACAATAAAACACCCAGACCACCCGCTTGGCTACCACTTCTGACTGTACCCTAACAGGGTGCTCCTCAGCAATCTATATTGTACTCTCTTCCTCTTCCTCTGAGCTCATTAAGCAAGCCAGCTGCCCTTACTTATTTTTTTTATATGACCAAAATAAGGATTATGCAACAGTGGCTGGAAACCTATGGAGGCTGCCCCTATTGGTCATGCAGAATTCATGATGCATATTCAAGGCAATTAAATATAGGAAAATTTAAACTTGAGTCTGCCTCCCACCAATACAAGCTGACTATCCCAGACCCTGGGAACCCACACTGGGAAGCAGGAGCAAAAGCTTCCTTTTTATTGTGGTGGGTATGCTTCCACTCCCTGTGGTTCCTTATCCATTGCCCAGGAATATGTTTCCATAGAGTCCCCAGTATCTCTTGTTTTAACCAACATAAAACACTCAGAACAATGGCTGCTAGCATCCCTAGAAAGCCAATGCACTTCTGACTCAGGCTTCACCAATCTATACCTGGTTACAGATCATCACTGACACATTGTCCTACCGAAACCAAACTTTCCCTGATGCAAGTCCATCAAATTGCTTTCTGTGCACTTCCCTAGAACTGCACTTACTTGCTGCAGTTCTAATAAAAGTTTCCAGTGAAGATGTTTCCAGCTTGCCCAACTCATCCTACAAAAAGGATTCTATTAAACCCCTGCAGAATGTTCCTTTATGGGAACCCAAGGAAAATAACCACACCATAATTCCTTGGGTTTGCCTTCTGGGATCCACAACTCCCAATTCCCTTCTGGCAGATTTTTGTCACTGTAACCTTACCATCAACACACCAGTTACTCCCCACCAATTCTCTTCTTCTTGTGCAATGGCACTCTCACAGCCATTATACTCACCAACATATCTAGCCCATGTTTATTAGTCACCATAGTTCCACAACTCACTCTCTATAGCAACTCTGAAGTAAAATCCATCCTTAACCCTCTAAAACGTGGAAAACAAGCTGCATTCCCTCCGTTAGTGATAGGCATTTCATTAACAGCCTCAATGGCAAGCGCAGGGTTATCAGGGGATGGGGAAGTCTTAGGTCTTTCCCTATGGGCTGTCAAGGACATTAATTCAAAACTTGAAGGAGCACTTACTTCCATAGCAGAATCTCTAACATCCTTACAAAAACAGGTCACCTCATTGGCACAAGTCACCCTTCAGAATCGCAGAGCCCTAGATTTACTCACGGCCAAAAAGGGCGGAACCTGTCTTTTCCGTAGGGAAAATGCTGTTATTATATCAATGAATTGGGTCTTGTAGAAGACAATGTTGTTAAGCTCCCTGACCTGGCAGCCACCTTAAGGACCCCAACAAGTCAAAACCTTTTCTCTTCCTTAATGTTCACTCCCCTTCTGGCATGGGTATGGCCTATCCTTGGACCACTATGGGTAATCTTTTTAATGTGTCTATTTTTACCATGTATTATAAAGTTTATTCAAACTCAAGTAGGTAAAATCTCTAACCAAACTTTTAACCAGCTTCTACTTAGAAAGTATCAGCTTCTGGCCACAGATGAATCAACCACCTTCTCCAGAGAACATCCCTCACAATGCTGAAAAACCCTTCAAAGATTCCTGAGATACCTTCTTGAGAGCGATATCTGATGATGCCTGGCTTGTACCCCCCGTAGAGACTTATACTGAAGGGACTGAAGTGATAATGGACCTTTGGCTACAGGGAACATTTCGTGCTGTCACATCTGACCTCATACCAATCTTTGCAGCTCTCTTGTGGGGACTTATAACTTCCCTCTTTCAGATCCCTTCCCCAGTTAGGCCTCTACTCAGCAGGAAGTAGCCAGAACGAATCTACGTCCCTTTCCATATAATAACAAAAAAGAGGGAATGTTGGGAGTCTCCATGAGAACTCCCTGGGCCTTTCAGATAAGGAGCCCCTAATGCAACATGGCAGCAGGCAAGTTGCCAGTGGGCAGATAAAAAGTTATTTTGAAAATTTTCTAATTGTCCCTCCTGTCTTCTGTACTTGTGGACAGTTCGTGCCCCCCATGAATCTTATCCAGGGTGGACGTGCGTGCACCATGGTAATGACCTGACTTTTACTATGATTGGCCCCGGGAGCTTCCTGGTTTAAGATAACTGACTCTCACTTCCTATATAAGCTAGCACCAGCTTGCAATAAGATGCTTCATCTTTGTCACTGCTATCTGTGTGTGCATTTTAATCTCTGACAACTAACCTTGGCCTTTCACTAGTCATCTCCATGCATTTGACACTCAGAGCCACCAAACATTTCCCAGGAGATGGACCCCTGATCCCAGGGACATTGTGGACAAGGAGGAATCTGCATTAGTTCCTTCTCATAGATGATAGAGACATCCCTCTCCATCTGTTCCTCCTTGTCAGGGACAAGAGGGAGCAGGTGTCACCACCCTGGGTTTTAAAGTAGATTCCCTAGGTCAAAACTGCACTCAGGCACTCTCACCATGTTCAGGGGGTCCACATACACTACTGTTCTCCTGGGACTTGTCCCAATGTGTCTTGGTGACAAGGTCCTTTTCCCTGCAGAGGAAAATTGATTTCAGCCCTTCTCCACAGGTGGGACTGAGGGAGCCTCTGTTGTGTTGGGCAACATGGCTGTGCTACTTTTCTTCCCAGCCCAGGACCTCTGACACACCCTCTCCATTGTGTGGAACTTGGGCCACCAGCAGCCAAGGACCCTGCCATGTGTCTTGTAGATTAACTGAACCTCTGTGGCTGTCCTGATCCAAGTGGGCAGCATCCTCTGAAACTGTGAAATGTGCCTGTTTGTAGTTTCCCCAGGATGCTGTCTTCCTGTGGTTTTTGTGAATGAGCAGAAGGAAAGGACATGAAGGAGAATGGGTTGGAACTCACTGGACAAGAACAGGAAGAGTGCAGAGTCTCAGAAAGTTCCATAGCACAGGAGCCCTTGGGAGAAAGTGGTGGACAGAACACTCCTCTGTCTTCTCCTTGCCCTAAGGACATAATCAGGGTGTTTCCTGGGGTATCTCATGATGACCTTGAGCCATCTCAGGTGCTGTTTAGATCTGTTTATTTCAACTATTTCCATAGTTTATGCCTGATTTACTTATAAAGATATTTTCTAGGAAAGTAGATTTTGCTTTTCCATGAAGATTCTTCAGTACCTTATTTACTCTTGTAAATTCTCCTATTGGGGCATTGGAGTACTGCAAAACAGATGGTTCCCTGGGCACAATCTGCAGGCATGGAATACACTGTGCTCCATATTATTCCCTGGTGCCCCCTCTTTCCCTTTCTTTCATCCACACCCCCTCCCACTTCTCTCCTGTCTTCCTTCTGTTTATTCATCTGCTCTTTTGTCATTGGTGGGCTCTAGACCTCTGTGGAGCTGGGCTCACTGCTGTGCTGTGCTGTCTCTGCCCAAGCACATGGTGTCATATGGTGCATTACTTCCACATTTCTTCCCTGTCCCAGTTCCTTGACCCTCCATCTCTGTCTTCTTTGCCACTGGTTGTCCCTCTCTCCTTATTACACATTACCACCCTTTCCCCTTCCTTTGTTCTAGCTTTTGCACAGGAGGGTGACATGGGACCCTCACCTTCCAGAGTGGGGCTCTTTCACTTGTCATGATGTTCTCCACTTCCATCCATTTACCTGAAATGCCACCATTTCCTTCTTCTTTAAGGCCCCAAGTTCAGCCTGTATTGTGTGGGTGTAGACAGATCAGGGGGATCTCTGTGCAGAAGAAGGCAGAACATGACCACATTGCAGAGAGAGCAGAGAGCTGGGGGTCCCCTCAGCCATGAGCCATGTGGGACAACTGCTTCTTGTGTTTAGTTTTCTGATCCTTTTGTTGAGATATGGCAGTGTGATGTCTCTCCTAGTATTCTGTGGCTGAGCAACAAATTCCCCTCTATTGAGCAGTGTGATCCTTCCCATGCCTGTCCCTCAGGAATCCAGGCTGGGTCCTCATCTCTGCTTGACCAGACTGAAATGGAGCAGTCACTGGACAGCTCTCCTTGCTGAAGTTCAGGGTCTTCTTCCAGGTCCAATAGCTGAGGCAGTCATCTTCCCACAGTTTTAGAGTGAGGTCCAAATTTCCCTGTGGCCATCAGCACAGAACTTCTGGACTATGCCCAATTTGCTGCCTCCAAGAAGAGCATTACAGCATCTCGTCACATCCAGTCTTCATGGCCTGAGATCCTCCTTCTTCTGCCTCCATGTGCTGTTGGACAGGCTTCAATGATGAAGACAGATATAATGTATACTCTCTCCCTCTGTTAAATTCAACTTATTTAATTATGTCTCTAAGATTTTTCATAAGAAATTTTATTGAAATTTTTGTTTGAGTCCCTAGGGAATGGGATGGTACAAGCCTGATGTTTGGGGTCAACAACGTGGAATCCTGTCCACATACTACCATTTTTTTTTCACTTACCATAATGACTGGATCCCTATTGGATTGTCAGAAGCCGGTGCTCTTTGGAGGAATCAGTTTTAAGGAGATCAGGTGATTCCAGGTAGTCAGAGAATAAAGAAGTAACCTGCAGTTGGCGCAAGAATGACAATGACTTCCCCTGACTTCCTGTGTGTGAGCTGCACCAGGCACTAAGTACTCAGGAACACATGGCCTGCTTTTCTCCTGGACCCACAGGCACTTATTGCCCTCAGCAGAGGCCACAGACTCCCTGGCAGAGCTCCATGTCCTCCCAGCCTCAGGTCCTGTCTGCTCTCCACACACTGACTCTATGTCTTCCTTCCACGGGACCAGCCTGTCCCTTTCCCTGCCCTGAGCAAGGCTGGTGTGCAGCCTGGGAACATGAGGACAAGCCATGCCATGGCCTCCTATGCAATGTTTCCCCAGGCATCAGTCTTGGAAGTTCACATATGGATTCTCTCCTGTGACTTACTGGTTTATACCACCTTGGTGCTATTTCAGAGCCCACTGGATTCATCATGCTGTCCCATGTTGATGTCCTAATGGAAACCAGTCACTTGGCCTTCCTGTAGGCAGGCTGGTGGCTTCCTCTGGTCCTCAGGTTTCTTCCTAGCTGGAAGAGGCATGGTGTGCTCCATGCAGCACCCACACAGAGAGGATTAGAATCTTGGCTCTGTCTTAACGATTGTGTGTGACATCAGGTTAGTTTCTTCACTTTCCCCATATCTCAGTTTCTCATTAGCAACATGGGAATAATAACATATCCTTAGAGAGTTGCCTGAGGATTCACTAAAATAGCATATGTGAATATTGTGTATCTTAGTATCTGGGCACATACTACATTCTTAGTAATCACTAATTTTTATTGCTTAGATCACGTTTCCTGGGAAACAAATGTACATAGGGGGTTGATGATCAACGACTTTCCATATTCTTCTGTTTCACACAGCAACCAGTATCACCTTAAAATAGCAAAGCAGCTGAACTTGGGGTGTATCCTTGAGATCCCAGTGACTTAAAGTGCTGAGGCAGAATGATTGCAAGTTAGAGGCCAGCCTGGGCCACTTAGAAGGACTTTTATCAAAATGAACATAAATAACCAAACCCTGAAACAAGTCCCATTCTCCCCTGGGTAACTCTTGGGTGGTTTCTCAGTGAGCTTAGAAGCTTATTTTTCTTGTCCTAGGGAGACATCCATGATCCGGTACTTGGCCTGTGGATTGGAGCCTGATGGGTGCTATGTAACCCTGTTGCCTAGATATCAGACCATGGAGAGAGCCACTGCCCTGGTGAGGGTGGGCATGGCATCCCCCACACCCCAGTTTTCCCTGCAGTTCTGGAGATCAAACCCAGAGTCTACCACATAGTAATTAGCCCACTCCTGCCAACCACACCTCAGAACTCAGACGTAGGTGGGCTCTGACTGTGGGTTCAGTGACCACCCTGACCCCTGTTGTTACCTGGTGGTATTTCTTAGCAGGCCCCTCTCCCTGGAGCTCTCTACCTGGGCCCTCTTTCTGACCTGCTCATTGCTGAGTCCTTCTCTCTCAAGACTTTTGCCTAAACTTGCAGAAACTGCTGCTACCCACCTTCTTCTGGTTCTCTGTGGCTCTTGACCTGCTCAGAGCCCTGGATCTGTCTCCTGAGGAGTCCATGTGGTGGGCTTTTATCCCCTAGCTTCTCTTCTGCAGGGAGCTGAAAGCCCTGACCCTTCCATGTGTGGAGGGCTCTATTCCCAGGCCAGTCCTCTCTGCATGAAGACAGGGGTCCCTGGTGTTTAGAAGTCACCTGTGCTCCTGGTCTCCTAGCACATGTGTGGAGTGGGTCAAAACTAAGGAGGCATTAGCCCTGGAGGGCAAGTTTAGTAAGGTCCTCAATTTTGATATTTGCTTGAATCATATTTGAATGTAACACTAAAGAAAATTAAATGAATTTAAAATGTAAATATACTTCAGTATTAAATAAAGTGAGAATTAAAAAAAATAAGATCTACCTTGAACATAAAGACACAATAGGGAAAGGTTTGTGTTGTGGCATTTTGGTTTTGAAGTATAGTTCCATGTGTTGATTGTTTTTTATTTTATCTATCTCTCTATCAATCTCTGTATCTATCTATCTATGTATTTATTTTTGTCACCAGCTCAAGATGCAAGGGGGTTGAGAGAGAAGTGATAAGCTGGTATTTAAGGACCATCTCAGCAGGGGACTGCGTAGCTTCTGCAGTGCATAGAGCCACCTGTGTGTGGTGCTGCCTGCCATGGGCTGTCAGGAGTGTCTCCCATGAGGGCAGAGCACTAGGGGTCCCATTGGATGAACCAAGTCCAGGTCCTGGCACACAAAGGTTCTGTTTGAGCCTGTTTCCCACATGTAGAATGCAGACAAAGGACAGGCAAGGTGTCTGACTCTTCATAACCCAATATTCTGAGATGCTGAAGCAGCTCTGAGACATTGGCCCCACATCACAGGAATCCTCACAAGAGGAAGGCAAAAGGCACTTAAAAAGGAGAGACCTTCAGGGGACTGTGCAAAGTGTCGGCTGGACAGCAGAGGGCAACAGTGAGCACTCTCCTTTCAAGGTCCCCTTCAGATCTTGCTGCTGTTCAGGGACCCTACATGAAAAGGTGTCTGCACAATTTGTGGGAAATTAGGGAGAGCTGAAGAGTGCAGGGGACACTGGGCATTGCTTCTTGTGGGGTCAGGAGACTAATGTAGACTCTGGTCATGCTACTCATTAGCGGGAGTTTTTTTTTTTTATGGCTCTTCTCTTATTAGGGTGGGCAAAACTGTAGTTCACTAGGTGGTGTGAGCCTGGGCACCATGAAGCCACCTGACCTCAGGGAGCATCTCTCTTGAGTGACCTCATACTTGGAAGTCTCATGGAAGAAGAGATATGTTTAAGTTCACACACACAGACAGGTAAAATCACACATTTTATTAATTGTGATGAGAAAAAGACAAAGTTTACAAGCTGAGGTTCAAACTGTTCCAAGAGACAACAGTGGGGACAGGAAGGTATTTTTTCACTTCACACTGACCTTAGATGACAAAAGAAGTCCCAGCTTGAAGGAGCTCATGAAATAAGTTCAGCGTATTTGGAAAGGTGTATGTTGGATGTCTTTGATCCTGCTGTTTCTTGGATCTGGACTCTGTACTGGAGAAGGAGGATGGGACACCTGGTTTGACTTGACACCTGGTTTTGGCCTCAGCTCATCCTGAACTCAGTGAATGACCTGGTTAGACACATCTGCTCTGCCTTCTTCCCTTGTCCCCCGGCATAACAGTTGGGTTCTGAACATCTCTCTGAATGTGAGTGTCTGCCCCTTTGATGGACAGGTGGGCGAGCTGTCTTCCTGGAGCTGCAGAACATCAGTGTGGAGAGCACAGGGCACAGGACCATGTGGACACAGAGGTGGCTCACTTTCAGGGAGGTTTCTCTCACTGAATCCTGCGCTAGGATGTTCCACTTCTTGCCCACCGGAGGGCGACATGATCCTGGAAATACACTCACCATAGCCTCAGCCCTAAAGAGGCTGATCTATCTTTCAAGCATAATTAATTTTACATTTTTATCTGTTAAGACAGCATCATTAGGGCTGGGGTTGTGGTTCAGTGTTAGAGTGCTTACCTAGCACATGCGGGGCCCTGGGTTTGATCCTCAGCACCACATAAGAAATAAAATAAAATAAAGGTATTGTGTCCATCTACAACCAAAAAATTTTAAAAAAGCCTTAAAAAAAACAAACTGCATCATTATAGGACTGAGCAAGACACCGTTGTCTCTCATTGCTGTCACTCAGGTTGTCTTTTGTGCATTCACAGCACTCAGAATGGAGGTCACCACTGTACTTTTTACAGCTGGCCCCATAGCATATTGTTAAGGCTGTGTGCTCCTGGGCGAGGCAGGGGTGCTCCACAGAATGATGTGGGGACCCAGGCTAGGGAGGCTCCATCCCCCCTGGAATGTGATTGACTTTTTGAACATTATTTTTATCTGTTAAAGAAAACTGTTTTTCACCCCCCAAAATATCACTCTTTAACAAGGCAAACCATGAAAGAGAAAAACAAAAGACACTCTCTATTTTTACAGAGATAAGTCAGCTCATTTACTTCATGGAATATTCAGGAACTACTCAACATTTCCAGCCATAGACCTTCTTTCTGTGATGCTAACATTATGCGTGTTTTCGTTATCCTGTGAAACAACATTACTTTCTGTGGCTCATACAATTATACGGATTGTATAATTTTATATAAAATATTGCCCCAACCCATCAGCTAAGCTATTAGCATTTTATCCTCCCCACCACGCTGCCTTTCTGTGAGTGAGGAATCAGGCCATGGCTTCCTGTGTGGCCCTGGCTCAGGATTGGTCTTGAGCATGTTGTGGGATGTTGGTCAGTGGTGGAGCAGGTGACTCTTGGGCAGAAGCTCTTGTTTCCATTCCCACAGCCAGAGGATTGACTTTTTCCACTCTATGAAGCAGTATAATTTTTAATTACATTTATTTCCTTTTCTTTTTCTGCTAACACACTGCTTTTCAAGCTTTCCAGGTTTATGTACATCTCAATGTGTACAAGGTACTCACCCGTCATTTGTGCAGCCAATATTAGTACACATTCTTCCACAAATTCCTGCCTTCCTCCATATGCCTTTTACATACCTCCATGTCTCTCTGAGTTATTGCTCCTCTGTGAGCAGTGTCTTTAGTGGTTTCTCCAAAGTAAGGACAACTAACTGTCTGGTTTTAATCAGTTTCCCTTCACCAAAATTGCTTCTTTTACATTTCTGGGATTCCAAATATTTTAAAAAATTACTTATTCACAACATTCTTTTTAAATTTTAAAAATTTTGAATTATATTTTCTTCCACATAAATAAATATTTGCATATAAATTTAATACTCATCACAAATAGGACTTTGGGATTTCAGTTACATTCACCAGGAGCTCTATTATCTAGGAATCACCTTCATCACCAAGGCACAAACTTCCACCCTCTTGAGTGACTTTTCCGACTCTGATCCTTCCCAAGATGAAGGCAGGGAGTCAAGGGTGTCAGCAGGGAGAGTGGAAACTGCATCCTCACTGTATCCCTGCTGGTTCCTGGAAAAAGAAAAGAGAAATACAAGATTGAGTACCCAATTAATAAGCCATTTCCATCATTTTCCTTTCATAAGTTATTACAGGCTTTGTAATTTTTGTGTGTGTGATTAGATGTGAACACCTATTTCACAAAGAACAGCATTTGTAAGCATAAGGGACCTGCAGAAAGTCCCTACACCATCCCTGCCTGCGCCAGAGTCCTGTCCAGGGCCCAGGTCTTGCTTTTCCTGCAGTGTCCTCACTCATCCTGTCTGCTCACTCAGAAGGTCCCTGGACACCTCTGTGCTTGTCCTCCATCTGCCAGGCCAGGCTGCTGCAGCTGACAGGGCCACTCATGTGTGGCCGAGCTGTGGCCCAGGCAGTCATGGTCCACAGCCCTCAGCTGTACCCTGTTCTCTGAGTTCCCAGCACCTTCCTCTCACAGGGCAGAGAATCTGCTGAGTTGCTTCCCAGACCAGCATCTCATATGGCAGCTGGGCCACCCAGGTAGGGAGGTTTTTGTTCAGGGCTGCACCACTGTGGGAGGAATATGTAGACTTTGCACACAGTAATACACTCCAGCATCCTCAGGTTCCACCCTGATGTTTCTCAGTGTGAAATCTGTCCCTAACCCACTGCCACTGAACCTATCTGAGACCCCAGTGAACCGGTTGGAAACCCCATATATTAGGACCTGTGGAGTCTGGCCTGGCATGTGCACAACCCAGTGCAAATACATTTTTCCATCACTGTATAGGAGGCTCTTTCTGGACCTGCAGGAGATGGAGGCTGGCTGTCCAGGAGTGACGAGCTCGGAGAGAGGAGTCTGGTTCATCACAACATCTCCACTGGTTCCTGTAAAAATCACAGAGCAATCCAAGGTTATGTAGAAAATTTATGAAATGTTTTCCCATTTTTTGTACATTTAAGACTAAATTAATTTTTGTTTTTGATTTATACATCCTAAACTATTCATATATATAAAGAACTCTAGTTGAGTAAGCTCTAAGAGCCTCTCTAGAATTCCCTTCAAAATCTCCCTTGTATTATGTGACAACTTTTATCAGAGCCAGTCCTTAGCTCCTTCTGAAATACTGTCTGACATCAATTGACCTCAGCTGCCTCATGCTGGAGGACAGACCTGCTCATCCTTCATGTGGACACAGCACACATGGGAAGAATGGGGCCCAGGGCTCACCTCCTTCCCCCTTCTCCTTCCCCATCCCCTCTGTCCTCACCAGGGATCCAGAGCAGCAGCAGCACCAGGAGCTGAGCAGGGAGCCTCATTTTGAGAAGCTGAGCTGAGGAGTCCTGGTGAGTGAAGGGCAGGTTAGAGCTGAGCTTTATGTCAGCCTTGCAAGAAGACCCTCCCCAGGGAGCAGCATGCAAATGCCCTGGTGGGTGCTGGCTGGGGAGAATGAGGGAGCTTGGGGACTGCTGCTTGTGAACCCAGAGACATCCTATGTCTTCTACAGTTGGAGGAATTAGAGCAGAGACATAGCCCTGGGTGCCTGTGATGTGGGCAGGAGGCCTCATCATGGAAGCCTCACTCTGTGAGTAGTCATGGGGCCCAGGGCCTGCCCTTCTAAGACAGCACAGATGCACAGATAGGGAGGTGGCCTGCAGATCAGCCTTTGTGAGAAAATGACTTTCCTGCTGTCCTCCTCTCATCTGAGAAGAGAAGGTGACAAGTACCACCTCACCAGTTTTGATGTTTGAAATTAATTCCAGCCACAGCATGCAGTTGAAGAGGTTCAAGAGCTTCTGGTGTCTGATGTTACCTACAGAAATGCAAGAGCATCAGGGACAGTTTAGATGTCACATTTTCCTCACCCAGTGAATGAAATAATAGCACAAGTGTGACAAGAAGCTGGAGGGAAGAGAAATCTTGTTTCAGCTGAAGAACAAGTAGCCCTGCTAAAGGAAAGAGGACAAGGAGCCTGTCCCCTGAGGTAGTCAATGTGAAGCTCCTGGGGTGAGGTCTGTAACTGGTGGCCATCCTTTTCTAGTCATCTCCTTGCATTTGACACTCAGAGCCACCTAACATTTCCCAGGAGATGGAACCCTGAGCCCACGGGACAGTGTGGACAAGGATGATTCTGCATTAGTTCCTTCTCATAGATGATAGAGACATCCCTCCCCATGTGCTCCTCCTTGTCAGGGACACTAGGGAGCAGGTGTCACCACCCTGGGTTTTAAAGTAGATTCCCTAGGTCAGAACTGCACACAGGCACTCTTGCCATGTTCAGGGGGTTCAAGGTGCACTACTGTTCTCCTGGGACTTGCCCCAAGGTGTCTTGGGGAGAAGGTCCTTTTCCCTCCACAGGAAAATTGATTTCAGCCCTCCTCATCCACAGATGGGACAGAGTGAGCCTGTGCTGTGTTGGCCAACATGGCTGAGAGGCTTTTCTCCCCAGCCCAGGACCTCTGACCCAACCTCTCCAGTGTGTGGAACTTGGGCCACCAGCTGCCAAGGACCCTGCCATGTGTCTCTTAGTTTAGCTAAACCTCTGTGGCTGTTCTGCCCTGATTGTGCAGTGTCCTCTGAACCTGTGAAACATGCCTGTTTGCAGTTTCCCCAGGCTGCGGTCTTCCTGTGCTTTTTCTGAATGAGCAGAAGGAAAGGAAATGAAGGAGAATGGGTTGGAACTCACTGTGCAGGAATAGGAAAGTGCAGAGTCTCAGAAAGTTCCATAGCACATTACCCCTTGGGAGAAAGTGGTGGGCAGATCACTCCTCTGTCTTCTCCTTGTCCTAAGTACGTCCTCAGGGTGTTTCCTGGTGGATCTCATGATGGGCCTGAGCCATCTCAGGTGCAGCTTAGATCTGGTTGTCTCAACTGATTTCCATAGTTAATACCTGATTTCCTTGTAAAGATATTTTCTAGGGAAGTAGATTTCCCCTTTTCATGACTTTTCTTCAGTGCCCTGTTTACTATTGTAAATGCTCCTAGTGGTGCAATAGAGCTCTGCAATACAGATGGTTCCCTGAGCACAATCTGCAGGCAGGGGATACACTGTGCTCCATCTTAGTCCCTGGTGTCCCCTCTTTCCCTTTCATCCATCCCCACCCCTCCCTCTTCTCTCCTGTCCTCCTTCTGTTTATTCATCTGCTCCTTTGTCATTTGTGGGCTCTAGACCTCTGTGGAGCTGGGCTCACTGCTGTGCTGTGGTGTCAGTGCCCAAGCACATGGTGTCATGTGGTGCATTCCTTCCACATTTCCTCCCTCTCCCAGGACCCTGAGCCTCAATCTCTGTCTCCTTTGCCACTGGTCATCCTTCTCTCCTTATGACACCTTAACCCTTTTCCCCTTCCTTTCCTCTAGCATTTGCATAGGAGGGTGACATGGGACCCTCACCTTCCAGAGTCTGGCTCTTTCACTTATCATGATGTTATCCACTTCCATCCATTTACCTGAAATTCCACCATTTCCTTCTTCTTTAAGGCCCTGAGTTCAGACTGGATTGTGTGGGTGTGGACAGATCAGGAGGATCTCTGTGGCAGAAGAAGGCAGAACCTGACCACACTGAAGAGAGAGCAGAGAGCTGAGGGTCCCCTCAGCCATGAGACATGTGGGACACTTCCTTCTTCTGTTTCATTTTCTGATCCATCTGATGAGATATGGCAGTGTGATGTGTCTCCTAGTTTTCTGTCACTGGAGTCCAGGCTGGGTCCTCAGCTCCGCCTGACCAGACTGAAATGGAACAGTCTTTGGCAGCTCTCCTTGTTGAAGTTCAGGGTCTTTTTCCAGGTCCAGTGTCTGTGGCAGGGTCATCTTTCCACAGTTGTAGGGTGAGGTCCCAATATCCCTGTGGCCATCAGCACAGAGCTCTTGGACGCTGCCATAATTGTTTGAAATGTGGCTCCTGCTGCCTCCAAGAGCTGCATTAGAGCATCTCCTCACATCCAGTCTTCATGGCCTGAGATCCTCCTTCTTCTACCTCCATGTGCAGATGGATGGGCTTCAATGTTGAAGACAGATCTAATGTGTACTCTCTCTCTCTCTTAGATTCAACTTATTTGATTATGTCTCAAAATATTTCATAAGAAATTTTATTGAAATTCCTATTTGGGTACCTGGGGAGTGGGATGGTACAAGGCCTGGGGTGTGGGGCCAACAACTTGGAATCCTGTCCACATACTAC
This sequence comes from Marmota monax, assembly GCF_021218885.2. Taxonomy (NCBI): domain Eukaryota; kingdom Metazoa; phylum Chordata; class Mammalia; order Rodentia; family Sciuridae; genus Marmota; species Marmota monax. The sequence goes on from NW_026693172.1 coordinate 333,631, forward strand.
CATTTTTTTCAATTACCAAAATGACTGGATCAATTTTGGATATTTAGAAGTGGTACTGTTTGGAGGAATCAGTTTTAATAAGATCAGGTGATTCCAGGTAAGCAGAGAATAAAGAGGTAACCTGCAGTTGGCATAGGAATGATAATGACTTTCCCCATCTTCCCTTTGTGTCAGCTGCATCAGGCACTAAGTACTCAGGAACACATGGCCTGCTTCTCTTCTTGACCAATGGGCACTCACTGCCCTCAGCAGAGGCCTCAGGATCCCTGGTTGAACTCCGTGGCCTCCCAGCCTCAAGCCCTGTCTGCCCCCACACATTGACTCTGTGTTTTTCTTCCATAGGACCGGCCCTTCCCTCTCCCAGGCCTGAGCATGGCTGGTATGCAGCCTGGGAACTTGGGGACAATCCACACAGTAGCCTCCCATGCAGTGGCCTCCCAGGCATCAGTCTTGGAAATTCACCTATGTATTCTCCCCTGACCTGTCGGCTTATACCACCTTGGAGTTATTTTAGTGCCCAGTGGATCCATCCTGCTGCCACATCCTGATGTCATCATGGAAACCAGACACCTGGCCTTGCTATAAGCAGACTGGTGGCTTCTTCTATTCCCCAGGTTTCTTCCCAGCTGGAGGAGGCATGGTGTGCTCCATGCAGCTCCCACACAGAGAGGATTAGAAACATGGCTCTGCCTTAATGATTGTGTGTGACATTGGGTTAGTTTCTTCACTTTCCCCACATCTCAGTTTCTCATTAGCAACATGGGCATAATAACATATCCTTAGAAAATTGTCTGAGGATTCACTAAAATAGCATATGTGAATATTGTGTATCTTAGTATCTGGGCACATCC